>NC_060263.1:2125601-2464976 GCF_021901455.1 Neodiprion lecontei | reverse complement strand
CCTTGCATATTACCTTGTACGAACGAAGGCTCACAGAAATCAAATTCTTCAAGCGTACGTGAGTACAGTTTGAATTTTTCCAATTGCTCATAAGCATATTGAAGACAGTCTTCATGCAATTCGATGCCATGATTAATGCCATAGGGTCCTGAAATATGGAATTGCAATATTACTTCCATGTGACAAATAATTAACAGCAATCTTCTATTCCTTTATAATTTTCATTTTATTTCAGTGGTCTTTCGAAAGAGAAATCACCCAAACAAGTACATTCATTTGGGAGCATCCGATCATGGTTATAAATACATACCTAATAACAGGCCAGCCATTGTGCTCAAGTATCCAGTGCCGCTACCGATATTTAAAAAGCTCTGCCCAGGTTGGAGAGAAAGGTACTCCATCGCTACTCCATAGACACAAGGTGCAGACAAGTGGAGGTTCCCATGTTTCCAGGCAAGATCTTTGTACGCACTTTCCTGGTGTGAAGGAAGCAAGTAGCTGGCGCGATCCACAGCTCTGAAAACAACTTCGATCTCCTTTCTCCGGATATAGCCAGTTTCCAATAAATACTCGACCAAGTCGTCATTGCTCTGGCCAATAGTAAGGGCTCCTCCCATCATCGAAATTAATTCAACGAACCTAAATAAATGTTAAATGTTCAATGTAAAAAAAACTTCGGACGCAGTGTAATTGACAACTTCTCATAATAAACAAAAATGATGTTAGAAGCGACGGGATAAAGAATCAAGGATATGACGGAACTGAAAAACTCTAGTAACGACTTTTGAAAATTGTCAACACAGTCCTGGAACGGTTACTGGCATAACCATGTCAGCTGTACATAATATTTACGTTAATTTGGAAAGATTGATAAATATCTTACGCAGGTCACAGGTAGCGGATGTCGATAGGGAACGTTGTGACGTCAGTTTGAACACCCGTTTTTCCAAAAATTGTTATTTTACGAATATTAGCGGCAAATAATATGGCGCGGTGTAAAACAACTCGAGTCTTTTGAGGTAACAATCACCCATTAGATACTGGCTTGTGCTCCTGTCGTCGCGACTCAATTGTTTTGATTAATATGAGAGTTCATCAAGAGTGTATCGAGTTTACGCATCAGCTGATAACCACCATTTTTATGCAACAAAAATACATAACAACACAAGCGATGCTGCGTGGATCTGCGCCGTTGCACGACAAACGATGAGCAGCACGGATGAACTATTTCAGAATGTAAAATGGCAGTTTGCAGGAGGGAAATTTGGAGAATTCGGAAATCCGGCAATGTCGGATAATCAGTCTCGAGTTTCTTTTATTATTTCCATGACCCGATGTCTCTCCCCCCTCCCCCCGCCCCTGCGTTGCCTCGCGGTCAGTCAGTCAGGTAGGTGAGTAGCAGGCAACGCTGGAATTGTAAAAATTCTCGTCGACTCTCCCAGATGCACGCGAATGGGACCCTCTATCTGCGAATGGAACTCGAGAGCATAAGAAGTGACGTGCTACAACGCGCATGCGCATTCAGAATATTTTCTACACTGCTCGTATGATGGCGACTGACAACTTTAAAACGTGAGTTTGGGAAAATATTTGTTTCTTATATTTATAGCGTATCGTCAGGGGGGGAAAGTAGGCATGTTCGTCTCGGCATTAAAGACTAGCTTTCCGTACTGTTATAATTTCGTATGTCTCAGTCCATTGTTTGGAAAAATTAAAAACCGTCGAACCTGCAATCGTTGTGACCAATGTTCATTTATTCCGTTGCGCTATAGCTATAATCACTTCTACACATAGTAGAAGTTTGCACAATTTTAATATTGTTACAAAATATCGAATCGTTGAACATAAGAATACTCCTCGGTACGGAAAAATAATCAACAAGCTAGTCTAAGGTATGCTGCCTTATCATAATCTTCGCACACGTGTACATGTTTTGTTAGTTTATATTTTAAAGCTTAACTTTACACTACACGAACGAAACGAGACTGCATGCTTTCATATATTCAGCTTGGCCCCCGAAGTATAATACAGCCGAAACTTATCACAGCGTATACTAGATATCGATACCAATGTGTTGGTCATTTAAACATATTATTCCGATCATTTGTATATTTTCATTATGATTTCTGTCTCGTCACATTGTTTCGTAATGTTATAATGCTATACTATAATCAATTCACTCTTTCAACAAAAGTCTTGTAATTTATCGATGCACGGTCTAGCCAGAGCTACGACGCCGCGGGGGTGGGGGACGGTCGAAGATTTCCTTCAGTTTGTGACTAATTCCATAGAAACTGTTTGCCCTGTCGGGTGAGTGGAAATTATAGCGCCGCATTATTTCGTAACTTTATTTGACCTGCATACAGCACCGTACGGTTTGTGTATTGAAAAATCAGTAACTGTTGCCAAGAGTTAAACTCGATATGTGTATGTAATTCTGTATATTGAAATGTGAACATCCAAAAGAATAAAACTGTAACAAAAGGAAACATGAAATGAACAATCACGTGTAATATTGTGTTTATAATAACTCATTCTTAAATGGCAATTTTAACAAATAACTTGTCATCATAACATCACTACGATATCGTGCAGATATTCGCGTTCCCTGTTAAGTTTGAAGGAGACACGCTAAGTTAATATTTCAAGGTTTAGAGGTTATTATACTCGATATTATTTTCGAGCGAGTTTCATCATCTGTAGAGTGGCTTTAGAAATGGTTCACAAATTTCAATCCTTTATACCTATTAGGTTATTGTAATAATTGTTGCAAAGATTTTTCCAATACGTTGACGGTGAAAATAAAAATTTGCAATCATTTTTGTTTTGAAGACGGCTCCCCCTATGGTACCCTCTTTCTTGCGCCGCGGGATTACCAATCGCGTGGCAACGATTTTTGAGGTGTTTCTCTATGCCTTGTGGTTGGCCAGCGTCAGAGGCTTGAGACCAATCAGGTCGCAGCGTTCTGACGTCTACCTAATTTTCCAACATTCTCGGAGCGTCGACTCTAGTCTGTTTCAAAGTCTATGGCCTTCGCAGGTTATCGGTCGGACGGAACGCCGGGTTTGAACCGTGGGAACGAAGTTGAGCAAAGTGTAACTGCACGATTCGACGCTCGGCTCGGATACGTTTTGACTTGTAACTCTCGTGGTAGTTTTCGTAGATATGACACATTTGTGGGATTGTTGAATAGTTAATGATCGTTTATCGTGTTGACAATTGCAACGGTAGATATAAGGTACTATATTAACGATAGATTTACTTTTCTCAATGACAATTGTAACTCGTATACTCGTTCGCGTTGTTCAAGAACGACAATAGAAAAATCAAGTTGCTCGAACGATCGTGGATATGCATAACAGCGCAGTGATTTTATTTCATTCAATTCTTTCTTGAATGCGAATTAATGCTACTCCGGAGTTACGCTCACTTTTATTCATGCTCGGTTAATTCAACCCAATGATTAAACTCTATTCTCGAAAAAACATTCGGCGCGTATTTCAAATTTTCATTCAGTTATGGTAACGAACGTTCCGCCGTTTTATTTATTATCACCTCGACATATAGTTTTTATACTTTCTTACGTGATTAAAGAATTCAATTTCGTGTTGCATACCTTGTTTTCGTTTTTACTAATTAACGCTAATGAGTGCCAATGAAAAAGAAATCTCCAAAATACCTTGTTTAAGTAATGCTTATCGATACTTAGCTCCAGTAGAATGGAGGAGGAAATAGTGGTGGATGATCACATCGAGACTATCAATGGTGGAACACATTTATCAGGGGAGAAAGCAGCAGCCGTTATGCCTCTTCTGTATATTCAACAAGGCAAACTTCATGCAGGACAGCCAGTGTCCGGAAACCAGACGATAACTGCATCTTCTCAGTCCCAACTAGCTTCGATTATTACTCCAGTTAGTAAACTCATTTATGCACAAGTATATGAATAATAGAATTTTACTAATCTCTTGAATATTTATAATTTTTTTTTCTCCAGATTGTCACTAGCCAAAACAAAGTATTTATAAAAAGTAATTCTCAAGTAAGTACTGCTCAAAACAAACCACACATTATCATTCACCATCATCGGCCGATTACCACATTGAGCACGTCATCTAGCAACCAGTCACAGAAACACATCGTTCTGCGAAAAACTAATACAACCACAGCCCAGATTGTACCACTCCAAACGACTCAAGGATCCCAGCCACATGCGCAAGCAGGAAAGCACACCTTTGCATATCTCAGCAACCTTATTAAGCCCAATAAATCAAGGGAAACAGTTGTTATTCCAGCAGGTAAATTGACAAATAATGAGAATAGTAGATAGTAAAGGTTGCGGTGATGAAGTTTTAGTGTAACTGAATTGTTTTCTTACAGGAGCATTATCCACAACACAAGTTGCAAAACCAAAGTTAGTAATTGCTCCTGTGATATCCCAGTTATCTCAGCCATCATCGGGTAGCACAACGCCTGTTCAGAGTCAACCGTCAAAACATACAACTAATTTGCTGCTCCCAGTCACCATTCCTCAGCATAGTGGACCTGCTAAACAGGGCATGTTTAATTTGAAAATCAACAATGGCCAAATCAGTACAGACAACAAAGGAACTATCACAGGTATGTTATTATTGTCCCTGCTTAAAAATTCGGTAAAATATATAAACGGATCAGAACTGATCAGAATTGAATTAGATCCATTTGGGTCAATTGGTAAAGCCATATCTAGCTTTTAGATGCCAATAGAAAATCAATAGGAATCGATGATTTTCAATGAGATTTCACTTTTTATAAGATTGCATGGGCTCTGGATGGGTCAATACAATATTTCTGTAGAACAAGTGATAGAATCCGATCAAAGTTTGCTAACCCAATGGGTTTAATTTCATAGCCTTTCAATGAGGAATATCTTGAATAGAATCCTGAAAAGAATTGGTGAATAATATCAACCGTTTTGAATTATTTCTTCTAATTGGGAATACCAGATTTAAATTCGAAGCCAAATTATGTTTGTGTGTTAAAATATTTAGAAAAAAAATTGCCAGTATTTTCCCTCTATTTGTTAAGCTCAACCACTAATTTTTAGCAGAAAATTCATCACTTGATATGGATGTTTTTTCTTTCTAAGTTCTACGAGAATCAAAAGGTGGCAGCTCTGGAATTCATCCACCTCCGCTTCACCCATTGTCAAAAATGAGCTTACTGAATTCAGTAAAGGGTAAGGGAAGTTCAACCGATGGCATAAAAATAACGGAGAACGCAGATTCTGCAGTGATAACGCCGATTCCAAATAAAGACGATGATGCGCCACCCGAAAAACGGAAGAAAACTATAAGCAACATACTGCGAGGCAGTGGCGAGAAACGAAGCAAAAAGCAAAACTATTCAAAGTCGTCACAGGATAACGCGGGTGACGCACTTTGCTCACCAGTCAGTCTAGATTTAGATCACGATAAAAATAAAAAACGTCAGAATGATGACGACATTACTCTAATCAAGGTAGTACCCAGCGAAGATAAGAGACTGAAATTAGACGCGGCGTTGGACGATGAAATCAAGATTGAAATAATTAAATCACAGCCGAGCGTCGACAGCGATGCTGCAACGGATTTTAATGGCGAACGTAAATCTGGCGCCCAGGTTAGCGAGTCGAAAGAGATTACCAGTAATTTTCATCAAACCGATCCGAATTTCGATCCTGCAAAGGTACTAGATTGGCAAGATGGTGTTGGAACACTGCCTGGGAGCACTTTGAAGGTTATTACATCGTAGAAGTTTATTTCGCCGTATATTAAGGACGGTTTTATCTCCGATTTTAATTAATTATTTTTTAATTTTAGTTTCGTATGAATGAATTCGGGATGATGGAAATGGTTGAGGAAGAAGATGGCAAACAAGTAAAGGGAAAAAATAGCGTTGACAAAGAAAATGTATGTCTGTCACAAAATTCGTCTAATGCCAGCCTTTCAGCGATGAGTGCCGATAAAAAAAGTGGGTAAAAAATGTATTAATTGATATAAACGCTGAACTTATCATTTGCGACATGCTATACCTAATTTGGTTTTCTCTTACAAAGTAGAGGAAAAAAAATCGAGACCTGTTGCTGCAGACACCATTTATTGCTGCGAAAGTTGTGGATGCTACGGTTTGGCTGCAGAATTCGAGAGTCCAAATTCGTGTGGCCCATCCTGTACAGAGATAATAGAAGCAAAAAAGGTCGCATTAATACGCAAGGAGAAAGATCTGAAGTAGGTTCGACAATCGCGTAATATCTTTTTCATTAATTTATAGCGAATTTTATGAATAATTTAATTATTTGCAGAGAATTGCGTGCAAAACGAAATCGCAAGAGGTTATTGCAGGAGCAGCATCACCGCCACAATAATAATCTTGAACCCCAACAGCAAAAAGAGCAACAACCATCACAGTCACAGTTACAGCCTCAGTCACAGAAACCAAAGCAACAGCGACCACAGTCAATAGAGTCAGATGAGCAGTGCGTATCCAAGTCTGAAACGGACGAGGATCCTAAATATGGAGCTCCTACTCCACCGGAAGAAATCCAAGAAGATAATGATTCCAAGGTATCATTGACTTTTCGTACAACGGTGATACAAGTCGATGGGAGAATCATGAAATCCTTGTTCTAATATTCCTATCGTTTCACTTTCAGTACCCCTGGCAAACTGGAAAGTTAGGTTTTTCATGGGCAAAGTACTTGGAACACACCAAGGCCAAAGCTGCACCAGTAAAGTTATTCAAAGATGCTTTTCCATATAGTAAAAACCATTTCAAAATTGGAATGAAACTAGAAGGAATAGACCCCGAACATCCATCTCATTATTGCGTTTTGACTGTTGTTGAAGTCGTAGGTGAGTTCTGAAGTAATTATTACAGGTATTTTTCTTTTTTTTTTCATCGGCAAAACTAACATTTTTTTCGTTATGCTTGCGTTGATTAATAACAGGCTATAGAATACGCCTACATTTCGATGGATACCCAGAGAATTATGATTTTTGGGTGAATGCTGATAGTATGGATATTTTTCCTGTTGGTTGGGCTGACAAAAACGGTCACAAATTGGATCCTCCCAAGGGATACGTTGCGAGTAACTTTAGCTGGACAGCTTATTTGAAAACATGCAAAGCCCCAGCAGCTCCAAAGACTATATTTTCAAACAAAAGCGTGAGTGAAAATAAATTTGGATACTTATCTATTGCTAATAAGTACAATGTACACACACATAAATACAACCACATGTAATCCTTTATTCAGAACTAGGAGAGCTTTTACATAACATATTTTTTTTTAACATCCCGGTTGTAACTGTGTTTTACTTTAAAAGTCGTCTAATTGGGCATTTCTGTGCGACTTTTTCGGTTGCAGAGCTGTTTTTTTTTTCTACGTAATAGATAAATTCACGTATATAACATCGCATATTGTTGAAATTTCAGACACTTTTTCCAAACGGATTTCGACAAGGCATGAAGCTTGAAGCTGTGGACAGAAAGCATTCCTCGCTAGTATGTGTTGCCAGTATTGCAGAGCTAATGGATTCGCGAATATTGGTTCACTTTGATTCTTGGGATGAAGTATATGACTATTGGGCAGACGCGAGTTCGCCCTACATCCATCCCGTCGGTTGGTGTCATCACAACGGGCACAGTCTTACACCACCAAATAGTAAACCTCTTCATTGTCCCAGATGTCTCCTGTACTAAAATAAATCTGTATTTCACTCACGGTTTATGTTAATGAATTATCTCATCAGACTACAAGGATCCAAAGGCATTTACTTGGGAAGTCTACCTTAGAGAGACCAGATCGGTGGCTGCACCAGCAAGAGCCTTCAAACAGCGTCCACCCTGTGGATTCAAACGTGGCATGAAATTGGAAGCTGTAGACAAACGAGTACCTCAATTGATCAGAGTCGCGACTGTCGAGGACGTCAAAGATCACGTGTAAGTACGACTGCGTTGATTCGAGGAACTCCCAAGTACTTGTTTGGAGAAATTGTCACTGTTCCTTTTAATATCCAGGTTGAAAATTCGTTTCGATGGTTGGCCTGAACACCATGCCTATTGGATTGACGACGATGCACCTGACATTCACCCGATGGGCTGGTGCCTAAAAACTGGCCATCCCTTGGAGCCACCCTTGAGTACGGATTATTTTTACCTTCAGGGACTGAAAAAAGTCGATGAGCCTAGATAAATTTTTAGATTTATAATGGTTTATCAATTTTTGTGGTTTTCAGCGCCTGAGAATCTTAATGATCGTCCCGAATGTGGGACATATGGATGCCGCGGTATTGGTCATGTGAAGGGACCCAAGTATGCAACGCATAATTCTGCATCCGGCTGCCCATACTCACCACAAAACTTGGTCAGACTCAAACTGTTACCAGACAGACTAAACGTGAAACAAGATTCCTGTGACTTCGAAGAAGATATACATGACCGACCGAAGGGGGATAAATTTGAAAGAATACGAATGGAACGTAGTGACAAGAATGAAAAGTACTTGTACCATGACGATAAGTCGGAAAGAATATCGAGAGTCGAACATTCGGAAAATCCGTTCGAATTTAAACATGAGAAGACCGAGTATCCGGAGAGGTAAGAGTCAACATTGAAGGGTTTCACGTTAATTCAGAATGCCTACTTTCAAGTAAGATTATTACGATTTTTGATTCTTGTTTAGATCTGGAAGATTTCGAACCAACCACAGCGATGGGCAAACCGACGACGACGAGTCATCGAAGAAACGAAAAAAGCGGTAGGTCATCCATTCAGGACGTTATTTGATTTTTAATATATCGATTTCCAAACGCACAATCAATAAGAGGGCTGAATGTATAATCTTCATGTTTAATTTCAGACGAAAAATATCTGAAGAAATATCAACTCTCTCTCCGGCCGGATATTTCGGCGATGCATCAGCAATTTCGATACCGTATGCGGCAAATATTCCCGACAAACAGCTCCGTACGGAGATATATCACTCCGTTTACAATCCAGGATACAATCCACTTCCAGATGCTCCTCATATATGGGCTAAGCACAGTAATGCTTTGAACAGAGTTGTCGCCAAACAGAACACCGACCCACGGCGATGGTCGAACGAGGAAGTGATTAAGTTCATACACAGCGTTCCTAACTGCCGAGAAATTGGCAGTATTTTTCGTAAAAACGTAAGTATCAAGCATCCTTTTGCCTTGACTGAAATGAGTAATATGTAGCTTGTGTATTATTTTTTCGTTTTACAGAGCATCGATGGTGAGGCGTTTCTGATGCTAACTCAAGAAGATTTGGTCTCGCTACTCGGCCTACGGCTTGGCCCGGCTATAAAATTATATAATAGTATAGTTTTGCTGCGTCGACGAGCGGCGTGAAGGCTCAGGATTGTGAGAATTACCATCCTTCATTTCAATGCTGGCGTTCGCAAATACGGAACAAAACAAATGTTTGGTAATTGCTGTAGAGAAGCGAACTATTTATTGAAAAATTTTAATGATGAAATTAATTTGAAAAATCTAAAGAAAAACGAACACAGACACACACATTTTCGCGATCATTGTATAAAACCGAAATACATTTATGCTACATATACCTACTGTTAAGGATAAAATGTAGAGATAGTTACTTAGAATTAGAAACGGCATACCTAAAGAACTGCCGAAATGTTATTTGTATTGAATCACTTATAAGTATCTAAAATTTACAAATTCGTACGCGTATGACTTATTTGTTCGTGATATAATAATTACTATTATAGATTTGATGATTTATTATTATAATATATATATGTATTACTCAGGATCGAGAATGGTTGGAAAAACGAAATCAAGAATGATTTTTAACAATCATGTAAAAATGTAAATAAATTAAAATTTCATTATGCAAAACTGTCATGTACGCATCTGCGTAATTTCACTAATATGTATAGTAAATCAAAGATGTGGAAAGATGCCCGAAAACGAGCAAGTTAAAGTGGGATTTGTTAAATTCAGTCATCGACTTGAGTGATAAATGAAAACAGCATCTAATACCCGTGCAAATAAAGCGATACATGAACTTTCTTTGAACAAGAGAGAGAAAGCTGGTCGAAACAAATACAACTAGCAGCTAGCATCATAAATCAAATAAAACGATCACTTTTTATACCGACAAACCTGCATTCCTGTAAGTGATTTATAAACGTCGATGGAAATTATTCGACAACTCGATAGGTAAATTTAATAAAAACTCCCGTTTTCTAATCTGATCGAACGCCTCCGTTGTCGTCCTCGGAAACCGTGCGGTGCTTCTTATCCTCTTTTAATTGGAAAAATAAATGGTCCTCCACTGCCCTCGTTATTCGCTCGCGTTACCTGGTGCGCACGACGTGCCCCGTGGCTACCTGCGCTACGAAATGCGAGAGAACTAGAACTATGTGTACGTGTCGTGTATGCAACCGTCCCTCCGTCTCGCCGGCCTGCCGATGTTTACAGCCTGGTGGTTCACGGGGGCGAGCGGAGTCCGTTCAGTCGGTGGTTCGCCGTGCGCCGCGTCGGACGTAATTGCGTCTGTTCCCAGTGTGGCGGAGTGTGGGCATCCTAAATTCGCCGTTTAATGTTTTGGATCCAGTGACGCGTGTGTTGTGTCAAGTTTTAATACTTCGTACCCGCGGAGCCGACACACTTGTTGAATATTATTCGCGAGGCGATTTGGCGCATCGTTGTAAGGTGGATGGGCACGTTGACGGTTTGTCGCGTGCCTCGCGACGTTACGAGATGCCGCGTGTGATACCGAGAGAGATGGATCCAGAAAAACAGCGCAATTAATACCTGAATATTCTCTCGGTAACGGGGAAAAATCTCGAAATACATATAATGACTCTCTTCGAGACGTTGACAAGGCTGAATTCGTTCGGAAACAGCCCCTAAAATCGACTGTGGAGTGCACGCGAACGACCCCTTTCAGCGATGTAAAGCGTGCGTGTACAGAGAGTTGCTGCATTGTAATTGTGCGGATGTGCCCCGCCGCGTGTTATGAGTCGAGTGCTGCTGCTGTTGTTGCTCGCTGCTGCAGGGAGGAAGGAAAGTTGCCGGAGGCAACCGACGACTCGGTGCCAGTCCCCAGGATGACCCGCGGCTTGCGAATGAGGCGAAGTCTGCAGGTGCTTGGATTAATTCTCGCAACTGCGTACGCCACCGTTTTGTTGTACCAGGCGGTTGCCCCCCGACAGGTGAATATCGCCGAACACGTTTATAATATCACACGAACGCGATTCCCGCCACTCCTCGGTGTTAGTCTTTTCTAATGTCGATTTTCAGGCGTTTCGTTCCAATTCCGTCCCCTTGTCTCAACGCTCCGAATTCACCATGTTGAAGTTAGTAATGTTATCGTAACCGTTCATGCTGATATTGCTGTGTTTTACTACGGAGATGTAAAGATCTGGATGCGGCCCTGATTGCAAGAGCGAGGCGCGGGCGGCTGAGGCAACACATGTGCGTTATCCCTTAACTCCGGTTTAAGTAAGAGATAAAGGGAGAAAGAGAATGCTTTAGAGAAAGAGAATGAAATGCCCGCTGGCAAGAGAGAGAGATAGAGCGAGAGAGAAAGAGAGAAGGCCGCCAGACCTGATGTTGCACGTGCAACGAAGCAGGCCGTGCATTATAGGACGTAGATTGTATACGTATAACTCAGTCGCCTGTCCGCTCTAATATAAACCATTTCACTTGCACAGGATTTATAAATTTAAAAAAAAAACCGGAAATAGAGTAAACCAAATTGTTGCCAATATCGAGCAAAAATATAATTTTACAATTGATGTGTTCGCGTCTTGATTCACTTGTTGTACTTCAGTGGCTGGAGGATCACCCTGAGGCCGTTGTCGGGGTTCCGGGGAACCCGGAGGACCCGGATATCGGTGTCGAGGTCGTTCCAATAACGCCACCGTTTGCGACAGCAACCGTCGCCCCTTCCGGCACCACCCTCACCGACGTCTTCATCAGCGTCAAGACGACTCGACACTACCATTATTCCCGGCTGCCAGCAATACTCACTACGTGGTTCCAGCTGGCAAAAAATCAGGTCAGTAATGCGATTTCTCGCGAGAGATCAAAAAACACTACGGTTGTTTTACTGCTGCAGCGATACGCGTTGACTGCACGTCAGCGACGGTATGTCTAACTACATACTTAGATACAGCATCTTTTGGTGCTCGGCAGCTTCTTCGTCGTGGGAAGATCTCACGAGACGACCTTTAACCCCGAAAAGGAACCTCGCGCGACCCTGCCGCTGCATAACAGCAACGGAAAGTTCAAGTCCGCGCAGAAAAGATCGTCGACGCGTACAGGCTTTACGTACCTATCGTACCTAAGTTACGTACTCTGTTGGGTAGATATACCAGAGGTATAAATGAGTAGGGAGGTAGATTGGTATATCGTAATGATATCCACGCACGGTCTTTGCGTCGTATTCGCGCACCGGAGTTGACGGATTATTTAGAGGTTGACCATAACACTGTACAGGGTGAGAAAAAAGTACGGAAACGTGTAGAAATCTGGCGGGGCTCGGTGAAAAAAAAATGAACAAGGTTGGATCTTACGTAATTTTTAACAAGGGATTCAATGATGACCTTTGATTTGATCTTGAACCTCACCTTAAAGGTCATTTTGAGATCAACTTTGATTTTCAAATGGGAACCCCCATTTTTCGTGCCAGAATTGGAAAGAGCAGGAAATTTTACGTTTGAATACGTCTTAAGGTATAAGGGTTAACGTGACCTCTACGGTCAGATCGAACATTCGGTGAAACTGCGGCGAAATTGTGAAAAAACCGATAGCTTTTTGGGTGTCGGCGGTAAAAATGTAAGAATTATAACGATTATATGGTTTGGATTGCTAATTGTCATCCATTCTGACGATTCTTTATTTTTGCATTTATACTTTGACCTTTGAAATAGATTTTCGCATGTTTCATAAACGACGATTTTCTTGGATATTTCAACCATCTTGGATATCATATTGTTACAAACGGTGAAATCACCTGTTTTACCTCCCTTTCAACTGATCTAGTAGTCATCACAGATAAAAGACATGTAAGACTTTATATGTTATAAGATGAATAAGGTGGCTGCGTCAACCGATGTTATTGTAAAAACAGTCTTGTTTCGGACGTTAAACTGAAAACACTTATTTGTCATTGGAGCATTTTATCAATATTTAATTTTCGCCTTTGATCGATCCGCTAATCAAGCTCACGCACCCGTATTTATTTCGTGACGTTCGCCAAAACGTTACAATATATTAAATGCTGCCATTTTAGCTGAAAAGCTAAAAATGCACAAATTGTTCTAAGACCTTGTTTATTCCGAGCTAGCTTACGATTACTCGGGTATCGGTGTATCCTATAAGCTGAACCGAAACGTGTCGCACTACAGCCGATGAAGATTGGATCAGGCGTCGCGTTTTGAGATGAGGATCTCTCGATCAATTAACCGAGCAACTTTAAACGCGGCTGCGTATATCTCACGTGCTTTCGGAAGGGCTTGGGGGGGTAATAAAAATGGTATTCTTACGATCCTGAGAGCCGTCAGGAGCGTCGTCCGGAACACCGCAGCATGTATAGAGGTATCTGACCGACGGATCTCCTTGGGTTCGGTAGGCGCCGTGCCGTGCCCGGGTTTCGATTTCAAATTGGAGACAGGTGAGAGGGCTGCACGCAGCCTCGGGGTTGCGTGTTGTTTCTACTATTAGTGCGTCGTCCGTCGTGCGTCGACGCTAATGTTTCCCTTTTAATAATCCGCTCCATTGACGGAGAGTATTAAAACAAACGCGGAGTTCCAGCTCTCTTCTCGCGTTGCGGGCCCAACGGGCAAGGAAACTTTTAACGATCTCCATCTCTGCAACCCGCCTTTATGCCATGCCTGTGCGCGCTTATTTACATTCGTATTTATACGTCGTCTGTCGCTCCTTCGATATTATACACCACTCGAGTTGCATACAAATATACGTATTATACATACCTACGTACATTTATCGGGTTTTCTGTAAAATCCTCTCTCATTATTAAAGGTATTTTATACCATTTTCACGTGTTATAATCTTTCTTTAATCACCAGAGCGTTGAGCGCTGATTATTATATTCATTTTTTTTTCGAAATCTTACTGAATATCTTCTCCGTTAGTAGTTAAGTAGATTTGCTAATAGGAAAACAGCGATTTACTTTCGCGAATGGAGATCCTTTCTTCGTCTGTCGAACCCCGGAGCAAGGCCGATGTCGGTTGATTATTACGTCGAATGATGCGGGATATTCGTATACACGGGGTACCCATCAATTTTTCGACCCTGCGTCGATTATACAGGTATACGCGCCTTTAACCGTCGCGCGTGACTAGGCGAACGGACACGGTATTTAATTGGCCAATTATACCCTTATAGATACGATTTTTTATCCCAGCACAAGGTTTATAATCGTTTACCAATTAAACCCGTGTTGCATCGCGGTCGAACAATAACGCCTCTATGTGTATAATGAGTATAAGAATTCACCGCTAGAACGGCTTCTTATAGGTACCTTAGAAATAGCCTATCTGCACTTGTTATTAACCTTTCGAGTCGTAGTGGCAAGTATTCTTACCACCTATTTTGTATCCATTTTTTGTATATTTAAAGAATTTTTGAACATATCTCTTTGCGGTTTTGTCCTATCCTGATAGTGTACCGATAAGTTTTCAATATTCGAGAGTAATTATTGCGATACAATGTAAATTATTATTGTTAGAAGCAGATTGATTGAAAAAATCATGAAAATTGAAGGAATAATTCATTTCCGAGAAAGTTACCGCTCTACACGTGTACATGTTTTACATAAATTACAAGTTTTCGGGGTCACTGATTACGAATCTGTGATCAGATTTTGAAAATTCAGCATGTTGAATCCAATCAGCGATCCCGAAGACCACTGCATAGAGTTTTTTCAACGAATTTGATTCAATTTGATATTTTCGTTCACCATATTGGACCCACCATCTTGAATTTTTAAAATTTGATTCCAGATTCGTAATCAGTGACCCCAAACATCATGGAATACTATCTCGTTACAAAATTTGACTCGGCACAATAACGTGTGACTCAAACGGTTAAAATAGAATGTAAAAAAAACCGTTAGCAATATTTGATTTTATTGAGGAAAAAAAAAAATTGTTGCCTCATTAGGTACGTCAAATTTATCGCAGAATTTTACCGTTCAATTCTTGGACTAAAGATAGTTAGCGGCGGTCCATTTCACCCGCGGTATTCGCGATTGTATTCTAATTGTACCAATGTAACGCTACACGCCGTGATAACACAACACCAGGCATAACAGGCACTAACGCTGACGTCGGAACGACGTCTTTCGAACTATTATAATAATTATTCTTATCATCCGTATACGTGTTTTTATTTCATCTTTTCGTCACGGCTCGTTAGGCACCAGTCAGGCAGGCAGTAACTTCGTTAGATTCGTTGCAGCAGGATTAGTTTTCATATTCCACGAACGCTGACGATTCGCAATAAGTATGACGTCTATGATGATGATGATAATAATAATAACAACAACAACAACAACAACAACAACAACATTAATAATAATAATAATAATAATAATAGTAATAATACTCGGTCGGTTTGTATAATGTATTACGTACAGCTTATAAGCTCGTGTGTTCGTGTTCATTCGCCATAAGAGCTGACTCGCCGCATAATTCTACTCAACTCGCGTATATACGTGTATAATGAAAAACACCATGAAATGTGTTTTGTAACGAGAATTAATGTATCCCATTTTTTTTTTTTTTTTTTTTATTTCCAATGTTTCAGACTTGGTTCTTCACCGACAAGGACGATGCCGTCTTCCAAACGAAAACAAGTGAGTATAGGATTAAATTTTCTTACATGTTACGATATTCACATGTGTGTGTGTGTGTGTGTGTGTGTGTGTGTGTGTGTGTGTGTGTGTGTGTGTGTGTGTGTGTGTGTGTGTGTGTGTGTGTGTGTGTGTGTGTGTGTGTGTGTGTGTTTATGTTGGGGCTGATGGCTGCAAAAAAAAAGGTTCATCGCTCCTTGAGGCGACACTACGAATAGCTCCGCGCCAGTAGCGGAAACATTGTATACATGTATATTCAACTTGTCGTGCACGGTGGTATGTATACGCTTGGGTGGTTATGACGAAGCTGCAATGGCGGAGACACCTGCATTCATCATATTATACATAAATATTATCCGCTGTACCTAGTTGAAACAGAGCCGTGCAAGATTCCCGCCTTTGTTCGTCGTTCATTGCATTATAACGAACGTTGGTGCTTATTACTACCGCAGTATCAAGTGTCATTCGTCGCGGCATTAGCAATAAGACTGCAGTCTGACTTATTTGTATATCAATGTTTATGTATACGTACGTTGTGTAATAAACCTCGCGCTCTTGTGACATTCAGCTTTTGAATAACAAAACCGAGACCAGCCAAGAAGCTCTCAAGCTCTATCATCGCTCCTTGAATTATTGTGTGTATTATACTTATAATATGTAGCAACAAGGAACGAGCCTGTAGCATGCGACGACAAAGTGTGAAAAAAAAAAAATTTTTGTTACGTATATATAGCGGAGGAGAAACGAGCGGCGAGGGGACTCGGAGCCATGAAATCGTTGATAAAAACTCCTCCACAGCGACAGCGTAGCATTTTGAACTCTTTCCCTGTTCCCCTCTTGTGTCTGCAATGTATCGTACGTGTACAGTGTTCTGTGTGAATATTGCTTGCACGCGTAATATAGATATTTTTTCCCTGTTTCAGATGGCCACATGATCAACACCAACTGTTCATCGTCGCACAACAGGAAGGCGCTATGCTGCAAAATGTCCGTGGAGTTTGACAAGTTTTTGGAGAGTGGGAAGAAGTGAGTGATTTTTTTAAATTTATAGATTTTTAATAATCACCTGCACGCATGCGTAACGGCAAACTCGTGAATTTCTTCCCGACGGATCGTCTTCAGCTATATACGGCAGGTTAACTTCGTAGAGATGGAAAAAATGAGTCCTCCTGCATATTTAGGGCCAGGCCCAAGGGCCTCTGTGTACCCAGATAGGGTCCGACCCTTCTCGACTCTCGAGCGACCCTCCCGACGTAGATTGTTTGACGAAATATTTAGTCTACTTTTACGGCAATAAAGTAAAACTGAAAGCGACGAAAAGGTCTCGCCGAGCATATATGGTTTTGTCTCGCGTTTTTAGTTTTTCGGCATATTGTTAGTTTTCTTTTTATTTTATCTCCCCGCAGTGTCTCCGATCCGTAAAAAAAATTTACAGTCTACACGGTCCCACCGTGAAGGGGAAGAGTGAATCAGCGAGAGAGAGAGGTAGAATAAAAAAAAAAGAAAAAAAAAACTGGAGGCCCGAGTCCAGAAACAGGGTCGTTAATTAAGAATTAGCCGGTTAATTAACGTTAACTCTGAGTTAGCTTCGGTCATCTCGTTTTCCACGATTCTGCTGTTATACCATACACGTGTGTGTGTGTGTGCGTGTGTTTTGTGTGAATTTCTGATGATCCCGTAGTGCTGAGGCAGCAACAGTTTGATCTCTCGCTTATCTCTTGCAATATTAATTTATCTATCAAAACTAAGTGTCTAGGTAGCGTTCAACGTAATAAATATAATGTTGCTATCTGTTACAACGATATGTGAAGGAACGTGTGAATTCGCGGACGTCATTGACGGACGTATCCACGAGCTTCGTGATCGTCGTCATCGTCACATCATCTGCTCTCCTAATTCCGACTCGACGCGCGTGTCTCTATTACTTTCAATATTCCAGGTCGTTTTGTGTTGTAGGATATGAGACGTGTACCGCAGGTGCATCATTGGGTTTTAGGACAGTAACCGTATAACAAAACTCTTCGGTATACTCTAACTCCAGCGGCTATACCCACCGGCGTCCAGCTACCTGCTCATCCGTAAATCTTTTACAATTTCTCCGCGTCTCTTTCCTAGGTACAACCTATTATAGGTAGATATATGTGTATACATACCTATACCTTCCTTCCCATTCTCCGTTCTTTCGGTGGAGTTACGTTACCGACTGCGGAATGCATAGCGGAACACTTGCAACCTTTATCCGATTTTTGGACGAGAGGTTTGCTATATTTTCAACGGTATATTTATTATTATAAGAGGGTTGTCCAGTTACGGCGGTAGATTTCTGACGACGATTTACGAAGAGTTGTGAAGTAACAGGAAATTATCATAATTCCGCAATTTGTTATGAATATAAACCTCTCGACCCGACTGTAAGAATACTTTACGTATCACATATGTAGGTACGTGTTGCTCTGAAAAGAAATGAAATCATTAAGAATACCGGTATTTTTTAATCATAGTTATTCTACCTCCTCTTGTTATTTATTTATTATATAAATATCGTCCGTTGATGGGACGTAAAATATTGATATTGCTCGTTGATCCTTCTGCAGTGTTTGTTTAGCGGTGAGTTTTCAATCTTTTTCGGTTCCAGGCAACCACGCTGCAACCCCGAATCACCATATTCCAGCAGTGTGAAAATATTGTTTTTTCTTCTCGGTGCAAGTTCCGTCGCGCATTCTCTACGTGTAAGAAAAACAATGCTAATGGATCAATATTATGCTTCTACTTCTTCTTCTTTGTGACGTTACGGCCTTGTTATTTTTGGATTATCATCATTATTATTACTATTATTATTATTATGGTTATTATTTTGTTCCCGTGAAGAAATTTGTTAAAAAAATTGGCCGGCGTGGACTCGTGTACCAAACTGAAATTGTTCTTACAGATTTTTATGCCGCCGATGCATGGTTACATGGTAGCCGACCCTCGACTCGACTCTAGACCCGTACTTGTACCGCAGGGGATCCTGGGCCCGGACCTCGGGGGTCCGGTATCTTGTAATAACGAAAAAGGGGGGAAAAAACAAAAAAAAAAAAAAAGGTACGCGACGGCGGCGCCCCGGACACGTGTTTCCTCGATGCAGCGGCTCGTCGCCTCCCCGGCTCGCCTCTTTCCTCCTTCTTCCTCCTTTTTCCTCCTTCGCTCGTTCCCTCCTCCGCAGACCCGGGATCAACAGCAACCAGCTGCCGGGCAAACGATTCAATCTTCATTCCGGGACGGGGTGCAATGCTTCTCCGATGTCCCGCCGTCCCCCATACGTAACGTACGTGCACACGAGTTATACGAAGGTATGCAGTCGGTTGGTACAGTAGAACCTCGATTTTTGTCCCGCGATTCTCGAAGTGATCATATTTTACCCCGTGTAGCATTCAGGTTTTTATTTTACATTTTACAATCTCAAACATATTTAGCTACACTGGTAATGAGAATAAAGATCTCTGTTTATTGTGTAACTATACTGTCTCGACTGAAATTGTAATTTTATTTTTTTTGCCATATACGTATATTTGGTTCTTGGTTGGTAGAGAATGAAGATTAATTCATTCGATCACTCTTGAGAGATTCATCGTCGTCGAATGTTATCGGAACTTCGAGTGCTTATGACATGGAAACGGAAAGCGCAACGAAGGTTTTTCAACATCGAGGTCCTACTGTATAACTTGCAGGTTTTTCATGCACACACCTTGGGCAGGTATTTCTAAAAAATACTGTGCCACGTGTATGCGTATAATACATCGTGCATGTATGTATGCATGTGTGTGTGTGTGTCACGTTTAGAGAATGTATGCGGGCCTGCAGTGTATCTGCTTTCCCTCCTTCTTCGTTTACAGTCTTTTTCTCTCCTCCCCTTGTTGTAATCCTATTCGTTTCTCGTACCCTTCGGTTAGTTTATGCAATGACAACGAGGACCAAGAATTAGACGCTTCGTACACCGTGTATAACGTATTTAGATGTATACGTATGTGTAATGATTAGATGTACTACTACACTGAATCGGAAGGAGGGGGGCGGGGGGGTGGGGGATAACTATAGGAGAAAATTGTCTGCCCCCCTCCCCCACCTCTCGTCTACCGATCCAGTCATTGCGTCGTTGACCCCTTCTCTTAGGAGCCCTCATTTGGTGTATGTATACTTATGCAGTGTAATGGGGAATGAAAGTAATTGAACGCCGACGGATCTATTAAATTGCCAATCGTTTGATAATAATTTAAACGGCAATGTGACCGTCGCTGTTCAGCGTTGTATAATACATATATGTCGCTCTCCGTGCTACGACCAGCCAGCCAGCTAAGCGAGCCAAGCCTTGGCACGATACTTGAATTCTTATTCAAACAAGTGTTTTATACGGGAGGCAATTCTCGTCTTCAACGATCTGAGATTCCTAAAGTGTTTTTTATACAATCGAGAATGTATCTTTGGTTTGTCCTCGTATTATTCGTTTATCCGTTAAAATCGAATTCGATATAAATATCCCAACGATATACGAAATTATGTTTTAAGCAACGTCCGATCTGCTTTCGAGCTGTCCGTATAAAGTTTCTAACACACTTATCACATCGTATTTAGAATGGATAAAAGATAATTTTACTTCGGATAACCGAATCGATTCTTCTCGTTTATCATATCACATTTATATAATATATCATACATCCGACACCGAGCTCACAGCTGCGTTATGTTACTGTACATTATATCCAGTACCGTTTGTATTGCGTCTAACTTTCTGAGTATTTTTCTTCTTTATCAGTCAGGGTAAATTTGAGTATGTATATATATATATATAATATATATGTTGCCCGGAGGTTAAGATAAGATTTGCAACTGCGTCGTGTTGAAATATCCGCACCTTATATACGAATATTATATTGACACGGTTCAATATGAGGTTTCCTTTCGCGATAACGAACGTCGTCGTGAAACGTATACTCTAATATCTTACAAACATATACCATAGTATAAATAATAGGGTCGTCGACAAGTTATACTTTCAACGCTAGCGGTATGGGTATACCTATAATATACCTGCAATACTGGTCCAGCAGCTCTCGAGATAGATTATAGAATCGACCTGGACAATGGAAAACGAGCTTTCATTGTACAGCTCGAATATATGGCGTGTGTGTACAATTGTATATATATATATATATACATATAATATATATAATATATAATAATGTATATGTATATATATACACACACCTATACGTAGAAAAGGGAAATATCTTATACGCGAGCCGAATCGCTGCTGCATACGACGTGGTGCACGGTGAATATACGGGTCACGGTATAACGGTGGAGAAACGGTAAGCGTGTACCTTATATAACGTGTAGGTACCTACCTACCTTGCTTCCTTCGCCTCCCCTCACCTTCCTTAACCTTCGTTCATTCGTCGTACAGCCTCCCGAACGAATTTCCAATTAACCATCCGGCGCTTCAATTCGTTTTTAACATAACGTGTATAACAACGATCGTATGCACGAAATCGGTAGTGCAGAACGTATAGGAGACACCGGCGGTGAGTCCCTCTTTCGAGTTTCTCGGACGTGGCCCGCTTCGGAAAATATTCAATGTAGGTATACGCGTACGTATACATATAAATCAACGCGCGCGAATGGAATAATTGATCGATCGATCGATCGATCGCGAATAAACGTATATATCGTACATGCGCAGGTTATACATACATGGATGTCTGCTATCCACTGCGACAGCGACCTCGCGCCGTTGATCGGAACTCGTACATGCATACCTACTCCTTGGCGAACACCTGCACGTAGTCCGAAGCTCTTCCCTTTACACCCGTGTTGTGTAAGTGTTATATACCTGTGCATGTGTAGACACACGCCTCTCTTATGTCTTTGAAGCCGGGTTTAAGGAGCCAGCGGGTTCTCAAACTGGTTTGCACCTGATATCGCGACTCGCCGACCGGATGACGCGTTTTAATGCTCTTCATGCTGCGTGCCATGCAAATCTCTCGTGTATAAGAAATTTACAAATACCTGTCGGTATACCTGTTGTATGTGTATGTAGATGTCGGTTATAGGTACGTGACGTGTGTGTGTGTGTGCGTGTGTGTGTACTGCGGTTGGTATCGGGTATGCCGTCCGTGCATCAGACCCGGTCAACCGCAAGCTCGGAGAACGCGTATAAGTAGGTAGGTAAGTACCTACACCTCCCTCTCTCTCTCTCTCTCTCTGTTTCATTCGATTTCTCGATTTTGTCCGAAGGGCTTGTGCAGATCCAATTTAAAGTTGCGACCACGTTGCGTGTAATTGGGAATTTCACTTATTTCCGAGTGATTTTTATCATTCTATAAAATTTCAACTTCACTGCATACCGTATAATACCGAAGCTTCGAAAATAATTAGCAAGTATAAGGTCACGGCTGTCGGACGGATCGTTTTCGACCTAATAAATTCTCGGAGAGAGTAGAATTTCCGGCACCGCGATAATTGCACCGCTGATAAAAAAAACTAGGCGAGGTATCAGGTGTACGCTGTACGTACTTACGTTAGTATACGTATACGTATACGCATCTGTATACATAAATACATGGACGTACGTATATAAGCCGGGGTACGACGAGCCCCGGAAGTAACTCGTTGACTCTCGCCGCGGCGCTCATTGGTACATCCGGTCCGATTGCTTACGGCGGTATATACCTTGCACCGTACACGATAACTTGATAGACTGCTCAAATAACGAACAACAAAGAGCAAACTCGGCACAGGTCCCCGGCAGCCCGGACTTGGCCAGATGCTTCACCGCGTTATTATATTATAGGTACAAGTAAACGCGAGACGGACACACGCTTCGTCCACCAGATTGAATTCCTGCCCCGCGGTGATCACCGGTATTATATCCGAATAGAATTTTTCAGAAGCACGTGTCTCGTTGTTGAGATATAGTTTTTTTACACATTGGAAAATTGGCTTTTGATGTATTCGGATTTTGAGTCCAAAGTTGGTTCTAGATGTCAAATTTTGATTTCTTCCATGTAACTCGTCAAAGAGAAAATAGTTTTATTGGATAAAGCTTAAAAAAGAAAAATTACCTATTTTCTCAAACATTTATTGCAAGTACCTTAAACCTTATAAGTAATAAATGAGGATTTTGGTAATTCGTGATTCGATGTATGGAATCAAATGTTTTTTTATTCAAATGTGACGTAAAAAAAATATTTGCTGAGTGAGCAGCTAACGGTCGAATGATCCAACGCTCATGCGCCAAAATTCTAGACCAAATGCAGTTATTTTGTCAGGGCAGCCAACATTTTTGAGGTTACGTACATCGCGGCGACCTGTCGTTTGAGCTTACGACGGTTTGTCAACCTGACGAAACAACTGCTCTTGTTTTAGAATTTTAGCGCATGCGCGTTGGATCATTCGACCGTCAGCTGCTCACTCTGTGCATCACATTCGTCATGAAAATGAATAAAAATCGAAAATTTTTGGTTCCGAACTTACGCTGTTAAATTGTTGTTGAATCACCGAAAGAATTCTTCCGTTACAAGGTGCGGCAGTATCTATCATAAAATTAATCTGGATCCTTTCGTTCGTGCTATATTCCATTCGCGATATCATCTATACATGATATACCGCAATTGCATTTCAACACGGTCGCTGAAGGGATACAAGAAATCGTGTTGCGCAAACCCGCGTAGATCAAGCGCGCTATAAACATAATTAAAATCTGTTATTAACGGACAACGAATAAGCTGGTCAATCGAATTTGTTTGGGTTAGAATTAGCGACGATCCTCCTGCAGTAAATAGCCTCCGGCAAACAATGAATACCTTAACGCCCTGAAGTACGTTGCAGACGAGGTGTGTCGTCTAGCTCCGTGTGTATTACATACTGCACCTACACCTACATGTGCAGCGATTGAACGATGCGCGGTATTAAATGGATGCAATGTGTGCAGACCGATGCTTGTTTACAGTACCCATAGATGGAAGAGATGCCAGAGTGCGTAAGCCTCGTCGAATATTCCGAGGTTAGGGTGTATATACAAGGGTAAGGTTATAGACTCTGATTGTGAGACGTGCGGAAGAGACCGCGATGCGTGGTAGGTAGGTAGTTAACTCTTTATACATGACGGTGAAAAGGTCAACATCCGGTGTACAACGTATGTCCGGAGATGTACGAGGTGTACACATATACGTACCCCATGTATACCCGCACCCATGTCCCCACCGGGGGATTCGTACCACACTAGGGTTTAAACGTTTACACAACAATTAAACGAGCGTATAATTCCCACGCGGTCCTGTCACGTACATCGAGGATGATGCGTTGTCGAACCACGCCCTTGGAAAACCAGGCTCCGCGTAAGGTACTACCGAGTATCCCGGATAGCAAGCGAACCTCGTACTCGGGTATTGACCATCCTATTCGATTAACGCGTATTAAAAGGCGAAGCCGCGAAGAAGATCCAAAGAATGAAAGGCACCGTGTCGCTAAGAGGGGAACCGTGTTCCTCTCTTCCCCATGCAAAGTATTCTTATACCCTCCTATACGCGTAGCTGATACCCGCTCTGCTCCTCGATCCTTGGCGTTCTTCTAATTAGCGGTGTCCATCCGTTACAAGAGAGGCATGCTTCCCTTCGTTTTTTTCTTTACTCATTCTACCAGCCTACGACAACCGAGTTGCCTAGATCACAGGCCAGGCAGGTGTACGGTCATCTAGTCGAGCTGGATGTACCTGTATAATTCTAAGACTAGGTGTTCAGCGTATGCTCTACGTCTAATAGGTATTATCGGTAGAAGTGTTATTATATGGTATAGATCGTGACCCTTGCGGTAATAATAATTAAGTGCACCTTTTGCGGTGGATGTGTAATTTTATATACAGGTAATCAACCCCTGCAATTGTTCCTTCATCTCACCTGGGATTTCTCATCCCTTTTACTCTTTTATTGTCGTCTTGTGTTAATTCTTTTCGTTTTCTTTCATGGTTCGCAGGTGGTTTTGTCACTTCGACGACGACAACTACGTGAACGTACCGCGACTGGTCAAACTGTTGGACGATTATGACCCGCGGGAGGATTGGTACCTTGGCAAACCGTCGATACGAGCCCCCCTCGAGATAGTGAACAGGGAGGGAAATCCACCGTCGAAAAAATCGGTGAGTTTCAAAAATTCAATCAAGTTATTCAGAATTCATAAATATCGTATTGTATACGCGACGACGTTGATAAATCTCGACGCGTTATAATCGTTCTGATTATGTGCGTCGTGGTAAATCGGGTTGGGTGAAAGGCAGCGGGGACCGATCGAGGCGTGGATCATGGACCGTGGATCGTGGATCGTGCCGTCGTCTGGATCGCAACAATCTATATATAATATACGCCGCCGCCACTCGTCGTCTCGCAACTCTGGTGACCAGGGGTTGACCTCTTGGTGGGTGTGGCTCCTGTTGCCGCTGCCGCTGCTGCTTGTCGGACGGCCGACATTATTATACCCAACTCATTTATTACAACGCCACGCGAAAGCGTGTTGTAGGCCATAGCCTCGGGATATCGTATACTCTATATAACTTGTGTACAATCCGTATGTGGCAACATGTAAAGGGATACTTGCCGTGGTAAATTCCTGTTATTCATGAGGCAGCTAATTGAGAGGAAGGAAGTTGGAGAATAGAAAAAGATTATTCGCTGCAGGGGTGTCCGGTTGTAAAATTTAGACGGAAAATTCTCGAATAGTTATCCATGATTACGGGTCTCTGTACGAAATTATTATGTATGAAAATTACGTATAGCGAGTAATAGACATTTTTATTTCAACCACATGGTGTAATGTGGTTCAAATACTTGCCAAGAAAACCACTCGTTTCCCGGACAGTGCATTTACTGCGGTTATGCAGGTATATCCTGTAGATGATTATAATTGGCGTGTATATTTTTTGCACTAATAACCAGACGCAGTAATCTCGATGCCTCGAGGCTATACCGTGTCGTACGCCATGGACATGCTTCGCGTGTTTGCTCCAGCTTACAATCGAGCTAGGAGATTCCTTGCAACCATCAGACTATATATCTATATGAGAATTAATATTTGAGGGTACAAATGGATTGGTTATTTCATTTACTTACCCATTTGGCGCCCGTTTATAGCCGAAGAAGCAGTATATAAAGGACATTGCAAGAAAGAAACGATAAGAACGATACAGAAATGCAGAAGACTTGAACGTAGAAGGCTTGATGATGTAAGTTTCCATGATGTGTCAGAATTTGGACGAGTGAAATATTGCTGTTTTGTGGCGGTAATTTTTTGTTCACTTTTCAATGGCACGGAGTTTATTATTATAAAGACGTTGAAATTTCATTATATGCATACCTACCGCAGAATAGAATCGTGAAATTGAGAACTTTATTCTTGAATCCTGGTAGGATGGTTGGATACGGAAAGGTGGATAGGCAAAAACTAGCTCTGCTCTCAATTAACTACTAAACACTGAATAGAAAGGAGAAGAAATAGATCGCGATGCGAGACGTTGTAGATTCGACACGGTTATAGGTACATTATACAGTTGACAGAATCATTTTGAACAAAACAAAAAGATGGGAGTCCCAAACCGTGAAATAGTGCAGCAGTTCTTTAGACAAGCGGTATGCCAAATTCGTCGATTCATCCAGTCAAGGTGTTTGCGTCCTGAACTAAAACCATCCACGCAAAGTTTCAATATTTTGGAGGCTTGCGATATTTTTCCCTTTTTTTTTTTGTGAGTGGCGGTCCGTTATACAATAGAATGCGCTCCGAAGGCAGGATCAGCGGCAGCCGTTGATGTTGACTCGTGCCGCAAGTCGACTGGGTTCAAATTCATTGGGATACAATTCGTTTTTTTTTGCGCGCGCGCTTTGCAACCAAACGTCGGTGAAGAGAGAAAGATATAGAATGAGATACAGAGGGGGGTAAGAAGGTTACACCGAAGAAGGCGCCACGCCCTAGGTGAAAGGCCTTTAGTCTTTTCCATAATACAGCGATGTTCCTACTCCAATGGAACCGTCATATATACGTACATGTACCGTACACGTTCCGAAGATGTAGATGGACAGATAGAAGAGCGGAAAGACGGACGGACGGACGGACGGATAGATGGATGGATAGATAATTTAAGATGTACGTGTAATGTGTGTAGCCGGAGGTGTATAATTTAACCTGTCAGACATGCAACTTTGGAGTTGGACGAATAGGAGAAGGAGAAGAACAACGGACAGAAGATATTACATTCATTCAAACAGTTCTTTTTCTTCCTTTGATATACATCTAACTGGAATTGACCGTATATAATATAATATTTACTTGCAATACGTTATACTATCGCCAGAGATGCTGCGAAATTTGCAAATTAAATCTTTACGTATAATTACGTGCAATATGAATTTCTTTGAAAGTATTCATGGAGGGGAAGTGAGAGAGATAGAGAGATTCGTTAATAGGCGAAGGAAAAGGGAACCGATGTAAGGAGGAACACTGTGTGCCTGCAGTGTTCTAGTCGGCGAGACTCGACTTCGCCTCGGACAGTTACCCATTGTTTTTCGAATTTCACGCTCCAAGTATCTCGCTCTGCTCGAGTTATACTCTCCATTAAATCCCGCATTATAAACCGCCTTTGTTAACCGTTTCCTCGGCTTAACTGTTTTAAATTATGCTTCTTCTCCGTAATCTCCTCGACTACTTCGGTATAATGGATGTTGGGATAATCCATGCATAAGGTGTTCTGAATTTTGAAAATTTATTCGCGATGTATGATAGTGAACTGTGTAAGTATTTAAATACGAAATTCGCGTGTCGGTTCTGATATACGCACTGACGTGTTTGTAAAAACTTTTAACTCTTCCGAAAGAAAAAAATATCATTTCAGTTTCCGAACACACACTCCAGGTAACTTACACATGTGCCTACATTTGATTACGTCAATACGTTCCCGATACTAACACCCGAACTAGCAAATATTCTTTATTCTATTTCGCTTCGCTGAAAGTAAAATTTTTGTTTATCGATTTATCCATATTGTATCTGTATAGGCATGTGGAAGCGGGTTTCACTCGCCACTTGTGCACATATACACACCTATGTACTCTGTTCTGGAAACCGGCTTCAACAACTTTAGAGGCCAACTCCAATCGACCTGCAGCCATTTAGAATCTAGTTGTGTATTGTTATACAGCATGCGTAGAGAGAGTTGTGCAAGGATGCGTATGTGTGCGTAGGCTGAAGATAGCAGAACTCTTTACCGCCCCGGAGGGATGAAATGTAAAACAACTTCGGTCGGTCAGCTACTATAATATGATACATGTATCGTTTCTGAAACGCGTTTCTTTTCCGCGATACGTGATGGAGCAAATACAAAAAACTTATCGAAATTTGATAATGCTGTCACAGCGGCTGAACAAGCTAATTAATTTAGCGATTAAACTAGACCCGAGGTAATCGGGGCGTGAAATTTCAAATGAGCCGGTCTGGGCTCACGACTCGACGAGTTCCATAGTCCATTGGTTGGTTGGATGTAGTGTTCTTTAACCGCGTTACTAATTTGCCTCGCGTACGCGTCTACATCGTCTTTCAGTATAACGACGACGACGATGACGATGATGATGATGTACATATCATAGTGGCGAGGAAAATTTTATCTTATATAGAGGAAATTGACAAACTATACCAACCAATGATGACCATTGACCTGAGCAGTACAAGATCATCCATTCTTCGGGGTTATTCCATTATTCAGTGTTAAGACGAGGTGATTGCTCCACTGAACCTTGAAGCACCTCCGTCGGTAGTTCTCTTGCAATGTATTCTACACCGTCTAAGCAAACAAGCCTCGCAGCATTCAGTGACCCTCGCGTCGCTGATCGTTGGATATATATTCTAAAGGTCGTAGATTAACAGCTGGATCACGCGCGCTCGCGCGCACGCGTTTTACGTGCGTAAAATTCCGATCGAGGTCGTTTCTTCCCTGCCAGTATACGACGTCGTCATCCTCCTATGTCGAGTTCTCTCGGTTGCGTGAAACAGAAGCAAACACAGGTCGACGACGTTCCTGCAACACCGCTACGATTAGCCTTGCACGTAAATATACTTACGTGTTTCGTACAGTATCATCGGAGCAAGCGTGGTACGTTACAAGTTAAAGAGAACCGGGAGATGCGAAGCGGTAGAAACAGGTTGGGCTGCTTCCGGCGTCCACGTGGGTCCGGCAGAGGATCAGGTAGCACCTGTCCCTGCGGCCTCATCGCTGCAGATGCTGCAGGGGATGCTGTCGAGGTGATGGGAGGGGTGATACGAGGGGGAGCAGCAATCAGTCAGTAATTTTAATTATCGTTGTGCGTATTTACGACGCGTAATCGCTTAGCTACGATCTCGTATCCTCCTGCGATTGGCCCGATCTGTGCTGCTGGTCCCCTCCTCTCCCCCCTCCTTCACCCCCCCCCCCCCCCCCCCCCTCAACCCTAATTCAGTCTCGGTAACGAAGAGCGGTCAGGGCCTGACTGCCTCCTCCCATGTATCGATGGGGATACCAGATTGTGACCGCCTCTACGACTAATTGCATTCCTAAGTCCCAAAGTCGGGTGGTGTGTGTGAGAGTGTGCGCACCTCGACGGTATATGCATATATTTGTAATACCTACGGCGGTAGCTATGTAGATTATAATATATACACGTCGGATATCTAATTAACTATCGGTCGTGATTGGTCGCTACTCACGATGATCACCCAGGTATCACTTTCATATTTTCATTCTCATTTATTACTTGTACTCTTGCGCTCTCTGCGTCTGTGGTTGATGCGTGTTACATATACGCAATTGGATGAGAAAGAGAGGGATTCGGTTTGAAACCGATTTTATGATGAGTCGATCGTTGCGATTTAGTGGTATAGATACACACATTTTTCGTAACGAGGAATCCAACGTAGCGATTTTGAGTCTCTTGATTGACAGGATTTTTTCCAAGGCGATTTTATGGAATGTTGAATAATGTCGAGTATAATTCACTTTGTATATAACAAAATCCGAGCATGTGAAATAAGCCTGCAAGCTCGCGTCGTCCTACCTACACCGGGAACGGATCGCATCCTTCATATCGGGAAGCGTATTAAGACTAATCGGAAGATGAGATGGACCTGATACACGTTACACTCGGCGAAGAACGCGGCAATGGTGATGGACGGGGGATAATTGGTCGCATACAGCGTCACTCATTCTACGTGGGCAGCGGTAACTCCTCTTTTACCTACCTCGAACCCGTCTTCGGAGGCTTTGCATTCCTACATGCTAATAAGAATTTGGTATAATGAGATGGTATTCGGTGTTTCACGTTGAACATCCTGTACAGAGGCAGGATATCGTCCCTTTTGGGGTTAACACGAGTCTCAGTCGCAACTGCAGAGACGCTCCACCCCAGCGTATTCTATCCGAAGAGAATCTGATGATCTGAGAATCTGGCATTCCTCTCCATCCCCGCACACAACCGTCCCAACCACCCGGCGGTATCTTACGCATCCACCTATATCCACTTCCTTCTACCGTTTTCAAATTTATTACCCAGTGTCACTCCGGGTCGAGCCGGTGGTCCGCGGGTTGGAAGTTAAGAGTCAGATATGATTCATCGTCTACTTGTTACTCGATAAATATTAACGAACCGTATTTCCTTCCGATGATGTATTTGTAGCTATGATAAGGGGTCGATAAGGGAAGCATGCCGCGTTAAACGCGTCGGGTTGCTCAACCGATCTCTTACCTCGATATCGTTCACTAGAATTCGGATGATTAACGGCCTTCGCTATCTGGATCGCCGCATCGAATTTCAATGCTTTCGATGATGTACGCTCGAAAAAGTTTCTCTACCTCGATTTATTTACAGTGTACAGATGATGCGTACATTGTACAATTTGTCGAGCTTCGTACTCCGCAAGACGTGACTCTAAACCTGTGATTTGTTTTTTTTTTCTTGCAGCTCAAGATAAGGTTCTGGTTTGCCACAGGGGGTGCCGGTTTCTGCCTAAGTCGAGCCTTGGCGCTGAAGATGATGCCGGTGGCCAGGTGAGTTATACGTAAACTTACCGAACTTACTTCGGAAAATCGAATAGCGTATAATTATACGTATCAATTTTTAACCTTCCTTCGTGCAAACCTCGCTTTTCCTTCTCCCTTTTTCTTTGCTCGTACGCGCGCATGGATAAGGGATGGAACGCCAAACCGTCTTATGCCTAGCCCGAGGTCCGAAAGGAACCCACGTATCATTTACACATGTGCCCCAGCGTTGGGAGCGCCTTGCGATTGCACGGCTGGGCTACCTCGTAAACCTGCAGTGGGATGTTATGCCCATACGCACAAGGTACCTACGCGTATTGGATATACGTACGTCTAAAAGATTATCGTCGAGTCATTAACCGACCGCGGGATATAACTCCCTGGTCTCTTTCGCGTTGTTGTACAGCGCTTGAGTGTATGTACCTATTATTATAATATATACGCGGTTGTAATTATCCTGCGACCAACGAACCCGTATATGCCTCCCGTCGCGCAACGTCTTATACGTCAAGTTACGATACCCGTACAGCAGTTGCCTGTAGGAGTACTCACTCCCGGTATTCCTTCCTTTCTCTTTTTCATCACCGATTTTCGATGACGGTCATGACGACGACGATTATTCATTTATTTATTTATTTTTCTTTTTCTTGGAAAACTTGAGTCATTTTTTTTTTTTTTCAAGAGGACCGCAGTTTCTCAATATCAAGATATCGGTCTGACATGATGGATCTACTTTTATTGATAGTATCTTCGGATCTATCTGTACGAGTCCGATGTTGTACGGATAATAACCTATAGAAAATGCCGCGTAAAGTATAATTCGGCTGCTGCGGTTTCGGGTGATTTTTCACAACCCGTACGTTCAGAAGAGTCGTCCTTATTGTTGGTAAGGAATGTGACGCGGTGCCCACGGATCACTTTGAGGAATTCAAGCGGTAACGGGAGGGGTTCGGGGATAGAAAAAACGCGCGTCCCTTTAACAATCTTCTGACCGAAATTTCGATTTCGTCCAAGAGGTATTTTAACGAGGCTTTATATACCCGCGGACGTGCCGACGACGACGACTGAGAACGACGCGCCAGCCGGGCATCGCGATTTCAGTCTAATCTTCCCAATTAAAATCAGCCCACGTACCGCCGTGTGACGCCGCTCTCGATCCTCCGGTCCCCGCGACCAGTCTTCAGTCTTGATCCTGGATCCTGGATCCTCGATTCTCGATCCCCGATCCCCGATCCCCGATCCCGGGGGTCGGGAGGGAAAGGACCGAGTGTATTGAGAATCCGCCAAAGTTATTCCCTAATGAGTGACTCCGGACTAACGGGCAAACGGACAAACGGATACCGACCGAAGTTGCCGCAGTCGAGACTCAAACAAAATGCTAATTACATACCGATGCACAGACACAGCTGCCGGAGCGCTTCTTTGCACACATCTAACATTATACATGTCCTTAATTAGAACCGTGAAAATCTTACCACGAAATACAAGAGATACGCCCGGTGCGGTGGGAACGCGAACGAAACTATGGCTGAAGGCTCGTTTGATCGCATACGGTATACGTGCACGTATATGGCATAATACGCTTTTATACTAGCTGTGACATCCAGCCCTATAAATCGGCAGCGTTTTTTTTTTTTTAAATCATTCCAGTCGAATGAAATTCGAATAGCGTTGCACGCTGTGACGCGAGCTATATCACCGGAAATAAAGGGTGAATCAGAGTTGTTTATTAAGTATATCATACGGTACAATCGTCTGAGAAAGTTAGCAGACCGAGGAATTAGAGAAAAGCTTGGCAGGTGTTCCCTCATCCTTTATACCTGTACATGTGAGATAGTTCCGACGGATGAAGACGTTAATATTTTGCGAATTGACGGTACCATCAGATTTGTATCACGTATGGTCTCTTTTCAGCGGTGGAAAATTCATCAGCATTGGCGACAAGATCAGGCTGCCGGACGATGTGACCATGGGATACATAATAGAGCACCTACTCAAAAAGCCCCTGACCGTCGTCGAGCAGTTTCACTCCCACTTGGAGCCAATGAAGTTCCTTCACAAAGAGACATTCCACGATCAGGTATACAACGTACATTTATACATTGTTATGTTTGTATCGTGCGGCAGTTGAGCACCAATAATTTACGTATCGCTTAATCATATTTTGTCACCTTTACTTAGATATCATTCAGCTTCTCGAAGAACGCAAAGGATGAATGGAACATCGTCAAGATAGATGGATTTGATCTTAAATACGATCCAAAGAGGTCGGTATACCGCCCGCTTGTTTTCATTTAGCTCTGAAAATTTAAGCTTGATGGTGAATTCATGTTCTGAAATTCTTTTGCAGATTCAAATCCATCCATTGCTATCTCTTTCCATACTTCTCATATTGTCCTCGAAGATGATGATCATCGTGAAACGCGTAAGAATTTCGGACAGCGAGAATCTTCTCAAAGTATGCGATGGATGTGAAGAAAAACGCAATCGTCAATCCAAATTCCCGTGATATCGTGTTACGGGTAATACGGTACCATAAATCTCCCCTCACTTTGTTTTTCTTTTACTAATTTAACGTTCATTCAAATTTGAATGCACGTGTTGACGATGGAATTATCGAACATCTTGCGCTCAACAGAGGTTTTTATCTCTGCGTTGATCGAACCTTAAGCAAAAAACGAAGATTCCTTGTTCCCAATCGTCCCGATTCTTCGTGCTATTTTCATGAGCACTCGCATCATATTCTACACACACACACACACACACACACACACACACACACACACACACACACACACACACACACACACACACACACACACACACACACACACACACACACACACACACACACACACACTGTGTTTTGAAATAAATATATATACATATACATATACAGATCTGCATTACATGCGTGGTTATATATATAGCGAGGTGTGTAAATAAAAAAAGGAATTTATATATATTACGATTAAAAATGTGAATGTAAATCTCTAAAATTCGTAGTTTCGCTAGCTCGCGTATCTTTTGTATTATAATTTTCGCAGGTATACGTTATATACGTAACTTGGTATGATATCGTAATATAGGTATGTATAAACTAGTCCTCCTAGAAATTATTTAACAATACCTCTTTTCATTATAGTATAGTATGAATTTTATGAATTAAGCGACGGTACTATATAGCAATTTGTCATACTCTTTCATTTTTTATTTCTCTCGCTGTGATGCAATCGTGTGCAATATGGAATCGTTTATACTGTGTTATTGTTATCGAAAAATTTAGTAAGCAAATAACATGCAGTAGCTATATTGGAACGTTTCTGTTTCAATCTCATTTGGTTTCTTCATGAACCCTAGAGGAGACACGTTCTATTCATAAATATATTTGTGTACTGCATTGGTGTGATATAATAATAATAATCATGTAAGTAACAATAAGAATAATGAATATCGCAATAACAATAAGTATTGTTATTTTAATGTAGTAGTAGTGGCGAAATTGTTGATACTATAGTAACGAGTATAGATATATGAAATTATAAGATAATAGCCTGGATGTAAAAAGACGTTTGATAAGTAACATAAAAGGTTTTCGATAACACTTTGAACGGTGCCGATCAACTGTAAGAATAACTGGAATTCACTTATCGACTAATGAATTATCAATAAGTATACTATCTTTTGAAAAACGGTACATGTCCTGAAAACTTGAACAATGATCGTTCTACTGAGAAATGGATTGAAGAGTATCCTGTGTTTTCAACGCATTCTGCATGTAACTTCCAGTTGGTTGACCGGTTCAGACCAAACTGTAGTTCGTTGTGAAATATTGTCGTAAGGCTTTGTATTGAAGAGGATCTATATGTATTATACACATTGCTAGGTGATAACATATATTCTTTATTCTGTAAGTGAGTGAATTTCATGATTGATTGTGAGTTAAGGCACTCTTCACGTTACAAACGGATTGCTAATATTCGATATCTTATTGGATGTTACGTTAGGCATATATGTACGTTATTTGGTGAAAATGGAGATTGCATAATGACTTTTGTACATTGTCACGTTGCTCAAAGCAGAATAAAATGTATCATAGAACTGTTACCATATAAGGTGATATTGTGTTACCTACAATGGCTATAGGTTTATATCGATGGGTCCCACTGAAACGCAGGTTCCCGGATAGAACAGACGAATCTCGCCAGAAATGTAATACAGACGCATCATAGAAAATGCTACAGCCAGTGTATACAAAGCTCTATGTAATACTTGTACCATCTTATAAGATACATCCGTGAAACATCTGTTTTCGTAGAAACCGTCGATATTAGGTATATATCATGTACATGCTTCTACTCACGCCAGCATAGTGAAGTAACACGTTGGTCAGCGAGATATATCCGTGGCGTAGAAAATGTTTGTATTTTAAGCATATTTTGTATCAATAAAGCGTAAACTACATACGAGTACTTTGCACAATATGATATACAACCACATTCCTTTCCCTGACCTATGCATGTCTCTGTTGTACGTCAACTAAGTCTCTGATCAGTCAGTATACTTTTGAACTGGAAAAATGGGTCGATATAATCTGTGAATATATAGGGCGTTTTCAGTAACCTATTTGAAATGACGTCGGAATAGTGCATCAAAGAATTTATTCCAGCACTTTTCAAAATCGCGAAAATTTTCGCCAAAAATGCAAAGGGGTTAGCCTTCCTTTTTTCTCATTTTTCGACCAAAATTTTTTGGTCTCAGATTCGATTCGTATGACCCTTTCCTGACTGATTGGAACCCCAGGAACTCAGAAAACGCAGCGAAAGTAGCCTGGGACCAACAGCAAAGAAGTTACGATGGAAAGACCACCGGCTGAAAAATGTCGAAAACTCGGGTTCTCGTTTTTCGGCTCTAACTCTTCATACGTTGCTCGCAGCGTATCAGGACTGCGCCCAATCGTTTTCTCTCGCAAAATTACGTCGGAATAGTGCTACAATTAATTCATTCCAGCACTTTTCAAAATCGCGAAAATTTTCGCCAAAAATGGAAAGCCTTCCTTTTTTCTCATTTTCCGACCAAAATTTTTCGTCTCAGAATTGATTCGTATGACTCTTTCCCGACCAATTGGACCCCAAGGAACTCAGAAAACGCAGCAAAAGGAGCGTGGGATCAACGGGAGAGAAGATACGAGGAAAAAAGCACCTGCTGAAAAATGTCGAAAATTCAGGTTTTCGTTTTTTGGCTGTAACTTTCGATGCGTTGATCGCAGCGTATTGGGACTGCGCCCAATCGATTTCTCTCGCAAAACTACGTCGGAATAGTGCCACAATTAATTTATTCCAGCACTTTTGAAAATCGCGAAAATTTTCGCCAAAAATACAAAGGGGTTAACCTTCCTTTTTTTTTGACCAAAAAATTTTTCGTCTCAGAATTGATTCGTATGACTCTTTCCCGACCAATTGGACCCCAAGGAACTCAGAAAACGCAGCAAAAGGAGCGTGGGATCAACGGGAGAGAAGATACGAGGAAAAAAGCACGTGCTGAAAAATGTCGAAAATTCAGGTTTTCGTTTTTTGGCTGTAACTTTCGATGCGTTGATCGCAGCGTATTGGGACTGCGCCCAATCGATTTCTCTCGCAAAATTACGTCGGAATAGTGCCACAATTAATTTATTCCAGCACTTTTGAAAATCGCGGAAATTTTCGCCAAAAATACAGAGGGGTTAACCTTCCTTTTTTTTTGACCAAAAAATTTTTCGTCTCAGAATTGATTCGTATGACTCTTTCCCGACCAATTGGACCCCAAGGAACTCAGAAAACGCAGCAAAAGGAGCGTGGGATCAACGGGAGAGAAGATACGAGGAAAAAAGCACCTGCTGAAAAATGTCGAAAATTCAGGTTTGCGTTTTTTGGCTGTAACTTTCGATGCGTTGATCGCAGCGTATTGGGACTGCGCCCAATCGATTTCTCTCGCAAAATTACGTCGGAATAGTGCCACAATTAATTTATTCCAGCACTTTTGAAAATCGCGAAAATTTTCGCCAAAAATACAAAGGGGTTAACCTTCCTTTTTTTTTGACCAAAGAATTTTTCGTCTCAGAATTGATTCGTATGACTCTTTCCCGACCAATTGGACCCCAAGGAACTCAGAAAACGCAGCAAAAGGAGCGTGGGATCAACGGGAGAGAAGATACGAGGAAAAAAGCACCTGCTGAAAAATGTCGAAAATTCAGGTTTTCGTTTTTTGGCTGTAACTTTCGATGCGTTGATCGCAGCGTATTGGGACTGCGCCCAATCGATTTCTCTCGCAAAATTACGTCGGAATAGTGCCACAATTAATTTGTTCCAGCACTTTTGAAAATCGCGAAAATTTTCGCCAAAAATACAAAGGGGTTAACCTTCCTTTTTTTTTGACCAAAAAATTTTTCGTCTCAGAATTGATTCGTATGACTCTTTCCCGACCAATTGGACCCCAAGGAACTCAGAAAACGCAGCAAAAGGAGCGTGGGATCAACGGGAGAGAAGATACGAGGAAAAAAGCACCTGCTGAAAAATGTCGAAAATTCAGGTTTTCGTTTTTTGGCTGTAACTTTAGATGCGTTGATCGCAGCGTATTGGGACTGCGCCCAATCGATTTCTCTCGCAAAATTACGTCGGAATAGTGACACAATTAATTTATTCCAGCACTTTTGAAAATCGCGAAAATTTTCGCCAAAAATACAAAGGGGTTAACCTTCCTTTTTTTTTGACCAAAAAATTTTTCGTCTCAGAATTGATTCGTATGACTCTTTCCCGACCAATTGGACCCCAAGGAACTCAGAAAACGCCGCAAAAGGAGCGTGGGATCAACGGGAGAGAAGATACGAGGAAAAAAGCACCTGCTGAAAAATGTCGAAAATTCAGGTTTCCGTTTTTTGGCTGTAACTTTCGATGCGTTGATCGCAGCGTATTGGGACTGCGCCCAATCGATTTCTCTCGCAAAATTACGTCGGAATAGTGCCACAATTAATTTATTCCGGCACTTTTGAAAATCGCGAAAATTTTCGCCAAAAATACAAAGGGGTTAACCTTCCTTTTTTTTTGACCAAAAAATTTTTCGTCTCAGAATTGATTCGTATGACTCTTTCCCGACCAATTGGACCCCAAGGAACTCAGAGAACGCAGCAAAAGGAGCGTGGGATCAACGGGAGAGAAGATACGAGGAAAAAAGCACCTGCTGAAAAATGTCGAAAATTCAGGTTTTCGTTTTTTGGCTGTAACTTTCGATGCGTTGATCGCAGCGTATTGGGACTGCGCCCAATCGATTTCTCTCGCAAAATTACGTCGGAATAGTGCCACAATTAATTTATTCCAGCACTTTTGAAAATCGCGAAAATTTTCGCCAAAAATACAAAGGGGTTAACCTTCCTTTTTTTTTGACCAAAAAATTTTTCGTCTCAGAATTGATTCGTATGACTCTTTCCCGACCAATTGGACCCCAAGGAACTCAGAAAACGCAGCAAAAGGAGCGTGGGATCAACGGGAGAGAAGATACGAGGAAAAAAGCACCTGCTGAAAAATGTCGAAAATTCAGGTTTTCGTTTTTTGGCTGTAACTTTCGATGCGTTGATCGCAGCGTATTGGGACTGCGCCCAATCGATTTCTCTCGCAAAATTACGTCGGAATAGTGCCACAATTAATTTATTCCAGCACTTTTGAAAATCGCGAAAATTTTCGCCAAAAATACAAAGGGGTTAACCTTCCTTTTTTTTTGACCAAAAAATTTTTCGTCTCAGAATTGATTCGTATGACTCTTTCCCGACCAATTGGACCCCAAGGAACTCAGAAAACGCAGCAAAAGGAGCGTGGGATCAACGGGAGAGAAGATACGAGGAAAAAAGCACCTGCTGAAAAATGTCGAAAATTCTGGTTTCCGTTTTTTGGCTGTAACTTTCGATGCGTTGATCGCAGCGTATTGGGACTGCGCCCAATCGATTTCTCTCGCAAAATTACGTCGGAATAGTGCCACAATTAATTTATTCCAGCACTTTTGAAAATCGCGAAAATTTTCGCCAAAAATACAAAGGGGTTAACCTTCCTTTTTTTTTGACCAAAAAATTTTTCGTCTCAGAATTGATTCGTATGACTCTTTCCCGACCAATTGGACCCCAAGGAACTCAGAAAACGCAGCAAAAGGAGCGTGGGATCAACGGGAGAGAAGATACGAGGAAAAAAGCACCTGCTGAAAAATGTCGAAAATTCAGGTTTTCGTTTTTTGGCTGTAACTTTCGATGCGTTGATCGCAGCGTATTGGGACTGCGCCCAATCGATTTCTCTCGCAAAATTACGTCGGAATAGTGCCACAATTAATTTATTCCAGCACTTTTGAAAATCGCGAAAATTTTCGCCAAAAATACAAAGGGGTTAACCTTCCTTTTTTTTTGACCAGAAAATTTTTCGTCTCAGAATTGATTCGTATGACTCTTTCCCGACCAATTGGACCCCAAGGAACTCCGAAAACGCAGCAAAAGGAGCGTGGGATCAACGGGAGAGAAGATACGAGGAAAAAAGCACCTGCTGAAAAATGTCGAAAATTCAGGTTTTCGTTTTTTGGCTGTAACTTTCGATGCGTTGATCGCAGCGTATTGGGACTGCGCCCAATCGATTTCTCTTGCAAAATTACGTCGGAATAGTGCCACAATTAATTTATTCCAGCACTTTTGAAAATCGCGAAAATTTTCGCCAAAAATACAAAGGGGTTAACCTTCCTTTTTTTTTGACCAAAAAATTTTTCGTCTCAGAATTGATTCGTATGACTCTTTCCCGACCAATTGGACCCCAAGGAACTCAGAAAACGCAGCAAAAGGAGCGTGGGATCAACGGGAGAGAAGATACGAGGAAAAAAGCACCTGCTGAAAAATGTCGAAAATTCAGGTTTTCGTTTTTTGGCTGTAACTTTCGATGCGTTGATCGCAGCGTATTGGGACTGCGCCCAATCGATTTCTCTCGCAAAATTACGTCGGAATAGTGCCACAATTAATTTATTCCAGCACTTTTGAAAATCGCGAAAATTTTCGCCAAAAATACAAAGGGGTTAACCTTCCTTTTTTTTTGACCAAAAAATTTTTCGTCTCAGAATTGATTCGTATGACTCTTTCCCGACCAATTGGACCCCAAGGAACTCAGAAAACGCAGCAAAAGGAGCGTGGGATCAACGGGAGAGAAGATACGAGGAAAAAAGCACCTGCTGAAAAATGTCGAAAATTCAGGTTTTCGTTTTTTGGCTGTAACTTTCGATGCGTTGATCGCAGCGTATTGGGACTGCGCCCAATCGATTTCTCTCGCAAAATTACGTCGGAATAGTGCCACAATTAATTTATTCCAGCACTTTTGAAAATCGCGAAAATTTTCGCCAAAAATACAAAGGGGTTAACCTTCCTTTTTTTTTGACCAAAAAATTTTTCGTCTCAGAATTGATTCGTATGACTCTTTCCCGACCAATTGGACCCCAAGGAACTCAGAAAACGCAGCAAAAGGAGCGTGGGATCAACGGGAGAGAAGATACGAGGAAAAAAGCACCTGCTGAAAAATGTCGAAAATTCAGGTTTTCGTTTTTTGGCTGTAACTTTCGATGCGTTGATCGCAGCGTATTGGGACTGCGCCCAATCGATTTCTCTCGCAAAATTACGTCGGAATAGTGCCACAATTAATTTATTCCAGCACTTTTGAAAATCGCGAAAATTTTCGCCAAAAATACAAAGGGGTTAACCTTCCTTTTTTTTTGACCAAAAAATTTTTCGTCTCAGAATTGATTCGTATGACTCTTTCCCGACCAATTGGACCCCAAGGAACTCAGAAAACGCAGCAAAAGGAGCGTGGGATCAACGGGAGAGAAGATACGAGGAAAAAAGCACCTGCTGAAAAATGTCGAAAATTCAGGTTTTCGTTTTTTGGCTGTAACTTTCGATGCGTTGATCGCAGCGTATTGGGACTGCGCCCAATCGATTTCTCTCGCAAAATTACGTCGGAATAGTGCCACAATTAATTTATTCCAGCACTTTTGAAAATCGCGAAAATTTTCGCCAAAAATACAAAGGGGTTAACCTTCCTTTTTTTTTGACCAAAAAATTTTTCGTCTCAGAATTGATTCGTATGACTCTTTCCCGACCAATTGGACCCCAAGGAACTCAGAAAACGCAGCAAAAGGAGCGTGGGATCAACGGGAGAGAAGATACGAGGAAAAAAGCACCTGCTGAAAAATGTCGAAAATTCAGGTTTTCGTTTTTTGGCTGTAACTTTCGATGCGTTGATCGCAGCGTATTGGGACTGCGCCCAATCGATTTCTCTCGCAAAATTACGTCGGAATAGTGCCACAATTAATTTATTCCAGCACTTTTGAAAATCGCGAAAATTTTCGCCAAAAATACAAAGGGGTTAACCTTCCTTTTTTTTTGACCAAAAAATTTTTCGTCTCAGAATTGATTTGTATGACTCTTTCCCGACCAATTGGACCCCAAGGAACTCAGAAAACGCAGCAAAAGGAGCGTGGGATCAACGGGAGAGAAGATACGAGGAAAAAAGCACCTGCTCAAAAATGTCGAAAATCCAGGTTTTCGTTTTTTGGCTGTAACTTTCGATGCGTTGATCGCAGCGTATTGGGACTGCGCCCAATCGATTTCTCTCGCAAAATTACGTCGGAATAGTGCCACAATTAATTTATTCCAGCACTTTTGAAAATCGCGAAAATTTTCGCCAAAAATACAAAGGGGTTAACCTTCCTTTTTTTTTGACCAAAAAATTTTTCGTCTCAGAATTGATTCGTATGACTCTTTCCCGACCAATTGGACCCCAAGGAACTCAGAAAACGCAGCAAAAGGAGCGTGGGATCAACGGGAGAGAAGATACGAGGAAAAAAGCACCTGCTGAAAAATGTCGAAAATTCAGGTTTTCGTTTTTTGGCTGTAACTTTCGATGCGTTGATCGCAGCGTATTGGGACTGCGCCCAATCGATTTCTCTCGCAAAATTACGTCGGAATAGTGCCACAATTAATTTATCCCAGCACTTTTGAAAATCGCGAAAATTTTCGCCAAAAATACAAAGGGGTTAACCTTCCTTTTTTTTTGACCAAAAAATTTTTCGTCTCAGAATTGATTCGTATGACTCTTTCCCGACCAATTGGACCCCAAGGAACTCAGAAAACGCAGCAAAAGGAGCGTGGGATTAACGGGAGAGAAGATACGAGGAAAAAAGCACCTGCTGAAAAATGTCGAAAATCCAGGTTTTCGTTTTTTGGCTGTAACTTTCGATGCGTTGATCGCAGCGTATTGGGACTGCGCCCAATCGATTTCTCTCGCAAAATTACGTCGGAATAGTGCCACAATTAATTTATTCCAGCACTTTTGAAAATCGCGAAAATTTTCGCCAAAAATACAAAGGGGTTAACCTTCCTTTTTTTTTGACCAAAAAATTTTTCGTCTCAGAATTGATTCGTATGACTCTTTCCCGACCAATTGGACCCCAAGGAACTCAGAAAACGCAGCAAAAGGAGCGTGGGATCAACGGGAGAGAAGATACGAGGAAAAAAGCACCTGCTGAAAAATGTCGAAAATTCAGGTTTTCGTTTTTTGGCTGTAACTTTCGATGCGTTGATCGCAGCGTATTGGGACTGCGCCCAATCGATTTCTCTCGCAAAATTACGTCGGAATAGTGCCACAATTAATTTATTCCAGCACTTTTGAAAATCGCGAAAATTTTCGCCAAAAATACAAAGGGGTTAACCTTCCTTTTTTTTTGACCAAAAAATTTTTCGTCTCAGAATTGATTCGTATGACTCTTTCCCGACCAATTGGACCCCAAGGAACTCAGAAAACGCAGCAAAAGGAGCGTGGGATCAACGGGAGAGAAGATACGAGGAAAAAAGCACCTGCTGAAAAATGTCGAAAATTCAGGTTTTCGTTTTTTGGCTGTAACTTTCGATGCGTTGATCGCAGCGTATTGGGACTGCGCCCAATCGATTTCTCTCGCAAAATTACGTCGGAATAGTGCCACAATTAATTTATTCCAGCACTTTTGAAAATCGCGAAAATTTTCGCCAAAAATACAAAGGGGTTAACCTTCCTTTTTTTTTGACCAAAAAATTTTTCGTCTCAGAATTGATTCGTATGACTCTTTCCCGACCAATTGGACCCCAAGGAACTCAGAAAACGCCGCAAAAGGAGCGTGGGATCAACGGGAGAGAAGATACGAGGAAAAAAGCACCTGCTGAAAAATGTCGAAAATTCTGGTTTCCGTTTTTTGGCTGTAACTTTCGATGCGTTGATCGCAGCGTATTGGGACTGCGCCCAATCGATTTCTCTCGCAAAATTACGTCGGAATAGTGCCACAATTAATTTATTCCAGCACTTTTGAAAATCGCGAAAATTTTCGCCAAAAATACAAAGGGGTTAACCTTCCTTTTTTTTTGACCAAAAAATTTTTCGTCTCAGAATTGATTCGTATGACTCTTTCCCGACCAATTGGACCCCAAGGAACTCAGAAAACGCAGCAAAAGGAGCGTGGGATCAACGGGAGAGAAGATACGAGGAAAAAAGCACCTGCTGAAAAATGTCGAAAATTCAGGTTTTCGTTTTTTGGCTGTAACTTTCGATGCGTTGATCGCAGCGTATTGGGACTGCGCCCAATCGATTTCTCTCGCAAAATTACGTCGGAATAGTGCCACAATTAATTTATTCCAGCACTTTTGAAAATCGCGAAAATTTTCGCCAAAAATACAAAGGGGTTAACCTTCCTTTTTTTTTGACCAAAAAATTTTTCGTCTCAGAATTGATTCGTATGACTCTTTCCCGACCAATTGGACCCCAAGGAACTCAGAAAACGCAGCAAAAGGAGCGTGGGATCAACGGGAGAGAAGATACGAGGAAAAAAGCACCTGCTGAAAAATGTCGAAAATTCAGGTTTTCGTTTTTTGGCTGTAACTTTCGATGCGTTGATCGCAGCGTATTGGGACTGCGCCCAATCGATTTCTCTCGCAAAATTACGTCGGAATAGTGCCACAATTAATTTATTCCAGCACTTTTGAAAATCGCGAAAATTTTCGCCAAAAATACAAAGGGGTTAACCTTCCTTTTTTTTTGACCAAAAAATTTTTCGTCTCAGAATTGATTCGTATGACTCTTTCCCGACCAATTGGACCCCAAGGAACTCAGAAAACGCCGCAAAAGGAGCGTGGGATCAACGGGAGAGAAGATACGAGGAAAAAAGCACCTGCTGAAAAATGTCGAAAATTCTGGTTTCCGTTTTTTGGCTGTAACTTTCGATGCGTTGATCGCAGCGTATTGGGACTGCGCCCAATCGATTTCTCTCGCAAAATTACGTCGGAATAGTGCCACAATTAATTTATTCCAGCACTTTTGAAAATCGCGAAAATTTTCGCCAAAAATACAAAGGAGTTAACCTTCCTTTTTTTTTGACCAAAAAATTTTTCGTCTCAGAATTGATTCGTATGACTCTTTCCCGACCAATTGGACCCCAAGGAACTCAGAAAACGCAGCAAAAGGAGCGTGGGATCAACGGGAGAGAAGATACGAGGAAAAAAGCACCTGCTAAAAAATGTCGAAAATTCGGGTCTTCGTTTTTTGGCTGTAACTTTCGATGCGTTGATCGCAGCGTATTGGGACTGCGCCCAATCGATTTCTCTCGCAAAATTACGTCGGAATAGTGCCACAATTAATTTATTCCAGCACTTTTGAAAATCGCGAAAATTTTCGCCAAAAATACAAAGGGGTTAACCTTCCTTTTTTTTTGACCAAAAAATTTTTCGTCTCAGAATTGATTCGTATGACTCTTTTCCGACCAATTGGACCCCAAGGAACTCAGAAAACGCAGCAAAAGGAGCGTGGGATCAATGGGAGAGAAGATACGAGGAAAAAAGCACCTGCTGAAAAATGTCGAAAATTCAGGTTTCCGTTTTTTGGCTGTAACTTTCGATGCGTTGATCGCAGCGTATTGGGACTGCGCCCAATCGATTTCTCTCGCAAAATTACGTCGGAATAGTGCCACAATTAATTTATTCCAGCACTTTTGAAAATCGCGAAAATTTTCGCCAAAAATACAAAGGGGTTAACCTTCCTTTTTTTTTGACCAAAAAATTCTTCGTCTCAGAATTGATTCGTATGACTCTTTCCCGACCAATTGGACCCCAAGGAACTCAGAAAACGCAGCAAAAGGAGCGTGGGATCAACGGGAGAGAAGATACGAGGAAAAAAGCACCTGCTGAAAAATGTCGAAAATTCAGGTTTTCGTTTTTTGGCTGTAACTTTCGATGCGTTGATCGCAGCGTATTGGGACTGCGCCCAATCGATTTCTCTCGCAAAATTACGTCGGAATAGTGCTACAATCAATTTATTCCAGCACTTTTGAAAATCGCGAAAATTTTCGCCAAAAATACAAAGGGGTTAACCTTCCTTTTTTTTTGACCAAAAAATTTTTCGTCTCAGAATTGATTCGTATGACTCTTTCCCGACCAATTGGACCCCAAGGAACTCAGAAAACGCAGCAAAAGGAGCGTGGGATCAACGGGAGAGAAGATACGAGGAAAAAAGCACCTGCTGAAAAATGTCGAAAATTCAGGTCTTCGTTTTTTGGCTGTAACTTTCGATGCGTTGATCGCAGCGTATTGGGACTGCGCCCAATCGATTTCTCTCGCAAAATTACGTCGGAATAGTGCCACAATTAATTTATTCCAGCACTTTTGAAAATCGCGAAAATTTTCGCCAAAAATACGAAGGGGTTAACCTTCCTTTTTTTTTGACCAAAAAATTTTTCGTCTCAGAATTGAATCGTATGACTCTTTTCCGACCAATTGGACCCCAAGGAACTCAGAAAACGCAGCAAAAGGAGCGTGGGATCAACGGGAGAGAAGATACGAGGAAAAAAGCACCTGCTGAAAAATGTCGAAAATTCAGGTTTCCGTTTTTTGGCTGTAACTTTCGATGCGTTGATCGCAGCGTATTGGGACTGCGCCCAATCGATTTCTCTCGCAAAATTACGTCGGAATAGTGCCACAATTAATTTATTCCAGCACTTTTGAAAATCGCGAAAATTTTCGCCAAAAATACAAAGGGGTTAACCTTCCTTTTTTTTTGACCAAAAAATTCTTCGTCTCAGAATTGATTCGTATGACTCTTTCCCGACCAATTGGACCCCAAGGAACTCAGAAAACGCAGCAAAAGGAGCGTGGGATCAACGGGAGAGAAGATACGAGGAAAAAAGCACCTGCTGAAAAATGTCGAAAATTCAGGTTTTCGTTTTTTGGCTGTAACTTTCGATGCGTTGATCGCAGCGTATTGGGACTGCGCCCAATCGATTTCTCTCGCAAAATTACGTCGGAATAGTGCCACAATTAATTTATTCCAGCACTTTTGAAAATCGCGAAAATTTTCGCCAAAAATACAAAGGGGTTAACCTTCCTTTTTTTTTGACCAAAAAATTTTTCGTCTCAGAATTGATTCGTATGACTCTTTCCCGACCAATTGGACCCCAAGGAACTCAGAAAACGCAGCAAAAAGAGCGTGGGATCAACGGGAGAGAAGATACGAGGAAAAAAGCACCTGCTGAAAAATGTCGAAAATTCAGGTTTTCGTTTTTTGGCTGTAACTTTCGATGCGTTGATCGCAGCGTATTGGGACTGCGCCCAATCGATTTCTCTCGCAAAATTACGTCGGAATAGTGCCACAATTAATTTATTCCAGCACTTTTGAAAATCGCGAAAATTTTCGCCAAAAATACAAAGGGGTTAACCTTCCTTTTTTTTTGACCAAAAAATTTTTCGTCTCAGAATTGATTCGTATGACTCTTTCCCGACCAATTGGACCCCAAGGAACTCAGAAAACGCAGCAAAAGGAGCGTGAAATCAACGGGAGAGAAGATACGAGGAAAAAAGCACCTGCCGAAAAATGTCGAAAATTCAGGTTTTCGTTTTTTGGCTGTAACTTTCGATGCGTTGATCGCAGCGTATTGGGACTGCGCCCAATCGATTTCCCTCGCAAAATCACGTCGGAATAGTGCCACAATTGATTTATTCCAGCACTTTTGAAAATCGCGAAAATTTTCGCCAAAAATACAAAGGGGTTAACCTTCCTTTTTTTTTGACCAAAAAATTTTTCGTCTCAGAATTGATTCGTATGACTCTTTCCCGACCAATTGGACCCCAAGGAACTCAGAAAACGCAGCAAAAGGAGCGTGGGATCAACGGGAGAGAAGATACGAGGAAAAAAGCACCTGCTGAAAAATGTCGAAAATTCTGGTTTCCGTTTTTTGGCTGTAACTTTCGATGCGTTGATCGCAGCGTATTGGGACTGCGCCCAATCGATTTCTCTCGCAAAATTACGTCGGAATAGTGCCACAATTAATTTATTCCAGCACTTTTGAAAATCGCGAAAATTTTCGCCAAAAATACAAAGGGGTTAACCTTCCTTTTTTTTTGACCAAAAAATTTTTCGTCTCAGAATTGATTCGTATGACTCTTTCCCGACCAATTGGACCCCAAGGAACTCAGAAAACGCAGCAAAAGGAGCGTGGGATCAACGGGAGAGAAGATACGAGGAAAAAAGCACCTGCTGAAAAATGTCGAAAATTCAGGTTTTCGTTTTTTGGCTGTAACTTTCGATGCGTTGATCGCAGCGTATTGGGACTGCGCCCAATCGATTTCTCTCGCAAAATTACGTCGGAATAGTGCCACAATTAATTTATTCCAGCACTTTTGAAAATCGCGAAAATTTTCGCCAAAAATACAAAGGGGTTAACCTTCCTTTTTTTTTGACCAAAAAATTTTTCGTCTCAGAATTGATTCGTATGACTCTTTCCCGACCAATTGGACCCCAAGGAACTCAGAAAACGCAGCAAAAGGAGCGTGGGATCAACGGGAGAGAAGATACGAGGAAAAAAGCACCTGCTGAAAAATGTCGAAAATTCAGGTTTCCGTTTTTTGGCTGTAACTTTCGATGCGTTGATCGCAGCGTATTGGGACTGCGCCCAATCGATTTCTCTCGCAAAATTACGTCGGAATAGTGCCACAATTAATTTATTCCAGCACTTTTGAAAATCGCGAAAATTTTCGCCAAAAATACAAAGGGGTTAACCTTCCTTTTTTTTTGACCAAAAAATTCTTCGTCTCAGAATTGATTCGTATGACTCTTTCCCGACCAATTGGACCCCAAGGAACTCAGAAAACGCAGCAAAAGGAGCGTGGGATCAACGGGAGAGAAGATACGAGGAAAAAAGCACCTGCTGAAAAATGTCGAAAATTCAGGTTTTCGTTTTTTGGCTGTAACTTTCGATGCGTTGATCGCAGCGTATTGGGACTGCGCCCAATCGATTTCTCTCGCAAAATTACGTCGGAATAGTGCCACAATTAATTTATTCCAGCACTTTTGAAAATCGCGAAAATTTTCGCCAAAAATACAAAGGGGTTAACCTTCCTTTTTTTTTGACCAAAAAATTTTTCGTCTCAGAATTGATTCGTATGACTCTTTCCCGACCAATTGGACCCCAAGGAACTCAGAAAACGCAGCAAAAAGAGCGTGGGATCAACGGGAGAGAAGATACGAGGAAAAAAGCACCTGCTGAAAAATGTCGAAAATTCAGGTTTTCGTTTTTTGGCTGTAACTTTCGATGCGTTGATCGCAGCGTATTGGGACTGCGCCCAATCGATTTCTCTCGCAAAATTACGTCGGAATAGTGCCACAATTAATTTATTCCAGCACTTTTGAAAATCGCGAAAATTTTCGCCAAAAATACAAAGGGGTTAACCTTCCTTTTTTTTTGACCAAAAAATTTTTCGTCTCAGAATTGATTCGTATGACTCTTTCCCGACCAATTGGACCCCAAGGAACTCAGAAAACGCAGCAAAAGGAGCGTGGGATCAACGGGAGAGAAGATACGAGGAAAAAAGCACCTGCCGAAAAATGTCGAAAATTCAGGTTTTCGTTTTTTGGCTGTAACTTTCGATGCGTTGATCGCAGCGTATTGGGACTGCGCCCAATCGATTTCCCTCGCAAAATTACGTCGGAATAGTGCCACAATTGATTTATTCCAGCACTTTTGAAAATCGCGAAAATTTTCGCCAAAAATACAAAGGGGTTAACCTTCCTTTTTTTTTGACCAAAAAATTTTTCGTCTCAGAATTGATTCGTATGACTCTTTCCCGACCAATTGGACCCCAAGGAACTCAGAAAACGCAGCAAAAGGAGCGTGGGATCAACGGGAGAGAAGATACGAGGAAAAAAGCACCTGCTGAAAAATGTCGAAAATTCTGGTTTCCGTTTTTTGGCTGTAACTTTCGATGCGTTGATCGCAGCGTATTGGGACTGCGCCCAATCGATTTCTCTCGCAAAATTACGTCGGAATAGTGCCACAATTAATTTATTCCAGCACTTTTGAAAATCGCGAAAATTTTCGCCAAAAATACAAAGGGGTTAACCTTCCTTTTTTTTTGACCAAAAAATTTTTCGTCTCAGAATTGATTCGTATGACTCTTTCCCGACCAATTGGACCCCAAGGAACTCAGAAAACGCAGCAAAAGGAGCGTGGGATCAACGGGAGAGAAGATACGAGGAAAAAAGCACCTGCTGAAAAATGTCGAAAATTCAGGTTTTCGTTTTTTGGCTGTAACTTTCGATGCGTTGATCGCAGCGTATTGGGACTGCGCCCAATCGATTTCTCTCGCAAAATTACGTCGGAATAGTGCCACAATTAATTTATTCCAGCACTTTTGAAAATCGCGAAAATTTTCGCCAAAAATACAAAGGGGTTAACCTTCCTTTTTTTTTGACCAAAAAATTTTTCGTCTCAGAATTGATTCGTATGACTCTTTCCCGACCAATTGGACCCCAAGGAACTCAGAAAACGCAGCAAAAGGAGCGTGGGATCAACGGGAGAGAAGATACGAGGAAAAAAGCACCTGCTGAAAAATGTCGAAAATTCAGGTCTTCGTTTTTTGGCTGTAACTTTCGATGCGTTGATCGCAGCGTATTGGGACTGCGCCCAATCGATTTCTCTCGCAAAATTACGTCGGAATAGTGCCACAATTAATTTATTCCAGCACTTTTGAAAATCGCGAAAATTTTCGCCAAAAATACAAAGGGGTTAACCTTCCTTTTTTTTTGACCAAAAAATTTTTCGTCTCAGAATTGATTCGTATGACTCTTTTCCGACCAATTGGACCCCAAGGAACTCAGAAAACGCAGCAAAAGGAGCGTGGGATCAACGGGAGAGAAGATACGAGGAAAAAAGCGCCTGCTGAAAAATGTCGAAAATTCAGGTTTCCGTTTTTTGGCTGTAACTTTCGATGCGTTGATCGCAGCGTATTGGGACTGCGCCCAATCGATTTCTCTCGCAAAATTACGTCGGAATAGTGCCACAATTAATTTATTCCAGCACTTTTGAAAATCGCGAAAATTTTCGCCAAAAATACAAAGGGGTTAACCTTCCTTTTTTTTTGACCAAAAAATTTTTCGTCTCAGAATTGATTCGTATGACTCTCTCCCGACCAATTGGACCCCAAGGAACTCAGAAAACGCAGCAAAAGGAGCGTGGGATCAACGGGAGAGAAGATACGAGGAAAAAAGCACCTGCTGAAAAATGTCGAAAATTCAGGTTTTCGTTTTTTGGCTGTAACTTTCGATGCGTTGATCGCAGCGTATTGGGACTGCGCCCAATCGATTTCTCTCGCAAAATTACGTCGGAATAGTGCCACAATTAATTTATTCCAGCACTTTTGAAAATCGCGAAAATTTTCGCCAAAAATACAAAGGGGTTAACCTTCCTTTTTTTTTGACCAAAAAATTTTTCGTCTCAGAATTGATTCGTATGACTCTTTTCCGACCAATTGGACCCCAAGGAACTCAGAAAACGCAGCAAAAGGAGCGTGGGATCAACGGGAGAGAAGATACGAGGAAAAAAGCACCTGCCGAAAAATGTCGAAAATTCAGGTTTTCGTTTTTTGGCTGTAACTTTCGATGCGTTGATCGCAGCGTATTGGGACTGCGCCCAATCGATTTCTCTCGCAAAATTACGTCGGAATAGTGCCACAATTAATTTATTCCAGCACTTTTGAAAATCGCGAAAATTTTCGCCAAAAATACAAAGGGGTTAACCTTCCTTTTTTTTTGACCAAAAAATTTTTCGTCTCAGAATTGATTCGTATGACTCTTTCCCGACCAATTGGACCCCAAGGAACTCAGAAAACGCCGCAAAAGGAGCGTGGGATCAACGGGAGAGAAGATACGAGGAAAAAAGCACCTGCTGAAAAATGTCGAAAATTCAGGTTTCCGTTTTTTGGCTGTAACTTTCGATGCGTTGATCGCAGCGTATTGGGACTGCGCCCAATCGATTTCTCTCGCAAAATTACGTCGGAATAGTGCTACAATCAATTTATTCCAGCACTTTTGAAAATCGCGAAAATTTTCGCCAAAAATACAAAGGAGTTAACCTTCCTTTTTTTTTGACCAAAAAATTTTTCGTCTCAGAATTGATTCGTATGACTCTTTCCCGACCAATTGGACCCCAAGGAACTCAGAAAACGCAGCAAAAGGAGCGTGGGATCAACGGGAGAGAAGATACGAGGAAAAAAGCACCTGCTAAAAAATGTCGAAAATTCGGGTCTTCGTTTTTTGGCTGTAACTTTCGATGCGTTGATCGCAGCGTATTGGGACTGCGCCCAATCGATTTCTCTCGCAAAATTACGTCGGAATAGTGCCACAATTAATTTATTCCAGCACTTTTGAAAATCGCGAAAATTTTCGCCAAAAATACAAAGGGGTTAACCTTCCTTTTTTTTTGACCAAAAAATTTTTCGTCTCAGAATTGATTCGTATGACTCTTTTCCGACCAATTGGACCCCAAGGAACTCAGAAAACGCAGCAAAAGGAGCGTGGGATCAATGGGAGAGAAGATACGAGGAAAAAAGCACCTGCTGAAAAATGTCGAAAATTCAGGTTTCCGTTTTTTGGCTGTAACTTTCGATGCGTTGATCGCAGCGTATTGGGACTGCGCCCAATCGATTTCTCTCGCAAAATTACGTCGGAATAGTGCCACAATTAATTTATTCCAGCACTTTTGAAAATCGCGAAAATTTTCGCCAAAAATACAAAGGGGTTAACCTTCCTTTTTTTTTGACCAAAAAATTTTTCGTCTCAGAATTGATTCGTATGACTCTTTCCCGACCAATTGGACCCCAAGGAACTCAGAAAACGCAGCAAAAGGAGCGTGGGATCAACGGGAGAGAAGATACGAGGAAAAAAGCACCTGCTGAAAAATGTCGAAAATTCAGGTTTTCGTTTTTTGGCTGTAACTTTCGATGCGTTGATCGCAGCGTATTGGGACTGCGCCCAATCGATTTCTCTCGCAAAATTACGTCGGAATAGTGCCACAATTAATTTATTCCAGCACTTTTGAAAATCGCGAAAATTTTCGCCAAAAATACAAAGGGGTTAACCTTCCTTTTTTTTTGACCAAAAAATTTTTCGTCTCAGAATTGATTCGTATGACTCTTTCCCGACCAATTGGACCCCAAGGAACTCAGAAAACGCAGCAAAAGGAGCGTGGGATCAACGGGAGAGAAGATACGAGGAAAAAAGCACCTGCTGAAAAATGTCGAAAATTCAGGTTTTCGTTTTTTGGCTGTAACTTTCGATGCGTTGATCGCAGCGTATTGGGACTGCGCCCAATCGATTTCTCTCGCAAAATTACGTCGGAATAGTGCCACAATTAATTTATTCCAGCACTTTTGAAAATCGCGAAAATTTTCGCCAAAAATACAAAGGGGTTAACCTTCCTTTTTTTTTGACCAAAAAATTTTTCGTCTCAGAATTGATTCGTATGACTCTTTCCCGACCAATTGGACCCCAAGGAACTCAGAAAACGCAGCAAAAGGAGCGTGGGATCAACGGGAGAGAAGATACGAGGAAAAAAGCACCTGCTGAAAAATGTCGAAAATTCAGGTTTTCGTTTTTTGGCTGTAACTTTCGATGCGTTGATCGCAGCGTATTGGGACTGCGCCCAATCGATTTCTCTCGCAAAATTACGTCGGAATAGTGCCACAATTAATTTATTCCAGCACTTTTGAAAATCGCGAAAATTTTCGCCAAAATTACAAAGGGGTTAACCTTCCTTTTTTTTTGACCAAAAAATTTTTCGTCTCAGAATTGATTCGTATGACTCTTTCCCGACCAATTGGACCCCAAGGAACTCAGAAAACGCAGCAAAAGGAGCGTGGGATCAACGGGAGAGAAGATACGAGGAAAAAAGCACCTGCTGAAAAATGTCGAAAATTCAGGTCTTCGTTTTTTGGCTGTAACTTTCGATGCGTTGATCGCAGCGTATTGGGACTGCGCCCAATCGATTTCTCTCGCAAAATTACGTCGGAATAGTGCCACAATTAATTTATTCCAGCACTTTTGAAAATCGCGAAAATTTTCGCCAAAAATACAAAGGGGTTAACCTTCCTTTTTTTTTGACCAAAAAATTTTTCGTCTCAGAATTGATTCGTATGACTCTTTCCCGACCAATTGGACCCCAAGGAACTCAGAAAACGCAGCAAAAGGAGCGTGGGATCAACGGGAGAGAAGATACGAGGAAAAAAGCACCTGCTGAAAAATGTCGAAAATTCAGGTTTTCGTTTTTTGGCTGTAACTTTCGATGCGTTGATCGCAGCGTATTGGGACTGCGCCCAATCGATTTCTCTCGCAAAATTACGTCGGAATAGTGCCACAATTAATTTATTCCAGCACTTTTGAAAATCGCGAAAATTTTCGCCAAAAATACAAAGGGGTTAACCTTCCTTTTTTTTTGACCAAAAAATTTTTCGTCTCAGAATTGATTCGTATGACTCTTTCCCGACCAATTGGACCCCAAGGAACTCAGAAAACGCAGCAAAAGGAGCGTGGGATCAACGGGAGAGAAGATACGAGGAAAAAAGCACCTGCTGAAAAATGTCGAAAATTCAGGTTTTCGTTTTTTGGCTGTAACTTTCGATGCGTTGATCGCAGCGTATTGGGACTGCGCCCAATCGATTTCTCTCGCAAAATTACGTCGGAATAGTGCCACAATTAATTTATTCCAGCACTTTTGAAAATCGCGAAAATTTTCGCCAAAAATACAAAGGGGTTAACCTTCCTTTTTTTTTGACCAAAAAATTTTTCGTCTCAGAATTGATTCGTATGACTCTTTCCCGACCAATTGGACCCCAAGGAACTCAGAAAACGCCGCAAAAGGAGCGTGGGATCAACGGGAGAGAAGATACGAGGAAAAAAGCACCTGCTGAAAAATGTCGAAAATTCTGGTTTCCGTTTTTTGGCTGTAACTTTCGATGCGTTGATCGCAGCGTATTGGGACTGCGCCCAATCGATTTCTCTCGCAAAATTACGTCGGAATAGTGCCACAATTAATTTATTCCAGCACTTTTGAAAATCGCGAAAATTTTCGCCAAAAATACAAAGGAGTTAACCTTCCTTTTTTTTTGACCAAAAAATTTTTCGTCTCAGAATTGATTCGTATGACTCTTTCCCGACCAATTGGACCCCAAGGAACTCAGAAAACGCAGCAAAAGGAGCGTGGGATCAACGGGAGAGAAGATACGAGGAAAAAAGCACCTGCTAAAAAATGTCGAAAATTCGGGTCTTCGTTTTTTGGCTGTAACTTTCGATGCGTTGATCGCAGCGTATTGGGACTGCGCCCAATCGATTTCTCTCGCAAAATTACGTCGGAATAGTGCCACAATTAATTTATTCCAGCACTTTTGAAAATCGCGAAAATTTTCGCCAAAAATACAAAGGGGTTAACCTTCCTTTTTTTTTGACCAAAAAATTTTTCGTCTCAGAATTGATTCGTATGACTCTTTTCCGACCAATTGGACCCCAAGGAACTCAGAAAACGCAGCAAAAGGAGCGTGGGATCAATGGGAGAGAAGATACGAGGAAAAAAGCACCTGCTGAAAAATGTCGAAAATTCAGGTTTCCGTTTTTTGGCTGTAACTTTCGATGCGTTGATCGCAGCGTATTGGGACTGCGCCCAATCGATTTCTCTCGCAAAATTACGTCGGAATAGTGCCACAATTAATTTATTCCAGCACTTTTGAAAATCGCGAAAATTTTCGCCAAAAATACAAAGGGGTTAACCTTCCTTTTTTTTTGACCAAAAAATTCTTCGTCTCAGAATTGATTCGTATGACTCTTTCCCGACCAATTGGACCCCAAGGAACTCAGAAAACGCAGCAAAAGGAGCGTGGGATCAACGGGAGAGAAGATACGAGGAAAAAAGCACCTGCTGAAAAATGTCGAAAATTCAGGTTTTCGTTTTTTGGCTGTAACTTTCGATGCGTTGATCGCAGCGTATTGGGACTGCGCCCAATCGATTTCTCTCGCAAAATTACGTCGGAATAGTGCTACAATCAATTTATTCCAGCACTTTTGAAAATCGCGAAAATTTTCGCCAAAAATACAAAGGGGTTAACCTTCCTTTTTTTTTGACCAAAAAATTTTTCGTCTCAGAATTGATTCGTATGACTCTTTCCCGACCAATTGGACCCCAAGGAACTCAGAAAACGCAGCAAAAGGAGCGTGGGATCAACGGGAGAGAAGATACGAGGAAAAAAGCACCTGCTGAAAAATGTCGAAAATTCAGGTCTTCGTTTTTTGGCTGTAACTTTCGATGCGTTGATCGCAGCGTATTGGGACTGCGCCCAATCGATTTCTCTCGCAAAATTACGTCGGAATAGTGCCACAATTAATTTATTCCAGCACTTTTGAAAATCGCGAAAATTTTCGCCCAAAATACGAAGGGGTTAACCTTCCTTTTTTTTTGACCAAAAAATTTTTCGTCTCAGAATTGAATCGTATGACTCTTTTCCGACCAATTGGACCCCAAGGAACTCAGAAAACGCAGCAAAAGGAGCGTGGGATCAACGGGAGAGAAGATACGAGGAAAAAAGCACCTGCTGAAAAATGTCGAAAATTCAGGTTTCCGTTTTTTGGCTGTAACTTTCGATGCGTTGATCGCAGCGTATTGGGACTGCGCCCAATCGATTTCTCTCGCAAAATTACGTCGGAATAGTGCCACAATTAATTTATTCCAGCACTTTTGAAAATCGCGAAAATTTTCGCCAAAAATACAAAGGGGTTAACCTTCCTTTTTTTTTGACCAAAAAATTCTTCGTCTCAGAATTGATTCGTATGACTCTTTCCCGACCAATTGGACCCCAAGGAACTCAGAAAACGCAGCAAAAGGAGCGTGGGATCAACGGGAGAGAAGATACGAGGAAAAAAGCACCTGCTGAAAAATGTCGAAAATTCAGGTTTTCGTTTTTTGGCTGTAACTTTCGATGCGTTGATCGCAGCGTATTGGGACTGCGCCCAATCGATTTCTCTCGCAAAATTACGTCGGAATAGTGCCACAATTAATTTATTCCAGCACTTTTGAAAATCGCGAAAATTTTCGCCAAAAATACAAAGGGGTTAACCTTCCTTTTTTTTTGACCAAAAAATTTTTCGTCTCAGAATTGATTCGTATGACTCTTTCCCGACCAATTGGACCCCAAGGAACTCAGAAAACGCAGCAAAAAGAGCGTGGGATCAACGGGAGAGAAGATACGAGGAAAAAAGCACCTGCTGAAAAATGTCGAAAATTCAGGTTTTCGTTTTTTGGCTGTAACTTTCGATGCGTTGATCGCAGCGTATTGGGACTGCGCCCAATCGATTTCTCTCGCAAAATTACGTCGGAATAGTGCCACAATTAATTTATTCCAGCACTTTTGAAAATCGCGAAAATTTTCGCCAAAAATACAAAGGGGTTAACCTTCCTTTTTTTTTGACCAAAAAATTTTTCGTCTCAGAATTGATTCGTATGACTCTTTCCCGACCAATTGGACCCCAAGGAACTCAGAAAACGCAGCAAAAGGAGCGTGAAATCAACGGGAGAGAAGATACGAGGAAAAAAGCACCTGCCGAAAAATGTCGAAAATTCAGGTTTTCGTTTTTTGGCTGTAACTTTCGATGCGTTGATCGCAGCGTATTGGGACTGCGCCCAATCGATTTCCCTCGCAAAATTACGTCGGAATAGTGCCACAATTGATTTATTCCAGCACTTTTGAAAATCGCGAAAATTTTCGCCAAAAATACAAAGGGGTTAACCTTCCTTTTTTTTTGACCAAAAAATTTTTCGTCTCAGAATTGATTCGTATGACTCTTTCCCGACCAATTGGACCCCAAGGAACTCAGAAAACGCAGCAAAAGGAGCGTGGGATCAACGGGAGAGAAGATACGAGGAAAAAAGCACCTGCTGAAAAATGTCGAAAATTCTGGTTTCCGTTTTTTGGCTGTAACTTTCGATGCGTTGATCGCAGCGTATTGGGACTGCGCCCAATCGATTTCTCTCGCAAAATTACGTCGGAATAGTGCCACAATTAATTTATTCCAGCACTTTTGAAAATCGCGAAAATTTTCGCCAAAAATACAAAGGGGTTAACCTTCCTTTTTTTTTGACCAAAAAATTTTTCGTCTCAGAATTGATTCGTATGACTCTTTCCCGACCAATTGGACCCCAAGGAACTCAGAAAACGCAGCAAAAGGAGCGTGGGATCAACGGGAGAGAAGATACGAGGAAAAAAGCACCTGCTGAAAAATGTCGAAAATTCAGGTTTTCGTTTTTTGGCTGTAACTTTCGATGCGTTGATCGCAGCGTATTGGGACTGCGCCCAATCGATTTCTCTCGCAAAATTACGTCGGAATAGTGCCACAATTAATTTATTCCAGCACTTTTGAAAATCGCGAAAATTTTCGCCAAAAATACAAAGGGGTTAACCTTCCTTTTTTTTTGACCAAAAAATTTTTCGTCTCAGAATTGATTCGTATGACTCTTTCCCGACCAATTGGACCCCAAGGAACTCAGAAAACGCAGCAAAAGGAGCGTGGGATCAACGGGAGAGAAGATACGAGGAAAAAAGCACCTGCTGAAAAATGTCGAAAATTCAGGTTTCCGTTTTTTGGCTGTAACTTTCGATGCGTTGATCGCAGCGTATTGGGACTGCGCCCAATCGATTTCTCTCGCAAAATTACGTCGGAATAGTGTCACAATTAATTTATTCCAGCACTTTTGAAAATCGCGAAAATTTTCGCCAAAAATACAAAGGGGTTAACCTTCCTTTTTTTTTGACCAAAAAATTCTTCGTCTCAGAATTGATTCGTATGACTCTTTCCCGACCAATTGGACCCCAAGGAACTCAGAAAACGCAGCAAAAGGAGCGTGGGATCAACGGGAGAGAAGATACGAGGAAAAAAGCACCTGCTGAAAAATGTCGAAAATTCAGGTTTTCGTTTTTTGGCTGTAACTTTCGATGCGTTGATCGCAGCGTATTGGGACTGCGCCCAATCGATTTCTCTCGCAAAATTACGTCGGAATAGTGCCACAATTAATTTATTCCAGCACTTTTGAAAATCGCGAAAATTTTCGCCAAAAATACAAAGGGGTTAACCTTCCTTTTTTTTTGACCAAAAAATTTTTCGTCTCAGAATTGATTCGTATGACTCTTTCCCGACCAATTGGACCCCAAGGAACTCAGAAAACGCAGCAAAAAGAGCGTGGGATCAACGGGAGAGAAGATACGAGGAAAAAAGCACCTGCTGAAAAATGTCGAAAATTCAGGTTTTCGTTTTTTGGCTGTAACTTTCGATGCGTTGATCGCAGCGTATTGGGACTGCGCCCAATCGATTTCTCTCGCAAAATTACGTCGGAATAGTGCCACAATTAATTTATTCCAGCACTTTTGAAAATCGCGAAAATTTTCGCCAAAAATACAAAGGGGTTAACCTTCCTTTTTTTTTGACCAAAAAATTTTTCGTCTCAGAATTGATTCGTATGACTCTTTCCCGACCAATTGGACCCCAAGGAACTCAGAAAACGCAGCAAAAGGAGCGTGGGATCAACGGGAGAGAAGATACGAGGAAAAAAGCACCTGCCGAAAAATGTCGAAAATTCAGGTTTTCGTTTTTTGGCTGTAACTTTCGATGCGTTGATCGCAGCGTATTGGGACTGCGCCCAATCGATTTCCCTCGCAAAATTACGTCGGAATAGTGCCACAATTGATTTATTCCAGCACTTTTGAAAATCGCGAAAATTTTCGCCAAAAATACAAAGGGGTTAACCTTCCTTTTTTTTTGACCAAAAAATTTTTCGTCTCAGAATTGATTCGTATGACTCTTTCCCGACCAATTGGACCCCAAGGAACTCAGAAAACGCAGCAAAAGGAGCGTGGGATCAACGGGAGAGAAGATACGAGGAAAAAAGCACCTGCTGAAAAATGTCGAAAATTCTGGTTTCCGTTTTTTGGCTGTAACTTTCGATGCGTTGATCGCAGCGTATTGGGACTGCGCCCAATCGATTTCTCTCGCAAAATTACGTCGGAATAGTGCCACAATTAATTTATTCCAGCACTTTTGAAAATCGCGAAAATTTTCGCCAAAAATACAAAGGGGTTAACCTTCCTTTTTTTTTGACCAAAAAATTTTTCGTCTCAGAATTGATTCGTATGACTCTTTCCCGACCAATTGGACCCCAAGGAACTCAGAAAACGCAGCAAAAGGAGCGTGGGATCAACGGGAGAGAAGATACGAGGAAAAAAGCACCTGCTGAAAAATGTCGAAAATTCAGGTTTTCGTTTTTTGGCTGTAACTTTCGATGCGTTGATCGCAGCGTATTGGGACTGCGCCCAATCGATTTCTCTCGCAAAATTACGTCGGAATAGTGCCACAATTAATTTATTCCAGCACTTTTGAAAATCGCGAAAATTTTCGCCAAAAATACAAAGGGGTTAACCTTCCTTTTTTTTTGACCAAAAAATTTTTCGTCTCAGAATTGATTCGTATGACTCTTTCCCGACCAATTGGACCCCAAGGAACTCAGAAAACGCAGCAAAAGGAGCGTGGGATCAACGGGAGAGAAGATACGAGGAAAAAAGCACCTGCTGAAAAATGTCGAAAATTCAGGTCTTCGTTTTTTGGCTGTAACTTTCGATGCGTTGATCGCAGCGTATTGGGACTGCGCCCAATCGATTTCTCTCGCAAAATTACGTCGGAATAGTGCCACAATTAATTTATTCCAGCACTTTTGAAAATCGCGAAAATTTTCGCCAAAAATACAAAGGGGTTAACCTTCCTTTTTTTTTGACCAAAAAATTTTTCGTCTCAGAATTGATTCGTATGACTCTTTTCCGACCAATTGGACCCCAAGGAACTCAGAAAACGCAGCAAAAGGAGCGTGGGATCAACGGGAGAGAAGATACGAGGAAAAAAGCGCCTGCTGAAAAATGTCGAAAATTCAGGTTTCCGTTTTTTGGCTGTAACTTTCGATGCGTTGATCGCAGCGTATTGGGACTGCGCCCAATCGATTTCTCTCGCAAAATTACGTCGGAATAGTGCCACAATTAATTTATTCCAGCACTTTTGAAAATCGCGAAAATTTTCGCCAAAAATACAAAGGGGTTAACCTTCCTTTTTTTTTGACCAAAAAATTTTTCGTCTCAGAATTGATTCGTATGACTCTCTCCCGACCAATTGGACCCCAAGGAACTCAGAAAACGCAGCAAAAGGAGCGTGGGATCAACGGGAGAGAAGATACGAGGAAAAAAGCACCTGCTGAAAAATGTCGAAAATTCAGGTTTTCGTTTTTTGGCTGTAACTTTCGATGCGTTGATCGCAGCGTATTGGGACTGCGCCCAATCGATTTCTCTCGCAAAATTACGTCGGAATAGTGCCACAATTAATTTATTCCAGCACTTTTGAAAATCGCGAAAATTTTCGCCAAAAATACAAAGGGGTTAACCTTCCTTTTTTTTTGACCAAAAAATTTTTCGTCTCAGAATTGATTCGTATGACTCTTTTCCGACCAATTGGACCCCAAGGAACTCAGAAAACGCAGCAAAAGGAGCGTGGGATCAACGGGAGAGAAGATACGAGGAAAAAAGCACCTGCCGAAAAATGTCGAAAATTCAGGTTTTCGTTTTTTGGCTGTAACTTTCGATGCGTTGATCGCAGCGTATTGGGACTGCGCCCAATCGATTTCTCTCGCAAAATTACGTCGGAATAGTGCCACAATTAATTTATTCCAGCACTTTTGAAAATCGCGAAAATTTTCGCCAAAAATACAAAGGGGTTAACCTTCCTTTTTTTTTGACCAAAAAATTTTTCGTCTCAGAATTGATTCGTATGACTCTTTCCCGACCAATTGGACCCCAAGGAACTCAGAAAACGCCGCAAAAGGAGCGTGGGATCAACGGGAGAGAAGATACGAGGAAAAAAGCACCTGCTGAAAAATGTCGAAAATTCAGGTTTCCGTTTTTTGGCTGTAACTTTCGATGCGTTGATCGCAGCGTATTGGGACTGCGCCCAATCGATTTCTCTCGCAAAATTACGTCGGAATAGTGCCACAATTAATTTATTCCAGCACTTTTGAAAATCGCGAAAATTTTCGCCAAAAATACAAAGGGGTTAACCTTCCTTTTTTTTTGACCAAAAAATTTTTCGTCTCAGAATTGATTCGTATGACTCTTTTCCGACCAATTGGACCCCAAGGAACTCAGAAAACGCAGCAAAAGGAGCGTGGGATCAATGGGAGAGAAGATACGAGGAAAAAAGCACCTGCTGAAAAATGTCGAAAATTCAGGTTTCCGTTTTTTGGCTGTAACTTTCGATGCGTTGATCGCAGCGTATTGGGACTGCGCCCAATCGATTTCTCTCGCAAAATTACGTCGGAATAGTGCCACAATTAATTTATTCCAGCACTTTTGAAAATCGCGAAAATTTTCGCCAAAAATACAAAGGGGTTAACCTTCCTTTTTTTTTGACCAAAAAATTCTTCGTCTCAGAATTGATTCGTATGACTCTTTCCCGACCAATTGGACCCCAAGGAACTCAGAAAACGCAGCAAAAGGAGCGTGGGATCAACGGGAGAGAAGATACGAGGAAAAAAGCACCTGCTGAAAAATGTCGAAAATTCAGGTTTTCGTTTTTTGGCTGTAACTTTCGATGCGTTGATCGCAGCGTATTGGGACTGCGCCCAATCGATTTCTCTCGCAAAATTACGTCGGAATAGTGCTACAATCAATTTATTCCAGCACTTTTGAAAATCGCGAAAATTTTCGCCAAAAATACAAAGGGGTTAACCTTCCTTTTTTTTTGACCAAAAAATTTTTCGTCTCAGAATTGATTCGTATGACTCTTTCCCGACCAATTGGACCCCAAGGAACTCAGAAAACGCAGCAAAAGGAGCGTGGGATCAACGGGAGAGAAGATACGAGGAAAAAAGCACCTGCTGAAAAATGTCGAAAATTCAGGTCTTCGTTTTTTGGCTGTAACTTTCGATGCGTTGATCGCAGCGTATTGGGACTGCGCCCAATCGATTTCTCTCGCAAAATTACGTCGGAATAGTGCCACAATTAATTTATTACAGCACTTTTGAAAATCGCGAAAATTTTCGCCAAAAATACGAAGGGGTTAACCTTCCTTTTTTTTTGACCAAAAAATTTTTCGTCTCAGAATTGAATCGTATGACTCTTTTCCGACCAATTGGACCCCAAGGAACTCAGAAAACGCAGCAAAAGGAGCGTGGGATCAACGGGAGAGAAGATACGAGAAAAAAAGCACCTGCTGAAAAATGTCGAAAATTCAGGTTTCCGTTTTTTGGCTGTAACTTTCGATGCGTTGATCGCAGCGTATTGGGACTGCGCCCAATCGATTTCTCTCGCAAAATTACGTCGGAATAGTGCCACAATTAATTTATTCCAGCACTTTTGAAAATCGCGAAAATTTTCGCCAAAAATACAAAGGGGTTAACCTTCCTTTTTTTTTGACCAAAAAATTCTTCGTCTCAGAATTGATTCGTATGACTCTTTCCCGACCAATTGGACCCCAAGGAACTCAGAAAACGCAGCAAAAGGAGCGTGGGATCAACGGGAGAGAAGATACGAGGAAAAAAGCACCTGCTGAAAAATGTCGAAAATTCAGGTTTTCGTTTTTTGGCTGTAACTTTCGATGCGTTGATCGCAGCGTATTGGGACTGCGCCCAATCGATTTCTCTCGCAAAATTACGTCGGAATAGTGCCACAATTAATTTATTCCAGCACTTTTGAAAATCGCGAAAATTTTCGCCAAAAATACAAAGGGGTTAACCTTCCTTTTTTTTTGACCAAAAAATTTTTCGTCTCAGAATTGATTCGTATGACTCTTTCCCGACCAATTGGACCCCAAGGAACTCAGAAAACGCAGCAAAAAGAGCGTGGGATCAACGGGAGAGAAGATACGAGGAAAAAAGCACCTGCTGAAAAATGTCGAAAATTCAGGTTTTCGTTTTTTGGCTGTAACTTTCGATGCGTTGATCGCAGCGTATTGGGACTGCGCCCAATCGATTTCTCTCGCAAAATTACGTCGGAATAGTGCCACAATTAATTTATTCCAGCACTTTTGAAAATCGCGAAAATTTTCGCCAAAAATACAAAGGGGTTAACCTTCCTTTTTTTTTGACCAAAAAATTTTTCGTCTCAGAATTGATTCGTATGACTCTTTCCCGACCAATTGGACCCCAAGGAACTCAGAAAACGCAGCAAAAGGAGCGTGGGATCAACGGGAGAGAAGATACGAGGAAAAAAGCACCTGCTGAAAAATGTCGAAAATTCAGGTTTTCGTTTTTTGGCTGTAACTTTCGATGCGTTGATCGCAGCGTATTGGGACTGCGCCCAATCGATTTCTCTCGCAAAATTACGTCGGAATAGTGCCACAATTAATTTATTCCAGCACTTTTGAAAATCGCAAAAATTTTGGCCAAAAATACAAAGGGGTTAACCTTCCTTTTTTTTTGACCAAAAAATTTTTCGTCTCAGAATTGATTCGTATGACTCTTTTCCGACCAATTGGACCCCAAGGAACTCAGAAAACGCAGCAAAAGGAGCGTGGGATCAACGGGAGAGAAGATACGAGGAAAAAAGCACCTGCTGAAAAATGTCGAAAATTCAGGTTTTCGTTTTTTGGCTGTAACTTTCGATGCGTTGATCGCAGCGTATTGGGACTGCGCCCAATCGATTTCTCTCGCAAAATTACGTCGGAATAGTGCCACAATTAATTTATTCCAGCACTTTTGAAAATCGCGAAAATTTTCGCCAAAAATACAAAGGGGTTAACCTTCCTTTTTTTTTGACCAAAAAATTTTTCGTCTCAGAATTGATTCGTATGACTCTTTCCCGACCAATTGGACCCCAAGGAACTCAGAAAACGCAGCAAAAGGAGCGTGGGATCAACGGGAGAGAAGATACGAGGAAAAAAGCACCTGCCGAAAAATGTCGAAAATTCAGGTTTTCGTTTTTTGGCTGTAACTTTCGATGCGTTGATCGCAGCGTATTGGGACTGCGCCCAATCGATTTCCCTCGCAAAATTACGTCGGAATAGTGCCACAATTGATTTATTCCAGCACTTTTGAAAATCGCGAAAATTTTCGCCAAAAATACAAAGGGGTTAACCTTCCTTTTTTTTTGACCAAAAAATTTTTCGTCTCAGAATTGATTCGTATGACTCTTTCCCGACCAATTGGACCCCAAGGAACTCAGAAAACGCAGCAAAAGGAGCGTGGGATCAACGGGAGAGAAGATACGAGGAAAAAAGCACCTGCTGAAAAATGTCGAAAATTCTGGTTTCCGTTTTTTGGCTGTAACTTTCGATGCGTTGATCGCAGCGTATTGGGACTGCGCCCAATCGATTTCTCTCGCAAAATTACGTCGGAATAGTGCCACAATTAATTTATTCCAGCACTTTTGAAAATCGCGAAAATTTTCGCCAAAAATACAAAGGGGTTAACCTTCCTTTTTTTTTGACCAAAAAATTTTTCGTCTCAGAATTGATTCGTATGACTCTTTCCCGACCAATTGGACCCCAAGGAACTCAGAAAACGCAGCAAAAGGAGCGTGGGATCAACGGGAGAGAAGATACGAGGAAAAAAGCACCTGCTGAAAAATGTCGAAAATTCAGGTTTTCGTTTTTTGGCTGTAACTTTCGATGCGTTGATCGCAGCGTATTGGGACTGCGCCCAATCGATTTCTCTCGCAAAATTACGTCGGAATAGTGCCACAATTAATTTATTCCAGCACTTTTGAAAATCGCGAAAATTTTCGCCAAAAATACAAAGGGGTTAACCTTCCTTTTTTTTTGACCAAAAAATTTTTCGTCTCAGAATTGATTCGTATGACTCTTTCCCGACCAATTGGACCCCAAGGAACTCAGAAAACGCAGCAAAAGGAGCGTGGGATCAACGGGAGAGAAGATACGAGGAAAAAAGCACCTGCTGAAAAATGTCGAAAATTCAGGTCTTCGTTTTTTGGCTGTAACTTTCGATGCGTTGATCGCAGCGTATTGGGACTGCGCCCAATCGATTTCTCTCGCAAAAATTACGTCGGAATAGTGCCACAATTAATTTATTCCAGCACTTTTGAAAATCGCGAAAATTTTCGCCAAAAATACAAAGGGGTTAACCTTCCTTTTTTTTTGACCAAAAAATTTTTCGTCTCAGAATTGATTCGTATGACTCTTTTCCGACCAATTGGACCCCAAGGAACTCAGAAAACGCAGCAAAAGGAGCGTGGGATCAACGGGAGAGAAGATACGAGGAAAAAAGCACCTGCTGAAAAATGTCGAAAATTCAGGTTTCCGTTTTTTGGCTGTAACTTTCGATGCGTTGATCGCAGCGTATTGGGACTGCGCCCAATCGATTTCTCTCGCAAAATTACGTCGGAATAGTGCCACAATTAATTTATTCCAGCACTTTTGAAAATCGCGAAAATTTTCGCCAAAAATACAAAGGGGTTAACCTTCCTTTTTTTTTGACCAAAAAATTTTTCGTCTCAGAATTGATTCGTATGACTCTCTCCCGACCAATTGGACCCCAAGGAACTCAGAAAACGCAGCAAAAGGAGCGTGGGATCAACGGGAGAGAAGATACGAGGAAAAAAGCACCTGCTGAAAAATGTCGAAAATTCAGGTTTTCGTTTTTTGGCTGTAACTTTCGATGCGTTGATCGCAGCGTATTGGGACTGCGCCCAATCGATTTCTCTCGCAAAATTACGTCGGAATAGTGCCACAATTAATTTATTCCAGCACTTTTGAAAATCGCGAAAATTTTCGCCAAAAATACAAAGGGGTTAACCTTCCTTTTTTTTTGACCAAAAAATTTTTCGTCTCAGAATTGATTCGTATGACTCTTTTCCGACCAATTGGACCCCAAGGAACTCAGAAAACGCAGCAAAAGGAGCGTGGGATCAACGGGAGAGAAGATACGAGGAAAAAAGCACCTGCCGAAAAATGTCGAAAATTCAGGTTTTCGTTTTTTGGCTGTAACTTTCGATGCGTTGATCGCAGCGTATTGGGACTGCGCCCAATCGATTTCTCTCGCAAAATTACGTCGGAATAGTGCCACAATTAATTTATTCCAGCACTTTTGAAAATCGCGAAAATTTTCGCCAAAAATACAAAGGGGTTAACCTTCCTTTTTTTTTGACCAAAAAATTTTTCGTCTCAGAATTGATTCGTATGACTCTTTCCCGACCAATTGGACCCCAAGGAACTCAGAAAACGCCGCAAAAGGAGCGTGGGATCAACGGGAGAGAAGATACGAGGAAAAAAGCACCTGCTGAAAAATGTCGAAAATTCAGGTTTCCGTTTTTTGGCTGTAACTTTCGATGCGTTGATCGCAGCGTATTGGGACTGCGCCCAATCGATTTCTCTCGCAAAATTACGTCGGAATAGTGCTACAATCAATTTATTCCAGCACTTTTGAAAATCGCGAAAATTTTCGCCAAAAATACAAAGGGGTTAACCTTCCTTTTTTTTTGACCAAAAAATTTTTCGTCTCAGAATTGATTCGTATGACTCTTTCCCGACCAATTGGACCCCAAGGAACTCAGAAAATGCAGCAAAAGGAGCGTGGGATCAACGGGAGAGAAGATACGAGGAAAAAAGCACCTGCTGAAAAATGTCGAAAATTCAGGTCTTCGTTTTTTGGCTGTAACTTTCGATGCGTTGATCGCAGCGTATTGGGACTGCGCCCAATCGATTTCTCTCGCAAAATTACGTCGGAATAGTGCCACAATTAATTTATTCCAGCACTTTTGAAAATCGCGAAAATTTTCGCCAAAAATACAAAGGGGTTAACCTTCCTTTTTTTTTGACCAAAAAATTTTTCGTCTCAGAATTGATTCGTATGACTCTTTCCCGACCAATTGGACCCCAAGGAACTCAGAAAACGCAGCAAAAGGAGCGTGGGATCAACGGGAGAGAAGATACGAGGAAAAAAGCACGTGCTGAAAAATGTCGAAAATTCAGGTTTTCGTTTTTTGGCTGTAACTTTCGATGCGTTGATCGCAGCGTATTGGGACTGCGCCCAATCGATTTCTCTCGCAAAATTACGTCGGAATAGTGCCACAATTAATTTATTCCAGCACTTTTGAAAATCGCGAAAATTTTCGCCAAAAATACAAAGGGGTTAACCTTTCTTTTTTTTTGACCAAAAAATTCTTCGTCTCAGAATTGATTCGTATGACTCTTTCCCGACCAATTGGACCCCAAGGAACTCAGAAAACGCAGCAAAAGGAGCGTGGGATCAACGGGAGAGAAGATACGAGGAAAAAAGCACCTGCTGAAAAATGTCGAAAATTCAGGTTTTCGTTTTTTGGCTGTAACTTTCGATGCGTTGATCGCAGCGTATTGGGACTGCGCCCAATCGATTTCTCTCGCAAAATTACGTCGGAATAGTGCCACAATTAATTTATTCCAGCACTTTTGAAAATCGCGAAAATTTTCGCCAAAAATACAAAGGGGTTAACCTTCCTTTTTTTTTGACCAAAAAATTTTTCGTCTCAGAATTGATTCGTATGACTCTTTCCCGACCAATTGGACCCCAAGGAACTCAGAAAACGCAGCAAAAGGAGCGTGGGATCAACGGGAGAGAAGATACGAGGAAAAAAGCACCTGCCGAAAAATGTCGAAAATTCAGGTTTTCGTTTTTTGGCTGTAACTTTCGATGCGTTGATCGCAGCGTATTGGGACTGCGCCCAATCGATTTCCCTCGCAAAATTACGTCGGAATAGTGCCACAATTGATTTATTCCAGCACTTTTGAAAATCGCGAAAATTTTCGCCAAAAATACAAAGGGGTTAACCTTCCTTTTTTTTTGACCAAAAAATTTTTCGTCTCAGAATTGATTCGTATGACTCTTTCCCGACCAATTGGACCCCAAGGAACTCAGAAAACGCAGCAAAAGGAGCGTGGGATCAACGGGAGAGAAGATACGAGGAAAAAAGCACCTGCTGAAAAATGTCGAAAATTCTGGTTTCCGTTTTTTGGCTGTAACTTTCGATGCGTTGATCGCAGCGTATTGGGACTGCGCCCAATCGATTTCTCTCGCAAAATTACGTCGGAATAGTGCCACAATTAATTTATTCCAGCACTTTTGAAAATCGCGAAAATTTTCGCCAAAAATACAAAGGGGTTAACCTTCCTTTTTTTTTGACCAAAAAATTTTTCGTCTCAGAATTGATTCGTATGACTCTTTCCCGACCAATTGGACCCCAAGGAACTCAGAAAACGCAGCAAAAGGAGCGTGGGATCAACGGGAGAGAAGATACGAGGAAAAAAGCACCTGCTGAAAAATGTCGAAAATTCAGGTTTTCGTTTTTTGGCTGTAACTTTCGATGCGTTGATCGCAGCGTATTGGGACTGCGCCCAATCGATTTCTCTCGCAAAATTACGTCGGAATAGTGCCACAATTAATTTATTCCAGCACTTTTGAAAATCGCGAAAATTTTCGCCAAAAATACAAAGGGGTTAACCTTCCTTTTTTTTTGACCAAAAAATTTTTCGTCTCAGAATTGATTCGTATGACTCTTTCCCGACCAATTGGACCCCAAGGAACTCAGAAAACGCAGCAAAAGGAGCGTGGGATCAACGGGAGAGAAGATACGAGGAAAAAAGCACCTGCTGAAAAATGTCGAAAATTCAGGTCTTCGTTTTTTGGCTGTAACTTTCGATGCGTTGATCGCAGCGTATTGGGACTGCGCCCAATCGATTTCTCTCGCAAAAATTACGTCGGAATAGTGCCACAATTAATTTATTCCAGCACTTTTGAAAATCGCGAAAATTTTCGCCAAAAATACAAAGGGGTTAACCTTCCTTTTTTTTTGACCAAAAAATTTTTCGTCTCAGAATTGATTCGTATGACTCTTTTCCGACCAATTGGACCCCAAGGAACTCAGAAAACGCAGCAAAAGGAGCGTGGGATCAACGGGAGAGAAGATACGAGGAAAAAAGCACCTGCTGAAAAATGTCGAAAATTCAGGTTTCCGTTTTTTGGCTGTAACTTTCGATGCGTTGATCGCAGCGTATTGGGACTGCGCCCAATCGATTTCTCTCGCAAAATTACGTCGGAATAGTGCCACAATTAATTTATTCCAGCACTTTTGAAAATCGCGAAAATTTTCGCCAAAAATACAAAGGGGTTAACCTTCCTTTTTTTTTGACCAAAAAATTTTTCGTCTCAGAATTGATTCGTATGACTCTCTCCCGACCAATTGGACCCCAAGGAACTCAGAAAACGCAGCAAAAGGAGCGTGGGATCAACGGGAGAGAAGATACGAGGAAAAAAGCACCTGCTGAAAAATGTCGAAAATTCAGGTTTTCGTTTTTTGGCTGTAACTTTCGATGCGTTGATCGCAGCGTATTGGGACTGCGCCCAATCGATTTCTCTCGCAAAATTACGTCGGAATAGTGCCACAATTAATTTATTCCAGCACTTTTGAAAATCGCGAAAATTTTCGCCAAAAATACAAAGGGGTTAACCTTCCTTTTTTTTTGACCAAAAAATTTTTCGTCTCAGAATTGATTCGTATGACTCTTTTCCGACCAATTGGACCCCAAGGAACTCAGAAAACGCAGCAAAAGGAGCGTGGGATCAACGGGAGAGAAGATACGAGGAAAAAAGCACCTGCCGAAAAATGTCGAAAATTCAGGTTTTCGTTTTTTGGCTGTAACTTTCGATGCGTTGATCGCAGCGTATTGGGACTGCGCCCAATCGATTTCTCTCGCAAAATTACGTCGGAATAGTGCCACAATTAATTTATTCCAGCACTTTTGAAAATCGCGAAAATTTTCGCCAAAAATACAAAGGGGTTAACCTTCCTTTTTTTTTGACCAAAAAATTTTTCGTCTCAGAATTGATTCGTATGACTCTTTCCCGACCAATTGGACCCCAAGGAACTCAGAAAACGCCGCAAAAGGAGCGTGGGATCAACGGGAGAGAAGATACGAGGAAAAAAGCACCTGCTGAAAAATGTCGAAAATTCAGGTTTCCGTTTTTTGGCTGTAACTTTCGATGCGTTGATCGCAGCGTATTGGGACTGCGCCCAATCGATTTCTCTCGCAAAATTACGTCGGAATAGTGCCACAATTAATTTATTCCAGCACTTTTGAAAATCGCGAAAATTTTCGCCAAAAATACAAAGGGGTTAACCTTCCTTTTTTTTTGACCAAAAAATTTTTCGTCTCAGAATTGATTCGTATGACTCTTTCCCGACCAATTGGACCCCAAGGAACTCAGAAAACGCAGCAAAAGGAGCGTGGGATCAACGGGAGAGAAGATACGAGGAAAAAAGCACCTGCTGAAAAATGTCGAAAATTCTGGTTTCCGTTTTTTGGCTGTAACTTTCGATGCGTTGATCGCAGCGTATTGGGACTGCGCCCAATCGATTTCTCTCGCAAAATTACGTCGGAATAGTGCTACAATCAATTTATTCCAGCACTTTTGAAAATCGCGAAAATTTTCGCCAAAAATACAAAGGGGTTAACCTTCCTTTTTTTTTGACCAAAAAATTTTTCGTCTCAGAATTGATTCGTATGACTCTTTCCCGACCAATTGGACCCCAAGGAACTCAGAAAATGCAGCAAAAGGAGCGTGGGATCAACGGGAGAGAAGATACGAGGAAAAAAGCACCTGCTGAAAAATGTCGAAAATTCAGGTCTTCGTTTTTTGGCTGTAACTTTCGATGCGTTGATCGCAGCGTATTGGGACTGCGCCCAATCGATTTCTCTCGCAAAATTACGTCGGAATAGTGCCACAATTAATTTATTCCAGCACTTTTGAAAATCGCGAAAATTTTCGCCAAAAATACAAAGGGGTTAACCTTCCTTTTTTTTTGACCAAAAAATTTTTCGTCTCAGAATTGATTCGTATGACTCTTTCCCGACCAATTGGACCCCAAGGAACTCAGAAAACGCAGCAAAAGGAGCGTGGGATCAACGGGAGAGAAGATACGAGGAAAAAAGCACGTGCTGAAAAATGTCGAAAATTCAGGTTTTCGTTTTTTGGCTGTAACTTTCGATGCGTTGATCGCAGCGTATTGGGACTGCGCCCAATCGATTTCTCTCGCAAAATTACGTTGGAATAGTGCCACAATTAATTTATTCCAGCACTTTTGAAAATCGCGAAAATTTTCGCCAAAAATACAAAGGGGTTAACCTTCCTTTTTTTTTGACCAAAAAATTTTTCGTCTCAGAATTGATTCGTATGACTCTTTTCCGACCAATTGGACCCCAAGGAACTCAGAAAACGCAGCAAAAGGAGCGTGGGATCAACGGGAGAGAAGATACGAGGAAAAAAGCACCTGCCGAAAAATGTCGAAAATTCAGGTTTTCGTTTTTTGGCTGTAACTTTCGATGCGTTGATCGCAGCGTATTGGGACTGCGCCCAATCGATTTCTCTCGCAAAATTACGTCGGAATAGTGCCACAATTAATTTATTCCAGCACTTTTGAAAATCGCGAAAATTTTCGCCAAAAATACAAAGGGGTTAACCTTCCTTTTTTTTTGACCAAAAAATTTTTCGTCTCAGAATTGATTCGTATGACTCTTTCCCGACCAATTGGACCCCAAGGAACTCAGAAAACGCCGCAAAAGGAGCGTGGGATCAACGGGAGAGAAGATACGAGGAAAAAAGCACCTGCTGAAAAATGTCGAAAATTCAGGTTTCCGTTTTTTGGCTGTAACTTTCGATGCGTTGATCGCAGCGTATTGGGACTGCGCCCAATCGATTTCTCTCGCAAAATTACGTCGGAATAGTGCCACAATTAATTTATTCCAGCACTTTTGAAAATCGCGAAAATTTTCGCCAAAAATACAAAGGGGTTAACCTTCCTTTTTTTTTGACCAAAAAATTTTTCGTCTCAGAATTGATTCGTATGACTCTTTCCCGACCAATTGGACCCCAAGGAACTCAGAAAACGCAGCAAAAGGAGCGTGGGATCAACGGGAGAGAAGATACGAGGAAAAAAGCACCTGCTGAAAAATGTCGAAAATTCTGGTTTCCGTTTTTTGGCTGTAACTTTCGATGCGTTGATCGCAGCGTATTGGGACTGCGCCCAATCGATTTCTCTCGCAAAATTACGTCGGAATAGTGCTACAATCAATTTATTCCAGCACTTTTGAAAATCGCGAAAATTTTCGCCAAAAATACAAAGGGGTTAACCTTCCTTTTTTTTTGACCAAAAAATTTTTCGTCTCAGAATTGATTCGTATGACTCTTTCCCGACCAATTGGACCCCAAGGAACTCAGAAAATGCAGCAAAAGGAGCGTGGGATCAACGGGAGAGAAGATACGAGGAAAAAAGCACCTGCTGAAAAATGTCGAAAATTCAGGTCTTCGTTTTTTGGCTGTAACTTTCGATGCGTTGATCGCAGCGTATTGGGACTGCGCCCAATCGATTTCTCTCGCAAAATTACGTCGGAATAGTGCCACAATTAATTTATTCCAGCACTTTTGAAAATCGCGAAAATTTTCGCCAAAAATACAAAGGGGTTAACCTTCCTTTTTTTTTGACCAAAAAATTTTTCGTCTCAGAATTGATTCGTATGACTCTTTCCCGACCAATTGGACCCCAAGGAACTCAGAAAACGCAGCAAAAGGAGCGTGGGATCAACGGGAGAGAAGATACGAGGAAAAAAGCACGTGCTGAAAAATGTCGAAAATTCAGGTTTTCGTTTTTTGGCTGTAACTTTCGATGCGTTGATCGCAGCGTATTGGGACTGCGCCCAATCGATTTCTCTCGCAAAATTACGTCGGAATAGTGCCACAATTAATTTATTCCAGCACTTTTGAAAATCGCGGAAATTTTCGCCAAAAATACAGAGGGGTTAACCTTCCTTTTTTTTTGACCAAAAAATTTTTCGTCTCAGAATTGATTCGTATGACTCTTTCCCGACCAATTGGACCCCAAGGAACTCAGAAAACGCAGCAAAAGGAGCGTGGGATCAACGGGAGAGAAGATACGAGGAAAAAAGCACCTGCTGAAAAATGTCGAAAATTCAGGTTTCCGTTTTTTGGCTGTAACTTTCGATGCGTTGATCGCAGCGTATTGGGACTGCGCCCAATCGATTTCTCTCGCAAAATTACGTCGGAGCAGTGCATCCGAGAATTTATACTAGCACTTTTCGAAATCGCGAAAATTTTCGCCAAAAATGCAAAGCGCATAACGCCCTACCGTTTGTTTCTAGGCAAATAATTTTTCGCCTCAGATTAGTTTTGTCCGACCCTACTCTGTCTTATTTAACCATTCAGAATTCAGACAACGCACTGAATAGAGCCTTGGACTGACTGCCTGTAAATTGCCAATAAAAGCCAGCCGCAGAGAAACGACAAAAGGAAGTCTCGTTTTCTCACCGCAGCCCCTGAACCATTCCGCACAGCTTTTCAGAACTGTACGCAACTAATTTTTCTTCTCAAGTCACCGTGATATAGCGCATCAAGTAATTGAATTTTCCAACATCAATATCCAATAAATTATCCAAAGAAATCAAATGGCTATCAAGTTTTGCATGAGTTCTGAATGAACTTCATCACTATATCGGACACTCCTAAATTTAGGGCCAGCTTTTTTTCTATGTTTGGAGCGGAATCGTTTCACTTGTCGTATAGAGTTTTCGGAATGCAACTGCACTTATCGGAAACTTGGAAACCAAAAAAGACCTCGAGAACTTCGTGAAGTCAATAGTCAATAGTCGTGCCGTCACTCTGCATCTGCCGTTCATAGCTACGCCTTCAAATTACGTGCAATTGCTGTCGCGACTTAATCAACCAGTCATTTCACCCGGGACAACAGATCCCAGTATATTTCATAGTTAGCTTGAAGTTCACCGAAAAAATTTGAGCAGGCCAGCTTTTCCACGCGTTATCTTTGGAGCCCAAATCTCTATGTTATAGGAATTGAATGTCAGGACCTGTTGGACTCTCGGTATTTAACGTTTCATTGTCAGGCGTGTATTTGGCGTGGAGAATGCATCACATAAAGCGCCTAGCAGCAGGCAACGCAAACGAGTAAACCGGATCTAAGTCCTCACCGTTCACTTACGACGGTTGCGTGCTTGCTGGCGAGTAACTGTTTAATCAAGATTCTGCATATTTGGATAATACATTGTAGGTTCAATAGCTGAGAAATGACGACGAAAGACATTAAATTTCTCCTATGTCTGTAACTGTTGAATTGCCAATTGCAGCGATATGATACTGTGCCAGATTGTTCGCTCTTGTGAAATTACGTCAATGTATCTTACGTATTGATCGAGTTCAACGTGTTTTATAATTTGTCAACATCCAAGAAGCGTTCATCAGTCACACCTGTCGTCATATACTTTACCTGTTCCTAGGACTAAGAGTACAGAAAATTTTTGCCTCCGTGTAGTTCTGACATGAGCATAATTTAGCATCACCAATGATCGCGGATTGGAACCATGTTATTCTTCTTGTCCCAGGTATATTTCCTAATTTAAAAATTTGGGGCTGGTTTACTATAAGTGGAGGAATTAAGGTAATCTGGGACCAAAATCGTTTAATTAAGTCTTTGTACAGAAAACAATAAAAATGAACATAAATTCATTGCAAATCACCATCATATATTAGCATTTGATGCATAATAGTGCCTACGATCTAGTCTAAATGCTTGATAACTCCTATATTTATTTCATTCGATATAGCTCTATGCATTTATGGTTAGTGCCGTAAAGTTCAGTGGTTCCGCTGTCTGGTGTTTTACATACACAATTCAAATGAGAGGTCGACATATCGAGGGATGAGGGTACTTTGAATTTGCACACTGTTTGCCTGATGAGCGTTTTCGGTCTGCCAACAAGACTTATTTATATCATGCAATTATCCAAGATTTGGCAAACGATAACTCATTACTTATAATCACTCAATAGTCAGTAGTAATCGTAATATATTTGTATCCTATATTCGTAATATACCACGAACTTGTACCAATATAATACATTATTGATTATGTTTACATTATCATAGTCCATAGATCTATAGATTATATTCACGTATTTACATAAGGATAATATAAATAAATATCCCAAGTTATTTGCGCGTTCGCATGAAACAATTCTACCCAATTTCACCATCTTCAACAAAAAACCGAAGCCCAACGTTGGCCATACAAATTATTCCAGGTTTCAGTGTCGTTACTATCCATTATGAAGTATAGACATTTCTTTGCCTGCGTTACGCTTTCTGCTTCCAACAAATTTGCCAATATACTTTCTATTCAACCAAACTTCAAGAACAGTTCATGCAAGCGCGAACAATATTTTTATATTATTTCTCTCCTATCATTTCATCAGCACCATAATAGATAAATAAATATATATATATATATATGTGTGTGTGTGTATATGTCTACATACGTGTATATATTATATATATTTACCTTTCTATTTTAGAGCGTAAATTGGATCATTAAGTAATTATAATCTAGACCAGAAACAACAGAAAAGGGTATTCTCCGAATACATCACTTGCCTTCCATAATACAAAAACTACAAACTTCTCACTTTCTTAATAATCAATATCGACCAAAAACTGGTGAAGCCGTTTTTGCTTAATGGGATTACACAATTCGTGGGCACGCGCGCGTTCTTGAGTAAAGTGGCGAAATTCGTGTATTTCATCATTTCTCTTTGTTTTAATATACAATTCAAGATTTACCGACGGACAAACAATTTCTCAAACAATTACAAGATGCACGAACACACCCAAGTTAATTCTGTATAGGTACAAAAGTGACAGAAAATTTTGATATTAAATGCGCCCCAATATTACGGGTAAATTCTGATACGGAAAATAGTGATTGACAAACTTTGCGTATTAAAATGGATTGAGGGAATAGTAACTATAGACATCAGTGAATAAAACGGTTTCAAACATTTGACTCAGAGATCTCTATTTTTTCTTTTACTCATTAACTCATCGATCATACTGTGCGAAAAGCCATTTCCAGATAAATTTTTTTTTTCCTGATGTCCTTTCATTCTTCATTTTTATGGAATAATTGTCTGCAGAGTTTACAAGATACAAAAATAAGTATAGTGGAGCCCTTTCTGCTCTCTTCATCTAAATCTATTCTATTTCCTGGTTCTCATTGTCGTGTGCTACTACACAAGATTACAAGGACTCTAGTTCTCCAAGTTTGTTAGGAATTTCCTTGGATATTGAGAATATAAAAAAACAAGAGCAATAATAATCATGATAAATTATGAGACAAAAAGGTTGTTCTTCGTTTTGAGTGTAATAAAAAATTTCCGAACAAACTTGGTGTTGCTAAAGCTATCTCTGACCACGCAGAGAATATTATCGCACGTTGGTTGGGATCAACATTCGATTTATATATATACTTGCGTGTAACATGTATACGTATATATAAATATGTATGGACGACGACGAAGCCACAACAAGGAGCGAGGTTAGTCGCACGGATTACTTTGTTCTCCTAACGATCAGACCGAAGCGAAATTATACCTCGCAGCCGTGGCGTGGCTCCGATAAAACTTGATCATTTCTTGAATTCAATTACATATCCATATTTTTTCCTTTATTATATACCTAGCTAAATATTAATTCTGACATATGCTACAATCGGTGCACCAACATGATCCCACGTAATACACGTTAGTCCAGAAGGTCTGTCGTGTTGTCATGCTTGTCTTGAGACCTCTTCGGTTTCTCATTCTCAGTCCTAGCGTGCTATCCGATGGTTTTCAGCGATGAAATGCGCGGGTTTAAGTGGACACAAGAGAAACAAATAAATAAACGAGAAAGAAGCTAACCAAATTTATTTTATAATATAGGGGGAGACAGAAGGAGAAATGTGGAGAGAGAGAGAGAGAGAGAGAAATATTAGCGATTGTGGAGTTCAGATAGCTAAATTAAAACACAGATCACCGAGATCGATTTTGCTTCTTATTAATTGTAGTTTGATAGTTTTATCAATTTCTTTAAACACGATTCAACAAAAATCATCAAAACAATTTCACGTGATACTGAGAGTAATTTATTCGGTTATCGCCTTATCTATCTTTCTCATTTTCTTGTCGAGCTGAATGATACACTACTCTGTATCTTTGCTTATAATACAGTTGATTTATTCTTATTGATAATGTTGAAAACAGAATAAAAATAATAATAATAATAATAATAATAATAATAATGACGACGACAGCCACGTCCACGGGTTATCTGTATCCTGATTTGAATTATTGCGCACTCAGACACGTACATGAACTTAGCTTATTTTCAACCTGTACAAACGGTAAGATTGAGAAGAAATTAATTGTGAAATAACATCGCTTTTTTGTGTTGTCAACTCTTTTTTTAAATATGAACTTGTTCAAATGAAAGAAATTGAACAAAGTATTTCGAAACTGACTTCAGGCCGGCACAATCGAATCGATCACTGTTCGTCGAAAGTGCAATGAGTCAAAGCCTATAGTGTCTCTGAGACTCCTTAACGATCAAAAACAATATATTCCTTGAAATCCCGTTCCATGCAGAATAGATTATGTTAAAAGGAAATAAGAAAGACAAGAACAAAATAAGAAAGAACAGAACAGCGTTAGTTTTTTCTGTTTAGATAACAAATTACACTTCATTACTTGACCTTGTCATAAGAACAAAACAAAAAAAAAAAAAAAAAAAAAAATGGTTTACATATGTATATTACTTCGCAGCTTTCGCTATCAGGATGCCGTCTCGCCGTTTAATTAGTATCCCTTGGGCTAGTATCCATGTCTGTGTCTGCATCCGCGTCCGGTTCCGGGTCTTATTATTACGATCCGGAATTCTCGCTACGCTAATCTATATACATGTAATTAATTGTGTAAAGTATAATTTTATCTTAAAGGGTCAACAACGAGCCCCGAGCATGCGAGGCCTTCGAGTAGCCGAAAGTCGTGATTTATTTCATATCATTAGACATATATAATATACGGGGGAAGGGGGATGCTTATTTTACGGTCGAGAAATTTTGCTGCGGATTTTGATTCGAGGATACCCATGAAGTGAACACATCCCTGAAACAGAAATTACTATTGTCAGACAATGGGGAAAATAAATTAGTGGAAAAAAAAAAAATACCCAATTACATACATACATCATGCATACAACGAAAATTTGTATTTCAGACTATCGGCAAAACTTGTCTACTTCGCTCTACTGGTTATTACTTTCAAACGGCTGATCGAGTTCATTCGATTTATGTTTTGACCGTGACAATTATCGCTATCATCATTATTCTTTCAAGCAGACGAAAATCAATAACAACAACAATAATAATAAGCAAATCATCGAATGAACGTGCATCAGTCTTTAAAATACCTTAATTAATAGAGTTAGTAAAAAAGTATGGATGGATCAAATGGAATGCTCACACAAACCTGCAGTGGCTGACCACACACTCATTGCTGCAGTACTCATCCTCCCACTCACTGTTAGCTACCGCTGGATTTGGGCATCCGTGACGGATGCAAGCATTTGCTGGGGCCCTCTGCCCTCCCATATTCACCTGAGTTCCGGTTACCGGAGGAGGGCTCGATAGCGAGTCGCCTCTGGGGGGGCTCATGTGGATCATCTGTTGCTGCTGTTGTTGCTGGACCTGAACCTGCTGGACTTGCTGTTGAGGTACCTACGCAATTTCAATGCCCATTTTTTCTTTTTTTTTGATCTCTTTCTCTCTTTCTCTTTTTTTCTTTTACGGAAAACGGGCCGTCGCGTCACGTTGTCTCGTTTTTCTTCGAAAACCGAACAAAAGATCATTTTCAGGAGGATGCCCTCTCTACAAGTTTTCCCCAGGAAACAATTTTAATACCTGAAAAAAAATCCCAGAGCAGGAATAAACCGTTCGGGAAATGTTTTCGTTGTCGTTTTTCGTTTTCTTTTCTTGTTTTTGTTTTTTCTTTTTTTTTTTTTTTTTTTTTTTGGTATGCCGAAATAAATAAAAGACAAAATTTCACCAGTATCCAATCAAAGATTTCTTTTAATATAAATTAAACATTCAACACAGTTTCACGTAATCACGTAATACGATCATTCATTACTTATAAGTTTGCACTTTTTCTTTCATTTGTAATTTCAAATCGTATAATGTGGCGAATTTTCTCTCTTTCTACTATATTATTACCAACGCGACAGAACGTCAAATATAAATTGAATTCTTACAAAATGTCTCCTAAGATAACGAAGATATATATACATATATCTAAAGTCATGTAATATATACACTATATATATAAATATGTAGCATACACGTATTGTCTGGAATTATTAAAACATAGGTATGTATGACATTAAAGAACGTCCAATTACAGTAACAAGAAATTCCTCCAGTGAACAGTTTATTATTACAGCGATGAGGAAAGATTGACCGGCAATAGGAGTTGGTATTACTTTTATTATCACTATCACTATTACTATTATCATTATCATTATAATTATATCATGTTCCTCTTGTTGTACCGTAATAAACCAGAATACTAGATCAAAGTGGATGTTTCAACGTGAAAGATAATTAGTGGCTATTTTGACTAATGTTACGGTACTGAAATTGCTCGGTAATTTGAAGCAATCTTGCCAATCGCCATTAATACAACCGCTGCTTAAACCTCGTTCATCCTTCTTACCCCTCAACTCCCTCCCGTACTTGCCCCCTCTTCTTTTCATTTTATTATCCCACCCCCTCCCCCCCCCCCCTTGCCACCTCCCTTTCCCTACGAGTGTTAATGCGTGCCGTTGTAATAATACGGTCTTCTATCTACGTGGAATAATGGATGTGTTATATGCGGAGACACGTGTCCCCGTCTTTCCGTCTTCACGCAAAGTTTACTGACCTGCTGCATGTATTGCTGTTGTGGCACTTGCTGCTGCTGTTGCATGTGTTGCTGCTGTTGTTGTTGTTGCTGCTGCTGTTGTTGTTGTTGTTGTTGCATGTGGCTCATTGGGCTACCCATAAGTGCCTTGAAATAAACATGGAAGAGCTCACAATGCGTATACAGAGTAACAAAGATACAATTAATCATATTTTATACAACGTTCGACGTTTTGCAAACTTTGCTAAAAAATTATTCCATCGTTCCGTTCTTTCGTAATATTTTTTTTTTCTTTTCTACTCAATTCCCTAACTGTATTTTTGAACTCCTCGCAAAGTACGTACAGGGAATCAATTTTCACACGTATTCGGTAAAAAGTTTTCACGCCAAATTTCATCACCGCAACATATTTCCATTTCGTTGATGCAACGTGAAAAAACCAAACCGAAAACGGGTGCATCAAAAGCCAAAGCGAGAAAACATATAGGTATCTACAATTGCAGGTTTGCTTCCTCGAAACGAGGCAGGCAGGCAGACAGTAGATATGGGTAGAGTATCTATGTACCTGAGGGTACAAAGACTCGACACCAATTCACGTTTAAATATAGAATCGCATATAACCGGTTCCCCTTCTTTCGTTTGTTAGAGATGAGAACGGAAAACTGACTGTTGACAAAGCTAAAGCTGTATAATAAGAAATTCCCGCTTAAATGTGAGTACCTGGGGACATTGTACAAGCGTTTTCGCATCAACTGAACTACCTCCTAAAATTAAAGATACTGTATAGAATGTGTTTCAATTATACGAGAACGGTATTTTGTAATTTATCGCCATCTAGATAAAACCACGTAGGAATAATAGCACCGCGACAAATCCACAATACAAGGAAAATCAAGACCGTCACGAACTGATACCCTGCATTTGTAAATTTCTAAACATACATACATACACAAACAAATATTTCATTCCTCGAGAGGCAGAATAAAGTTAAAAATAATTCGTAATAGTGAAAATGGTCAAATTGCGGGTGAAAAATGTAGTCAAAGTTAGATGCCTGCAGAAATTGGCAGTCAAACTTGCTGTTTTAGTTCGCAAAGTGATGAAAATTTTCTCAAAGCTCATCTTAGGCGTTAAACCGCCTTGCCGAATCGATCCCATCTCCGTCAATTTCAGTGCATTTTGCTGCCAAAACTTTGGCTGCTAAATCTTATCAGATTTATTGTTTAAAAATGTACCTGTTGTTGTTGCTGCTGCGGATTGCCCATCGCCGCCAAGTGATGCGGTGACTTTTTTATTCCCATCTGTTGCTGCTGTTGCTGGTGCTGCTGATGCTGCTGCTGAGGGGATGGTGGCTGGGGACTGTAACCCTGGTAGGGAACGCTGCTGGGTCCCCCATTTCCCCCGTATCCACCATATCCGCCGTACTGTACAGGGGCGGGTTGTTGTTGCTGCTGTTGTTGTTCCGGGCCACCTTCACCGGCCCCCTTGCTGACCAAAGAAGCCCTGTACGCCGCCAAGGCCTTCAAGTACTCCTTTTTCGCAGCTTCAGTCTTCTTCTTGTACACCTAGATCGAACAAAAACCTTCGTTATTAACTAAGGAGAAAACGAGAGAGAGAGAAATAAAAGACGAAATATCAAAGGGAGGCTGAGTGCCGAGAGTTGAGTTTGTTGGTAATACAATTATAATTTGGAATGCGTGAAAACTTGGCCGAGTAACATTTGAACGATAATGTCAAACGGGTACGAGGAGATACATGTAAATTTGTGTATGTAAGTTACACGCCCTAAATATTTAACAGCGGGATAAACTGCTTATACGTTGCAAGGCCTTGCGCAAACTTCATCTTTATTTATTTATGGATTTTTCACTCTATTAAACAACCAGTCAGGACGGTGTTTCATCAAAGCAAAATGCTTCACACAATCGGACATCTGTGAACTGTCGGATCCTCAAAGGAATTCATATTGCGCAGACGTGAATATCGAATAAAAAAAAAAAAAAAAAAATCAAATCATCCTCTTTGATTTCGAAAGCGACTCTATTTCTTCTGCACTCTTCTACAATCACCATTATTGCTTGGTATTGATGTTTATTTAAAATTAAAATATAGAATAAAAGAAAGACATTCGTCGTCGACGATGATTCAACGATTTATATACATGTACGCGAAACGAACTGTGGACACATTGAAATTACCGTGCTGTACAAAACAATACGTATTATTCCAACAAACGTATAAATGTAAGGTAAATTATTCTTGCTGTACTCGGAAATTACTGTTTCTTTGACATCCTGTGTTACAATACGTGAAGCGAAAAAATAGTTACTTCAAAGCGACGCACGTAACATTACAGTCAGTTTCGAAATAATATATTAGGGTTAAAGAAGAAATCAGTTTTTAACGTCCCTGCTGCAGGTGAGGAAAAAAACCAGGCGTTAATTGAGCGCGGTTGAAGCGTAATATAAACTTGTCCGCTAATTAGTACATACCTATACCTAAATCGTATTTGCTACTACGTTTATAATCAGATTTAAGACAGCCAAGCCGGCCTTTATTATATAATAATACGCCCGGAATCGTTGAGATATTCACCAATTAGTGAAATAATTAAGCGCCCACGAAACGCGCTTAATTGCCGAACGATTTTTTTCCCTACACAGACAGTCTTTCGATATAATGTATACAAGTCGGTACATGGAGGCATGCACACTTGTACAAATACATAATGCTCTACACGTAGCGAATTACCGTGAAAGAAGAAAAATGACTACCTATAATTAAACTCAACAACGCGCATTATGATTATTTAAATTGACCTTCGTATAACAATTAAAGATCATTGTACTCGTAATGGCCATGTTCGGTAAACCAAAAACAAAAATCTAACCCGCGTTTATAACACAACGGTAACCTTCTTACACTGTAACGGTATCAGCAAATTATGATAGTCGGAGCAATAATAATCTACAGTTTGTAATTGCAACTGTTATGTAACGTTGGAGAGTTGTTAGGTAAACTAAAAGTAAACGACGAACAGTTTAGCAAAAACTTTTCCCCTCTCCTCAGCAACGTATTTTTGAAACGTGAAAAACGTTTTGAACAGAAATAAAAGACGTGGAAGAAGAAAAAAAAAAAAAAAACAGGAAGAGGGGGGAAATGAGGATGCGTTAACGTCGGCTCGAGTTTACTCCTTGAGTATCAACGACCGCCCATAAAACAGACATAACGCATCACGCGTCACCCGCATGACTTCATAATCCAAATAAAACCGCATCTATTACACGCACGTACGTATATTCGTACGGACATTGAGGAAAGTTACACACGAATGACTCGTCACTTTGTACAGTTACTTCGTCATTATTGATCATTTATTTTAGTGGTAATCACTTTTTTCCCCCCATGGGCAAGTCGTAATGTTATATTGCATGTACGTAACGTGACATACTTGTATGGACAAATTGACAATTACTCATAACAGTAAATCAGACAGCACTTGAAACCGCCAACGACTAAGACGACAGATTACGTACAGACAGATAAGCTTTTAGTTGGTTGATTCAGAGATATTTATGAAGACTCATCGTCAATTTCACTTTGTATCGTATTTTATCCGGTAATAAATCATTTTCAAATATTTCAGTACGATTTGTATATTCTATTCTGAGATTATCATTGCATAATTAAATTTTTATCGCACTGCATGTTCAAATTACGCGTCTGATATACCTGAGATGCAGCATATCTATACATCTGTATCGTGTATGTGAGATTTTTCATATATACACGAGTACACCAATCGAGTCAGTCAGAATACGAGCGTGATGCAATAAATACAAATTATAATATCGACAATATCAGTGAATATAGAATGGTGAAACTAAACGTATGAGTGAGAACTATAACGTGCCGTGAAAAAATATTACGATGTATATTGTAATACCTGTCGATTCTCGTCCAATAATTTTTAAATACATGTACACATTGAATGTAGCAAAACAAAAATAATTATATAATATCGAAGCAAATTTATCCGAATGATTTTGCATTCAATTCATGTGTACATAATTGAAGGTCTATGTATTTGCAAATTTCTCTACGAACACAAGGTATACAATTTTACGTGCAAATATGCACACACATGCATGTGTGTACGATAAATATATTTTTACGAATACTATATGCCAGTCGTAAAGTTGCCGTTTCGGCAGTTCGATCATCATTATTTCTATTTCCAAACCTTTATGCCAGTAAATTTTTACAGCCAATTACATCTCGTGACTCGTGCCCAATTATTTCACCAAAAAGAAAAGAAAACAACACATTCCGTAACACGATCGCGTGAGCTCTGCTACTTTGGTATATCGTATATGAAAGCATATTTATATATACACATGGTATATACCAACTGTAGACTGGGGGGGGGGGGGGGGGGGGAGAAAAAAATTTACAACGAATTTCTCATATGCGAAGAAAACAGATGCAAGCTGTGTACTTACATGTTGTAACATTAACGTGTAATTTCACGTGGAACTCAAGTTGACGCAAAAAAAGAAAATGAAAAAAAAAAAAACGTTCTCAACTTTTCTTTACTACTATTATTATTACGTATTATTATCGCCGATTATAGTGATTACCGGTTGTATAAAGGTGAAACAATGAAGCATACGGTATTATTGTTCGGTTAAAAGAAATGCCTAAGAATACTTGTACATGGTTATAAGTGGAAATGTAAGGTAATCGTAGGACTTACGTCTTTGTGTTCGGTGTCGAGAGCGTCCCACATCGAAGCGACGATTTTCGACACGTCGCCGAAACTTGCGCTTGGATTCTGTCCCTTGATAGCCGCCTGGGTATCGCGGAAGAATAATGCGTACGCCGACACAGGCCTGAAAGCAGGTTTACCACTGTCAAATACAATCTGTCGTTCATCGTCTCTTTTCCACGTTCATTTTATACCCACCGGTGTGTGCGCAATAAAAAAAAATAAAAAAAAAAGAGTCAAGTATACCAATATTTTAGGATCTAGTTAAGTTTCCCTTTCAAAGACAGTAAAAGTCTGTCGCAATCTTGATTCAAAGTTTAAATATCATATATTCTGTGAATGTGTATATACACTTCTCGCATCAGGATTGCTCGCCAATGTTTTGATATAACAAGTAATTGCATCACGCATTCTTTCTCGCATTGATTATAGTTGGTAGAATTTTCGCTGAGTAACACGAATAACAACGGCTTGACTGTCCCAAGAGGCAAGAAGATAATTATTAGTACAGGACTATGACGGTTATATAAACGGGGCAATCCATGACATCACGATCAAGATTCTACGTCGATGTCTCTGATTGATTTTGATTTGGATTATAAAATTTTTTTTATGAAAGTGCATGACGTAAAATCTTATAAAATATCTTTTTTTAAATAATGACACCTATTAGAAGATGAAGATTTCGTAACTTCAAAACATAAATGCATAGGTAAAATTATATGAAAATAATTTCTTTTTTTTTTCTTTTTTTTTACATCGATTATAAGCAATCGGTAGACATTTTTCTAAACAGGGTATGTATATTATATGCTTACTTTTGCGGCTCGTTGGGATCGCTCTTCTTCTTCTTCTTCTTTTTCTGACCTTTAGGTTTCTTCTGAGCTTTGGTCACCGCGTCAGTCCTTTCCGGTGACGATTGTTTGATGGCTACCATCTGCGAAGCAAATAATTGAAATATATTAGTATTGTTGTAAATAAGTATCAAACTTGCCAACGATTTAGAGTTGGAAAAATGAGTCTGCAGGTATATTTCTTACGATTAATCACGCGTGAATCACAACGACGCGACGTTCCGTACATATAAATAATCTACTGCAATGGAACGTCAACCACCAATAGCAGACTTTTAAGAAAGTGATTTCAATATGCAGCCACAGCGACTAAGGCTGGACTTAATTATTAACGGAAGAAAAAGTGAAACAAAAAACCAAAAATGATGCGATGACGAATAAGGATATATGAGGTGTACGTATCGTTAGCAAGCGGATAGAAAAATAGACCGAGGAGAGGATATACCTAGATGCATTAATTAGAGATATGCACGTGTGGTATATACTTCAGTACACGTAGGTGTAGCCAGTAGGTATATCAGGATATATGTATATATTCACCCGCATTCGTCATCGAGTAATTTTAAAACTGTGCTCTATTGTATTTAATTCTGAGGCGAATATAGCGGAAACACACCGCGGTGACGGACAACCTTCGCGTGTCACTATTAGAAATTCAAGGTTTCGCCTACCTCTCTCCTTCTCAACAGTCTGACAAAACACTATTCACACAATTTTTAATGCCAACTTAAATCGACCGTCGGGTATGAATTAAAAGGAATTTCCGAAAAAAAAAACAAAAAACACTCTTTATAACGAAACAAAGCAGCTGCTGGTGCAGTTAATAAGTATACCAAGAGAAAGATAATATCGTTTTTCACTTATTAGAGAAAAGAATATTTTTCACTTTTTCAACGAGAAAATTTTCCTAATAATAACTCCCAGTGTGTCTGTATTTTTCTTGTTTTTTTTTTTTTTTTTATTACGCCATTATACAGGCTGTGAAAAACTGTGCAGGTTTTACGCGTCTGGTGTTCTTATTACCAAGGAATACTATACTTCGATGTACTATATAATATAGATTGTATATATATATATATATATATACATACGTAGACGACGATAAAACACGACCATGTATATTTAAGGCATCGTCTTCAGGAGGAGAGAGAGCATTGTTTATACAACCTGTTTCCCTCCGCCTGATTTCTCCTTTTGCAATCGACTCTCTCGTTCACTCCTCTTTTTTTTCCCCCTTCTACCTTATTTATTATTTCAGCACATTTTTTTCTTCTCTCTTTACTCCGCCAAACGCATTGTTAAAAAAGGGTTCGCCACCACCGATTTCACGTCTCGCGAATAATCCCGACATGGAACTGCATTATATTATACATAGTACTGTAGGTATTATTGGTTATATGGTGGTCAAAACGTTTAGAGAATAAAAAAAAGCCTCGTACAGAAGCGGCGAGAGAATGAATTTTTCAAACGGCGAGAACAACAAGGTTCCCGTTCACATTTCATTTTCACTAAAATGTTTAATTATCTGTTGATCCTCTTTTGGCAAAATGTATTATACAACAATGAGACACAAGTATAAAGAAAAATTCTCGCAATCGTTGCACACCTTGGGATGATGTCTAATCAATTATTCTTTTTTCTTCACTTTTTCTTCATGACCAGTGTTTATTATACGATATTTCCAATCAATAAACCCTTTATGAACGGCGATTGTAAAACATTAAGAGATGCCGGGCAAAGACCAAGTTCTGCGGCAATGGGAATGAGTGTGAACGAGGTCGAGTCGCGGATAACCGACATCGCTACGTACCTTCATTGTATGTTTAAGTTATACTATATTACTATTATACCAGACCATCGTGATGAATACCACAGCGTCCTAATATATATGTAATATAAACACATTTTAGCATGTACGTACATAAAACGTGTACATCAAAGCTCGGAGGTAATTTTACGTTGAACCACGTCAGCGAGAAAAATTAAGAAAAAGAAGAACACGAAGAAGAAGAAGAAGAAGAAGAAGAACAGCGTAACTGTGACTAAGTGCCGGTAAAATTTCCACAACGTCGTGTATATAAACTTCATTAAAGTCGAACCAGCGTGAAAAAAGTCGAACACCGAGATGTTGTATAAGTACGAAGAAGATTCGATTTTTTATTTATTTTATTTTGCGTTTTGTTTTTTTTTTTAATTTTTTTAATTACCGAAGCGAAGCTGCTTCGTATAATATTATAGACATAATACATGTACAACAACATGGTGATGAAACGATTTCGGAGGTATTTAGAAGAATTGAATCGGATCTGATATTGACAGGCCACGCGAAGAAACGAGAGAGCAAGGTTCAGCGGGTTTTGGGCAAGGTTTCTTTCTCTTCTTCTTCTTTTTTTGTTTTTTTTCTTCTTCTTTTCCTTCTTATTCTTCTACTTCGGCCCTTGTTTTTATTTTTCCGTTTCCTGTCAAGATTCTCAGGTTGACTCGGTGATATATAATACCACTGGAGGAAGAAGAAGAAGAAGAAGAAGAAGAAGAAGAAGAAGAAGAAGAAGAAGAAGAAGAAGAAGAAGAAGAAGAAGAAGAGGGCGGCTAAATCGATAGGAAAGAGGAGATGTTCACTGCCAGAAACAAGTATGCGTACGTATATACACACACACACGTGTATTTATATATACACGGATAAACGACCATGAAATGGACCTTCCTTCTCAGAAGTGCAGCATATTCTACGATTCGAGATGCTGCGAGACGATGAACCGAGAAACCGTCTGTTCCTCTTTCTGTTACCGATTCACCACGGAGATCCTCCGTTCGATCGATCGACGACGTTGTTCTAGAAAGCTCAGTATAATCCGAACATGCAGTCTGCAATGGACAAACCGTGATGATCTTCTGGGTCGATAGAAGAGAGACGGACGGACAGACAGACAGACAGATATGCACACACACCGAGTATGTACGAAAAGCTTCATCATTAAATATATTTTACACTTATTAAACGTTAATTGAACATCTGGAAACGACAAAACTACATTGCACGAATGCAATTCTTCAACAACTCACCATAGCTGAGTGTGGAGTACTGTCGTCGCTGTCCTCGCTTGTTGTCGTGTTGACATTTTCGGGTATTCCATTTGGCTGCATGGCTGGTGGACTGCCCCCCGTTGGACTGCGATACTGCATTGGTTGCTGCTGTTGCTGCTGCTGTTGTTGCTGCTGTTGTTGTTGTTGCTGTTGCTGCAGCTGTTGCTGTTGTTGTGGATGCATGTACTGCATGTGCTGCTGCATCTGTACCTGCTGATGCTGTTGCTGCTGCTGCTGCTGTTGTTGTTGTTGGTGAGAGTGTTGCTGAAGCAGCAGAAGCTGTTGGCTACCGTGTTGCTGTCCCGGCGACGTCATCGTCGAATACGAACCCTGGGGGCTGTTGTACGCCGAACTGTAACGGAATTTACGTGAAAATAAAAACCAGGGTTAATTACAACGAAACGCTAATTTCGTTACAATACCTATAGCGTAATTATAATTAAATGAATCACACAATGTTCAGTAATTGGTTATACCGTAATAAAGATAATTTCAAAAACAGAAAATTCGTCATCGTCGTGGCCTTCGGGACGATTATTATACCTATCTATATCAGTGAGAGAAAAGACATTGTTGTCAATTCAAAGGAAAATACTCGGAGGGGTGAGGTAGGGGAGGAGGAGGCACGAAGGGCTTAGTTTCGCATCATTATAATTATTATATTATATTATTATGGGAGAGTTCTGTTTGGATTATCCCATCTGTGCTTTCGCCAAATTCACAAATATTTTCATACACCGGGAACAAGAGGGGAGGAAAGCGAACGCCGCAAGAGAGAAAAGCATTGAGAGTTTAAAGGGGGAGGGGGGGGGGGGGGGGGGGGGGGGGGAGGAATGGGGGGCGGAGAGAAGGAGCCACCGGCTCGATGCTATTTTAACACAAATTGGATAACTTTTGAGATATGGCCGCCGCTGCGTCAGCGTCGAAGGATTTACAGCCTATTCTACATCAGCTCCTCCCCCCCCCCCCCCTCTTCTCACCCTCCACACCGACATTCTCTCGGCAATCCTGCCCTCGCATCCACCAGTCCAAAATCAAATTTACCTGCCAGTAAATTCACCTCCTCTCTCTCTCAATCTCTCTCCTTTTTCTGTATGTATTATAGTCGTCAGCTTCACGGAGGACTAAGGAAAATTGGGCACAGATATGCGTGTATGCGTGTGTATAAGGGAAACGCTGAAGAAGAATGGCCGAACGTATAAATTCCTTGAAATAAATAACAAATCACGGGTGTTTCAACTTCGGTATAACGGATACATTATAATATTATAGCTTTAAGAGGATGCTATACGGTCATGTTTTACCGAAGGAAAATACACTATCACATTTTGATTTTATGCAAAAATGTATCGGTGTGTTCTGTCAAGAATTTATTGCAAGTAGAATACGGCTGTTATACCCTTTTCGGCACTGAAACGCATAGCCTCTGATAATAGCGAAAATAACCGAAATTTAACGCAGTCGGTAAGGAAGGACCGTAGCATTCCCTTAAGCGTGTAACTTCTTTCCCCCGTCAATATTACAATACTTTGCAGTGACCGCAATTATTTGATTAGCGTTATAAACGTCGCGACGCGCGAAAATGTTCGAGCAACGAGGGTATAAGATACGTAACACTAAAAGAAAACTATTCATTCGGAAGAGAAGAAAAAGAACAAGTTTTAAAGTCCTACATGCATGAATATATCGAGAGCTGGATCTTCTCGTGTATTGTAACGGTCAAACTTAGATACCGCCGCTCTTACAATACGTAAGTAAAAGACCGTTGGAATCCTACACCGGTAGGTATACGTACCGTGGTGTTACGGTGTGTATGCAATGCACACGCGTGTATGGAAAAGAAATAAAAAGAAAGAGGATCCTCTCCAACGTTCGCTCGGCCAACACAACGGATAAACGACGGTAGATGTTTCAAGGATCGTTCGTTCCCTGCTTACAAATATACTTATTTTTGTCTATCGTTTAGAGGTTCGTGTCCTGACTCTCCACGGTTTGTGTCACTTTTTCTTCTCCGTCATTTAAGAAGAAATAAAACCATGCTCCGTGCGTGCATAATGGATACACATACCGACGTATGACGACTAGCAGGCACGAACCCGTCTCAAAGTCCGAGATATAGGCAACCACATTTCCATACCATCGAACATTAATCACGGTTATATTAAAATTGGCCTGAATTTATTTATCTGGGTCGTGTCTAATAAATTCCTCGAAGAAGCTGGTTGACTCATACCATACGGTATTCGAATACCTAATTCTTTCCGGGTATACGTTCGAGTACGTATACTTTGACCAATTAATGGAGAAAATTTGTTGACCTTCGTTCCTTCTTCCTCCTCTTCTTCTTCAAATTCTTTTATGTTAATACGTACTTATTATATACATACACACACACACACTTGTGACGCGTGTCGTCGATTAGAGAAAGGTGTGCAGCAGCTGTACGGTAAACGATGATATTTGAACGTTACGAAACGCGAAAAGAATTGATGTGGATATGACGTAGGTGAAAACCGTAAGGCAGGAGAGACACGATTCGGTAAATTAGAAAACCATCATTATCGGCCAACGGCTTGTTGACGATCATGATCGATCTCAAGTATACCACGACTATCGTAAATTTGGTACGTATGAATAAATCGAGAATTTCGATCCTGCGAGTAGTTAGAAAACCGAACCAAGTCCTCTTTATTCAAGTTTATGCTCTGGTTCGAGTGAAGCGAGAAGAGCAATGTAGCTGTCTGTCCGTGAAAACAGAGAACTAAACGAGTTAAACCAAACTTCTACTCCTTTTTCTTTTTTTTTTTTTTTTCAACTCTTAAACGTTGAAACGGAGAATAGTAGTCGACGCCTTCCTCTGTTGCTGCTGCTTCTGCTACTTCTTCTTCTTCTTCTTTTCCCGATGTTGTCGTAAAACGGGCACCCAACATACATACATACCAACCTACCAACCTACCAGCATCCGCCCCAAGGGGAAGAAACGAGAGAACACTTTGTATAAGATAGGTTATAAGGCAGGTATACTCGTCGGTCCGTCCGTCTCGACGACTCTTGAATTCTCCACGTAGCTACGTGTGTTATATTATTATTACTGCAGCAGTCAGCTTGGCTACTTCAAGGATGTGAAAAACGCATGACACCCATCGCCAAGATCAACGCGTTCATGGTGTTGCTGTTACGACCCTGTAGTGCACATTTAACAACTGAACCACTTTATGCCACGCACGATTGGACGTCGATCAAAGGCTTCTTCTTCTTTTTCTTCTTTTTCTTCTTCTTCTTCTTCTCTTTCTTCTAGTTCTGCGGGACGAGTACGAGCGGACCAACATCTTTACTAGATCATATATAGGTGATATAATATGCGACAGAAATAATCCTGAGTAAAAAACGTACGTACCAAATATGTAATTGAGTTTTGGTGCCTTTCGAACCTGTTTTCAATGTCTTGGTGTTCACCATCATTGGCATTACTAAAGGTCTTTTAACCTTTTCAGTCAGAGAAGCCACTATAGCGGCACCCTTTTTCCCCTTTTTTATATTCCATGCAAATCCTGATTTTCTTTGCATTTTCAGGTGACCAGACCGCGTCAATGAATAGGTTAAACAGTTACTTCTTTTTTCTTGTAGCTATTGCAGATTCAGATGTTCCAATCAATACATTCTTGAACTCCTTCTCATCGTCATCGTCATCGTCATCGTCCTCCTCCTCCTCCTCCTCCTCCTCCTCCTCCTCTTTCTCGTCTCGTCTCGATTTCCGAATTTTCATCAGAGAAGAAAACCTCGTTTACTTTTCACTTTTCCAACTAACAATAAATACTCTGTAACGACGACCTGCATCATCAGCATTATCCTCATCATCGTCATTGACACGCACGTGGCTCGTTTGCGAAGTGTGTGACATAAAACATGTATTTATACAGCATACATATAAAATTTGTTCAAAGATTGAATCGTACAGGCTGCAAGCACAGCTCGAGTGAGTATGAATAATTTCTTTTCAACAACTCAACGTCGAGGCCTCTTCGCAACGCAGCATCAGAAGCGGAATACGATGACGATAAGACTGTGTTGCGAGCTGTACGTAAAGGTGGCCAGAAAACTAGGTAACCTACTTTTCTTTCGAAATCTTCCTCCGCCGTATCTACATATGCACATCGCGGTCTCGTGTATACGTTAGTTTTACACACACACACACACACAAAAGAAAAAAAAAATACATTTGTAATACTCAGCGTGTATTAATCGTGTATCGAATAACAGGATAGCCACAAATTTTTGGGGAAAAAAATTCCACATTTTCCCAGTTCCATAAGTTACCAATATCTAAATTGTTCAGCTTATTAACTCTGTATTAGTTTCAAATGTAATTCGAATTTGAAGAAAAATATAAAGTCAGTTCAAGCCAATTTCTTTTCTCGACGTAAAATAAGTAAGCTTGTAGAAAATCATTTCTAATTCCCATCATAGAAAAATGATATTTTCAGTTCTTTTCCACGAACAAATTAAAAATTCCCCGACAATTTGAGGTTTTCTAGATTTTCCCAGGTGTGTGGCCACCCTGAATAATAATTACCGCAGTGCTATGCGATGTGATGTATGCTTGAAACTGCGAGAGATTGTGTAAAATTTGTCCACCTTATTTTCCACGCTTCTTTCAATATCACGCGGTTATATTCTTATTTCTTCCCCGCTATGATAAACTGTATATATTCATTACACTTTGCAAGAATGGAAACGTTTGATCCGTAACTAAATTAATCGCTGCGACGGACACTTGAGCTGACGATATAAAAGCTGAATCAAATCAGTCTTTCTTCCGTGAGCGTGGTCTATCTCTTAAAATTCAACTTCAATTTTTCACGCACGTCTCGATCGAGTCCTATTGTCATTATATATTATACACATTGTTTTTTCCCCCCTCAGCTATCTTATCCCTGCATCTTGTCCGTTGTCGGAAAAGAGTCAGAATTTTGTATACATACTTTCTTACAACAAATTTTCACCACGTATAATATTACAATACACACGATTATCCGTCTTATTGCACGAAACATGTAAAGACGTGACGATGACGATGAAATATGCGTTTGAATAAATGAATATAATTTTTAGATACGCAAAGGTATTAAAATCAAAACATGCCTTGCAGCATCGACGATGAAAATTTATATTCACCTTCTGATGTCCCCCCCTCTTTCATTTCTTTTCTTTTTCCCCTTCGACTTATTACGCCATTTATTGAACCCAGCAAATTGCCGGACGTTAATTTTAAATGGACGGTATATTGCCAATCGAAGATTGATTAGGTAGGCCAGGCGGGCGGTTGGCGTTTTTACATACGCTGGATATAATAACAAGAGAGAGAGTTACATAATACGTTAAGTATATACACACCTGACGTTGATTGGTTGCATGGCGTGTTCCTGCTGGAGGTAGAGTGGCTGCTGATAGCCACCGGGATCGAGATTCATCCCGTCCGGAGATTGTTGCATTCCACCGCCCTGCATCATCTGCAAAAACGAGAAAAAAATAAAATAAAAAATAAAGAAAAACGTAAGAAGAGGTAAGAAAAATTTATCGGTAAGCGCGAAGTAATGAATGACAAAGGAAGACTCGATCTTTCCGGCTCGGTGGTCTTAGAATTTGTAAGACATCATTTCTTGCCTCTTTTTTTAATATGGAAAAAAAAAACTGCAGGTATCTGTATAAAACTTATATATAATCAATTTACCGAACAACCGTTACAAACTGTCTGTAAAATATACATATACATACATACACATATATATGTGTATATTTGTAAATCATCATCTCTGGTAAGCGGTTGTAAAGTTGTAATAATATAAAATAAATTATACATCACGAAGCAAAATAGAAACCAAAAAATGCTGCCGCAGTTTAATCGTAGTATTTCTTTCTTTCTTTCTTTCTTTCTTTCTTTCTTTCCCTCCATCGTCTATCCTCTCTGTAGAATTCAAACGACAATTAAACATGGATAATTTGTTCTATTCTTCAATTAGTTCCATAAACGAAGAAAAAATTCTTTTTGTACAACGCGAGCATGTTTCACGCGTGTTTTCCGTGCGCAAAGCATCCGTTTCTAACGAGGATAGAGTGAATCTGCGACAGCGCATGCGCGGAGGAGTTAAAAGTGATCTTGTATTGTACTCCGCGCATGCGCTGTCGCTAACAAATCTGACATCACGCAACCCTAACCTAAATTTCATGCTTCATGATATAAATAAAAAAAAACAACGCGTAACACTCCTCTTTTTGTCTCCTTGTCACACACGAAATATACCATTTTACGTATACGGAGGCGAAATCGTGTTGCATGGAAATATCAGAAAATGAAATAACTTTCGTTATTACAGTGTTCCGTGTTTTTTTTTTTTGTTTTTCTTTAAGATGACGATGCAGGCGGTTAAAGGATGAGTCAGCATTGTACTACGCAATACGTGAGAGACTTATGCGCGTTAATTAATGAGGGCAGACGGAGGTCCGCGGATGTCTCATAACTTAGTTTAATAGCTAGCACACACAATTGGAATGCCCCTCGTTTCCTGCGGATGTACAAAAGAGAATCTTGAAACAACACCACATGTCCCGTATACATCTATGCACCTATATACGTATGGATACGTATAAATATATATATATATATATATATATATATTTATATAGGTATACATGTAACGTGTAAATATTGTAAGGATAACTAAATAATGAATTGGAATTCTATACATGATATCTATATCGTCATGATACAATAATCTTCACGGGGAGAATTTCATTGAGCTACTTTACGAAGGTGCGCGTCAAGTTAAGAGATTCATCAGCAGTGCTACTGCAACACTAATAAGTCCCTTTAGGATATTCTTGTCTCCGTACAGGATCTTCGCGGCAAGGGAAGAGGAAAAGAGAGAGAGAGAGAGAGAGGGGTGGATGAACCTATTCTTGGACCACTTTCGAACCCTCCTCAGGTTCCACGATATCTTATATTTAGTCACGAGATCTCTGCACGGTGTATATATACACATATATAAATATACATATACAAAACATTTCTATTATGCATCCGTTAGAATTTTTCTTCTCTCGTGATTTTTTTCTTTCTTTCATCCCCACCCTTACTTTCGATGTATCTTTATGGTTTCTACATTCCGAGTGAAAAATATCGTTCTTGCTGTTTTCCCCCGTATTTTTTACTTCCTGCAAGACTACCAATAAGACTTCACGTATCCGTTTAATTTTGCATAATCTTTTCACCGATCGTCAAAACTGCAGCAGCGTATAAATAAATCATTCGTAAGAGAGATAGATAAAATCTATATATATATATATATATATATATATAATAATAATAATAATAATATAAATAACAATTTTGACATTTCTCGGCTCTACTAACCTGTGGTTGATATCCGTGCATTGGGTCGTGCTGCTGATGATGCTGTTGCTGATGTTGCTGATGGGGATGGGGGATCGCCGGGATGTCAAAATCCTCGTCGCCGAAACTCGGGGTGTGGAATGTCTGCAAAATAACGGAGTCATCGTCGACAAATTAATACAAATAAATCAGTCCTCCCAATACGGATAATTCTTTACTCGTAATATTATCTTTCCACGCTTGTTTTTTGCTTCCCTTTTTTCCCATCCTTTTTTGTACAAATATTTATTACTTCTTGGCAAAATATTTCAATATAACGACAAACGAAGACAAAGTGAATTATTCAAGGAATCTCTCGTGTCTTCGAAGGAATGAGAATAAATACATATTATCGTAATATCAAACATACAACGCAAAGACGTCGGTATTTACAAAGTATATGTAAATATATTATTATACACGTAGACAAGAGTTACCCCCCATACTTTTGGGTGGCAATTTATTCCGTCTTCAAAGGGTCGGATGGGGTTGGGGGGAATGGGGGAGGTAGGAGAGGGCTCCGGATGTGTGTGTGTGTGCAAGTGCACACCGCGTGCGGAAGAAGAGAAAATAAATTTTCCAAAGGAATAAAAGTTTTTAAATTGGATTTAATAGCGTCAGGAATTTTCCTTTGAGGGGACTTTCACCCCTCCGCCCCTCCGCCCTTCCCCTTCCGCCGCCACTTTCGTATTCTGCAGAATGGTGGGTGGGAGGGAGAGAGGTAGGGGGGGGGGGGGGTGTAGAGGCACAGGGGTGGGTAGAGTACTACCCCTATTGATCGAACGCGTCTCTTTCTTTCCCTCAAACTCCTGCTAGCTATAACGTATAACATGACATGTACAATATCGCGTGTGTATACACTATACACGTGTACGTATACGTATATCGGTACACGCGTGTCCTACAATGTAAAACCTCTCGGGTAGTCGATTCATTTTTTATTGAACAGAAATAATATTCAACGGGATTCGAGAAATGGAAATATGAAAAAATGTTTATATTACAGTGACAATAAAATTTCATCATCCAGCAATGATACGTATACGATGTGTCTATAGCTTGATAATGCAAACGTAGATACGTGCATGTATACATTATACATATAACACGGATATGTTTTATACCTAACCTGTGTATACTTTGATCCGAGAGGGAAATTAGTCTTTACGAATATATATATATATATATATATATATATGCACAATATAATTTACATCGCGAGCAGAGAAATCTCTTCCTTTTTCTTTTTTTCAATCCTCTGCTTTTTATTATTGTCGCACTTGAGATGAGACTCGTTCGTTTGATATTCCCGTTTTCTTTAATCTCTTCTCTCGTCAAATATAAGAGCTTCAAACACGATCCTCTCGTTTTCCTTACATTTCTTACAATAACACGGTAACTCTAATATTCTTCTAATTATATTGACTGAAGAGGGAGGAAAAAAAAAAAAAAAGTGCAACAAATAAGTAAATAATAACTTGTACGACGAAAACGAGTTTGGGATTGTTTGTGTTACGTATTATACGAATAATCGAGCGTCAGGATCAACTCGTAACAAAATTCGTCGTTGTCGTCGTTGGAGTAAAACAAGCGTAAAATATTATTAACGAAGGGGAAAAGAAGAGGGCGGGGGTGTTAAGTGGATATAACGTATAAATTATACGTATAATACGAGGTTGCACAGAGCCGCAGTGAGATAACGAAGCCGCGCGACACGCGCGATGCATTGGCCGTGTATGTTTATAATAATAACAACTCGGTTTTAGCGTAGATCGGTATAATAAACTTGTAAGTTCCTGTACAAATGCACGGAAGGTCGTAGGTGTGGGTGGAGGTTAACCGTGAGGGTATGTGGACCGAAAACGGTTAAGAGGATTCCGAGCATTACCGTATTTCTGTTTACTCTCTCGCGGCGATGGGAGAAAGGGAGGAAAGCCGAAACGGAGGAGACTCCTAAATTTCATCCTTATCTCGGTACGGCGAACAGCTTAATATTGCTATTTATTACCGTTAATGCGCATAATTGGGAAATAAATTGAACGATGATCGCTGATTATGCAGCTAATTTCTTGCGCGAGGTTTATAAATGAGAGAAAGAGAGATAGATGGATTAGATAGACAGAGATAAAGATTGATCGTAAATAATTGTAAAAATTCAACAACGAATGTTTGTTCGACGATAACAAATAGTTATTTATACCGATGTGATTTATGCTGTCATTAAAATTACATTATATTCATTTTCACGAGTAATCAACGAAGAATGATGACGCAATGTAATAACAAGAGAATAGAAGAGGAGAGGAAAGGAGAGAAGAGAATGAAATAATACATCGAATGGAAAGGTCGACCATTTTTCTTCCATATAATACTTTACTCTGAAGAGAAGTAAAGTTCCTCTCGTCTCTTTTCTTCTTTCTCTCTTTTTCTTTCATCTCGTTAAAACTTACGCGGCGGCACTTTGCTAAAGTAACTTTCAGCTACGAGAAAATATTATTTGGACGGTTTCCGGGATTTCTCTCTCTCTCTCTCGCACTCTCTCTAATTCCACTTTTATTCTTACGTACATACATTGTTATATACTCTGCGTAGTCGTCGTTGTCGTCGTCGTTCCGACAACTCGTTCGCCAAACTCTTGTTTTACATTTGCAACTTCGTCTAGTTCCTCCTCCTCCTCTTCGTCTTTATCTTTTCATATATTTCTATTTACCTTTCTCTCAATCTCTAGCGGAACAAAAAAACGTTTCTGAAAACGCCAATTCCAAAATTCATACCCAACATCTGCAGAAACATATATGTTACGTATATATATACGTAACACGGAAAGAACGAATCGCGTCACGTGATTTTTACATAAAAATAATACGTATCCGATTATCGTAAAAAGTATTGGAAAGGCCTCGTGCAAATGTGTATAATTAAAAAAAATAAATAACAAACAACGGTGAAATGGAAAAGAATTCAAAGGATAAAGAAAAAGAAAAATACATGTCAAAAAAAAAAGAAATTAAAAAAAATTCTCGAGGAAAAGAAAATAACGAAAGAAAATTATTAAACGAGAGAAAGTGGTTTGTGACCGGTGTGGTGCGGTGATTAGGCATGCGTGGCGAAAATTACCTCGACGTAACGCAAGATTAATTACCTGGAGAGCAGATCCGTATAAACGTGTATATATAATAATGTACGTGTACGTATAACGTAGACGTACATTACAAATCTGTACATAGGTACATACAAACTGAGTGCAAGTATTTAATGAAAAATACGACAGGTGTTTGAAAATGTCAAAAATTTATAAATATATATATAAAATTGATAGATAATTCATATGTATGGGAAAAAAAAAAAAAGGCTGTAAATTTCTCATCTAGTAAATATATTACTGCCTATAAATTTACAACCAACAGAGCCTGCGATTTTCCGTGAGGAAAATAACCAAGGATGATTTTTTTATTAATTAATATGCACAGAGAATATGTAAAGTGGTTCGGCGAAACAAAATTTCGGGTCGAAAAAAAAAAAAAATTTTTTTTTTCTCAACATCGAAAAAACTTTTGTACAATCACGATGTCGTTTCTTCGACAGACTAAAGATTCCAGTTTCATTTTAGAAATTCCCAGAGTTTTCCCGGTTTCCCTTGTGCGCACGAACCCTGAATTAAATTCTCTCTTTACATTTACCAACACGATCGTAAAGTAAAACTGAAATTTCACACACATTCGATGTTAATTTTAATTAGGACAGAAACCAGCAGATTGAATTAATTTATATTCCTATCGTACAATTTCTCGTTCCTTCATACTTTCCTCCAAGTTTTAGAAATCGCATAACGTGTTAGTTATTTCCAAACCGCACACACATTCTTCAACCCGTATCAAATATTCCGTTTGCGCCAACCTATTATTTATAGCAGCAAGCAAGCAATCGATTTGTGATTAGTGAGTTTCCTCTTCTCGATACGAGTATTGATGAGAAAGTTACTTCCGCTATAGGCTGATTCTGAGCGTATTGCCTTCGTTTCGACATACATTGCACGCATATGCACGTATGTATGTACATCGAGCGTGTATCTACTATGTAAGGATAAATAAATGTACGCCCTGCAGGCCGAAGCTTGAATTAACCAGAGCGTGAAAGATTCATTCGTCGTTACCAAACGATCATTAATATATTTTTACTCAACGCAAACACATGTGTATGTATGTCTATATGTATACACGCAGAGAATTACTTTCAACACTCGACACAACAACCGACGCGTCTCGTTAATCATTGTCAATGCAAAGTAAATTCAATCACACGTGGAATACTGGTGGATGAATAACAAGAAAAAAAAAAAAAATTATTACCAACAAACAAATTATTATTCATCACATTTATATTTATATACCTGCTTATATACTTATAACTTTGTAACTGGTTTTTGTTTTTGTTTCTTTTCTTTTCTTTTTTTAGGGGGCGGGCAAAATTATATTCTAGGTTTACATTATACTGCATAAAGTAAAAGGCAACCTGTGTACTTAATCATAAGATATTATATCGCCTAGACAGAAGGTTGCCTGTATAATTAATAATAATTAAAAACGGAATAGAAACAGATTGCATAACGTGAATTAATTGTAAAACTTTTACACACACACACACACACACACATCATCTATGGAACGTCGTTTTCTTTTACTTACGTCGAAGTTTTGCAATATGTTATATATATATATATATATATATATATATATATATATATATATATAACATTGGGAAACAGCGAAATGAATTCCTGTACCTACACAGATATCCTGTGGCCTTGCTCTTGGCAATTATATCAGCCGGGTGAAAAAGTGTTTTATAATAATAGAAAACCAATGAAATGAAATAATGAAACGAAAAAAAAAAAATATTTACAACTAGAAAGCCAGCGAGGGCGGGAAAAATATGCCCACTCGACGGTTTTATAATTGGTCGAAACGCCGCGGGAAGAATTAATTGGTGTAGAATAATTAAAAAATTCCATTCAATTATACATTATTATAATTATACTTGTTCAGCAAAATTTCAAATTATCACACCGTCGATTTTCTGTTGTACGTAACACTGTAACGCGGCCTATTATTCGTTATGCAAATGAATTAAAATATCCGAAAATTCGGATGTGAAAAATTCTTGCAGCAGGTAACGATATTTTTTTTTTTTTTTTTTTTTTTTTTTTTCTAACGCGTAATGAAAAAAGGACCTATTTAATCACCCGACTATAAATTTTCTCCGCGGTTAAACTGCCCGCCAAATATTATCCGCGTTAGAAACTCGAGTGAGAGTGATAGAGTGAGCGGGAAATAGAGAGTGAAAGAGAGGGAGAGACGGAGAGAGAGGGAGAGAGGGAGAAAAAGTTTTAAAAAATACAACCGGTATAATATTTATGGCAAATTGCCAATTACAGAGATTACATACAGATTGCATTGACTGATTCGGGCCTTCGGGCGAATATTTGGCGAGACGAGAAGAACGAAGAGGTTATTTTTATTATTATCATTATCATTTGTTTATTATTATGATACGTATAGAAGAAGCCTAAGATCGTTGTAAAATCGAACCTCCATTATCAGCCACGTACGCTACGGAATTCCGTAATTTCTGCACGTACGTGTATAAAACATACTCATTACATTCCAATGTGTATTATTATAAATTATCGACAGTTATAATCCAACATTTATACTGCAAAACATACGCCGTTGAAATTGGAATAGTTGACTATAGCATACGACCAGGAATCTGTACAATTATTTGCACGTTATGGATAATGAATTTGTTGGTATTAACGCACAAGCGTAGCAAAAAAATTTCTTTTTTTTAAATGAGGTTTACATTTGTACTAAAATTAAAAATACGATAGTATATTAATTTGCGATTAAACAGAATCAACGATTACGGGGAATTAAATATCTATAAATAATAATTGACGATGTTATAGTTATCAAGATATTTCTTTCGTCATATTTGGTAAAGTTTGCATAACGTTTGTTTTTTTTTTTTCTAAATTATTTTCTTTTGTTCTTACACGGAATGAAATTGCGACGTAATGTAATTAGTTTACACAGGTGTGTTTCGAGAAGTCGGAAATGTGAGATACCAAGCGATTTTTACTCTCGATATATTACATCAATTCCGCTGCTCGATTCTGATCCGCATGTTTCGAATGTTTTACGGTGTATATTTGTACATAAATGGTGTGTGTGTTTTTTCTTTCTCGTCATATTTCGCCCGAAGGCAGTTTACGCGGAATAATACAAGATAAACACGTTATCGTTGTATCAATTTTTCCCTTTTTCTTCCACCTTACCGCTAAACCAAGTTTTCAAGATACTACGTACGACAATAAAACACACAGCTTCGAAATTCTGGAAATTTTTCGGTACGAAGAGGAAATGGTGGATAGAAAAAAAAAAAAAAGAAAAGAAAAACCATAATATAATATGTGAACGTAAACTCGAATCTGAGCACATTACATTAAAAAATGAAATAGTAAAAAAGAAAAAAAACCTGCAAGAATATATTTACATTGTAACTACATTATAATAAATGCAAAGGAATAAACGTCAAATAAAAAACAAAAAAAAAAAAAAAAAAAAATCTGCTTTACGTCCGCATTTTATACGTGCATACGCACGAAAAACTTCTATACACATAGACAGATACATACAAATATGGTAAAACGAATTTTATCTTCAGAGTGATAAAATCAGAGCGATATATTAAACTCTTAACGACGTAACCTCCATTTTCCCTTCCGTTTCCTTCTCCCACCCACCATCAATGCCAATAAGATTAATAGTTACGGCCGCCGCATGTCCAGATTATTATACATATATTTTAGCCTACGAATTGCAAAGTTTGCACAGAGATAACGTAACGCTAGTTTATTCGGTTTATAGTCCCATCATTCTCTGAGTAACTACATACATGTACAAATACTTCAAACAATTATACAATGATAATAATATATTTTTATCGCGCGTTCGACACACACACACACATATATATATAATATATAATAATATAGCATATTAGAAAAATTGTCAGGAAAAATCGAGAAACGAAATTAAATAATTGATTTACCTGACAATATTTTCTCATTACAACTCTTTGTTTTCAGTTATTGGACGAATATTATTATACTGTCATTTTCACTTACGATAATAAATAATCTCGTCATGCATAAAGAAAGAGAGAGAGAGAGAGAGAGAGAGAAAAAGAGACAAAGTGTGACAAGATGAAAGAGAAATATATATATATATATATATATATATATATAAGGAGCTGGTGAAAAAATGTCCTCCAAATCTTTCCATTTGAAAAAATAGAGAAGAGTATAAATAATGTAGAGGAAAAGAAAGAGAAAAGAAGAAGAAAGGAGAAGCTGTGCGGGATAGAATATAGACGGCGTGACAAAGCGAGATGGAAGATGAAAAAAAAAAAAATAAACAAAATAAATAAATAAAAGAAAGAAGACAATTTACTTTTTGTCGTCATCGTCATCGTCATCGTCGACGTCGTCGTAGTTCCAGTGAAGGGAAGGGAAGGGAAGAAGGTAAAAAGAAGTCGTTACAAACTGTCGAGAGGTAAAGGTGCGTATATCCGTGTATAAGGTACGAGGTATCATACGTATAGTTTTATACATATGTGTGAAAGAGACGACCAAACCAAAGACCGAGGCTTCCCCCCCTTCCTCTCGCCTTTCTCGTTTTCTTTCTCCCTCTTTCTTTGTCCCTAGATGACAGATATAACTCTAGCTAGCGCTTATTGTAACAGCTGTAACAAATGTTCCCCTCCTCTACCCTCCCCATTCGTTTCTCCCGCTACTTCCCTCCGCCGTCCTCTTATCCACGCACACACACACGTATACTTTACGTATTCGTTTCTGCTTCACGGTTAATCGTGACGGGGTTCTCGGATTATAATTCTTCTTCAAATAACTCATCCGGAGGTTGATCCTCAGTGGGGCGAGGGCGTGGGGTGGATGAATGTTTCATCATCATCATCATCATCATCATCATCATCATCATCATCGATCGAACGAACGAATATACCGTACGATGATAATATAAATAAGCCGCGTTATTAGTTTTCAATTACCGTAAAGCTATACACAGAGTACATATTACAAGTCGTGTGATACATCGGACTAATTAAATTTGAACAATTCTCCGATTGTTGTAGGATAAAAAAAAAAAAAAAAAGCTGACGCGTCACGTGTTTGTAGGTGTCAGGTATCAGGTATATTAGGTATAATTTAATCGTAAGACTCTCACCTGATCGGCCATGTTGTAGCTACCGTGGTAGGAGCTCTGATGGTGCTGCGGAACGCTCAGGGACAGGTCGAGATTGTCGCTTCTCTGAAAACGAGAAATAGAAACGAGAATTTTACAATGTGCTTTGATTTTTTACTTTTTTTTTTTCATATATATATATATATTTTTCTGTTTTACGACAGTTAATTCGTAGCTACCGCTAATCGTCCCGTCGTACGGTCAACTTCGGTGAACGATGTTGTAAAATACCGGAGACGATTTGAAAGGTAAGATACAATGAAAAAAAAAAAAAAATTATCACCTAACCAATTCTTAAGCTGCCTTTAAACGGCAGCATCGATTGCGGGTAATAATACACGATCAACGGACAAGCTTTTATTTATAATTCCACGATTTTGATTTTTTCAAAGGCATCCATCACTTTTACCAATATACATACATATACACACGTGTGACGATAATTTGTCGAATGTCAAAAATGGCATCATTTGTCCGATAATTTGACTCTTTTCTCTGACACGTCATCGTCGTCGGCATTAAACGTAACGGTTACTCGAGATAAAATACGAAACTACGTTATTTACAACATGTCACGAGAATCGGGTGGGTAGTTTGTTGCAACGTCTCCTCCTCCTCCCCCCCTCTTTATCCATCTTCCCCTCGTGCCGCACGAGAATATTGACAGCTATCCAGTTTGCTGTTTATACCTCATACCCACATCCATAGACATGTTATAACAATATTCTCACGGTATCTCGAAGCGCGGCGGGTCGTTGCAGGTCGTGTATTCTCTGCTGTTGGTATACACAAGTTCGTTGCACGACTCACAAAACCTCTCCTCATTCCTTCCCTCTTTAAGTTCCTTTGCCCGGACGAGGAGGACGAGGAGGACGAGGAGGCAGTCGGGCAAACAGGAAAGGGAGGGAAGGAAAGAAAGAAAGAGAGAACAAGAGAAGCAAAACCTCCTCCTCGTCCTCCTCGTCATCCTCGTCCTCCTCGTCCGACGCCTGCAACGGTCATTGTTTAGCCAGACATTCCCTTATTATTCCCTTCCTTCTTCGTCTATTTTCCCGCCACCCTCAAAATCCCCCATCAATTCTTCCATCTCTTGTCACATTTTCATGTCCGCATAATATAATGCACAATTCAATAGCGATTGATCGATATATATATATATATATATTATATACGACGAGGCGGTGATTAATTATTTTATTTGTTCCCTCGAAAGTGAGACAATCATTATTATACCAACCTCGCGTTATAAGTGTAAAAATATTTCATCCGCCCGTAAGATGAATTTTATCATCAACGTTACACGTTGTATCAAATATACAACATATTATAATACACGCATCTTGTTGCAACAAATAAATCGGTATATGATTTCTTCCATGCGTATAAACGCGATTATAAACACGTGTGAACGTTTGATTCGGGGGTCGGAAAAAATAAAAAACTCCAAAAGCGACAAGATTGTATACACATATACGTATAAACGTGTAATATGTGTGACATTTTGTTACATGTGTACGTACGTAATACGGCGATAAAATCGTATTATTACAAAGAACAGAGGAAACCATCCATCACGTCACATCGTATCGCTGAGGAGCGAAGTAAGGAGGAGATAAAGAAAGAATGAAATGAGGAGAAAAAGAAAACACACGCACACGCGTGAAAACGATGAAAAGAAAATGGAGGAAAAGAGATAGTACGTGATTTTTTTTTTTGTGTTTCATGTTTTTTTTTTGTCTACCGCGAGCGGTTGCAGGTTTCCATCAAAACTATCTCTAAAAGTAATCTGAGAGGACCTCCTCGTCGTCGTCGTCGTCGTCATCCTCGAATTGTGACGTGTCGTAAAAAGACAAACCTGCACCGGCGTATAAGAGGCGACATATACGCGTCAAAATAGATCAATCTTTCGTTACAAACATAATCTCGTACGTAACATGGTCCGTATGTGTAGATAAACATACGCGTGTGTCTATGTGTGCGTTAACATGTACCCACGCTCATACATACCTATATATAAGGTATAAATGTATCGCGATAAGCGGAGTGTCCTCGAGATAAGTCGATAATGTTAATGTGACGTCGAGTGAATCGCTCTGTTGTATCAATGTTATGCGTTACAGGCATAAGATTATATACGACGTACACAGATGCGTACACACCCGTGTACAAGTGTGTAATAAGGAGCCTAAATAATAACGTAATATACCCGATTTCGTACAAGAATTATCCGTTTCGCTTTCCATATACGTAAATACGTAAGTAAAGTTCAGAGATACGTTTATTGATATCCATTTGTACCTATCTATTCGCCGGTCTATCTATCCATCCATATAATCGATCTACGAAGTAAACTCTGTCAAAATTAATTAATATCCCTGTATTGTTGTAAAAATGAAAACCGACACCACGGCGTGCGAGAACAATGTTGTATTTCACTACGCGTCACACGTACGTACGTATTTGTTATTTAACGGGATACCAAGGGACTCGACGGAGAACGGAGATGAACTTTTACCGGGAGACATTGCACGGGATGTGAAACCGCGCGCGAAGAGGATTACAGGAATTACCGTAATTACGCGGACAAATTACCGCCAATCTCCATTATATCTCGATTGTAGGAATGTACAATATCTACATGCATGTACGCACGTATACGCGAGTGTGCGAACGAACCTATTATAATACGTATTATTCCTCTGCTTCGCTTGTAATACCGCAGCAATGAGACAGGGAGTAAAAATAAAACTATCAACTATACATTGTGTACGTGTATAGTAACGGAGTTGAAAAAAAAACAAAAAAAAAGAAAAGATACAAGCGGTAGAACGACGAACGAAAATTATTTTATACGGGTCTGTAACTTGCATCGTATTGTATTTACGTGTCCGGATTATTGTAACATCGAGAAACGTTAAACTTTTCAACTTGTCATTAATTAATATCCGCGCAATGTAAATTACACAATAACGCGTGACTCGCAATCAAAGTATTAATAATTCGCTCGGCGTCGCTAAGAAATGGTGATAGAACACGTTTTTGAAAACACCATTGCCTTGAAATGTTCCGAAAAAAAAAAAAAAAAAAACAAAGAATCCAGTTAAAAATACGAGTACTCGATGCTACTTGTAGCTATATCAACGAGCTTGCCGCGAAAGTGCTAACGAGGCAATTATCGTCTTCTTGTACATTCTCGGATATCGTCGTCATCGTCGACGATGAGCCGCTGGAGATGCCGAATATCAAAACTACCGATTCGAGAGATAAAGAGGAGAAAAGAATTTGCAAGATCGTAATTGAAACTCGGCCGCAACAGTTGTCAACGTTAACAAAATACATTTTTCCGTACATCGGCATTAAATTGTGGTTATATAAATATAAAGAATTAAAAAATAAATACAAAATACAATTCCTTCTTTATCCTAACAATTTATCGCTCTGTTTGCGTTTAATTTCATCGCACAACCGTGTATTCGTATTTTTCAATCAACTGTGGATAAACGATTGGAGAAAAAAATAAATAAATAAACAGGACTCTGCTATACGTATAAATAAATAAATAAATAAATATATACACATGTATATATATACCCATCGTATTTATAATACGAGGTTAGAGTTTAAACGTACATACATTGTTATTACAAAGATGGATTTTACAGGAAAACTGGTTGTTTCGCAACTCTGTTCACAATGTATAAAAATCGTCTTAAATTATTGACAAACTCATATTTTCTATACACGGTAAAATTCCATTCGTTATTAGTAATTCCAAATTCGTAAAGTTGGAGTGACATTCCCCCCCCCCCCCCCCTAACGTTTCGTTAAAAGTTAAACTTGTACCGATGTCAACCTCGTTAAATGTACAATTACCGTCTAAAATCATTCGTGTAATCGCCACTCGATAAATACAAAGAGAAAAAAAAAGAATATAGAACCCTTATCCACGTTTCGCAATGTATGCATACAGTGTGTGCGTGTTATCGCATAATACATAACTATGACGTTGCCAACTCACCAAGGGTTGAAAAAAATTTACATAATTCAAATTTTCGCGAACAAAAGCGAGAGAATGAAGGTAATTGGAATCAATTTCTCTTTTTTTTTTTTTATTTTCTCTCCGAAATTGTATGAATCATATTTTCCATCGCGAACGATAAACGATAAAATACAATCACACACACACACACACGTGCGCATACATTATACGTGTATAGTAATATTTTATAAAACGCGTGGATCAATTTTTATACGCGGAGTGGCTAGTCTGAAAAAAAAAGAAAAAAAAAAAAAAACATTGGCGAGGGTGGGAGATGACGAGGGCACAAACACAGACGCGGCGTTTCATTAGTTTTTCGTGACTGGTATGTGGTTTTTTTCCCCCCCTTTTCATCCTCCGCCATTCGACAACATTCGCCAATGTTTGATCTGCTAATTCATGTTTGTTCTCCCTTCCTTCCTTCCTTCCTTCCTTCCTTCCTTCCTTCCTTCCTTCATTCCTCCCCCTCTTCCCGATAATCATGCCATGGTATCGTTCTAGGCGAAGGCTGATTTTACAGGATTGTACATAGCAAAACGCATACGTAACATATCATATGGAATCCGTCAATCATTCACTCAAAATTGTGCCCGCGTAATCGGAATGTAAAAAATCGGTGAAAACCAGTTGGTATTGAAAGAAAATCGCGGAAACGAATAGAAAAAAAAAAAAAAAACAGATAAGAAAGCACCAAGCAATAAAAAATTCTTTACAGAATCTAGTCGTTGTTACATTTAACAACAACAACAACAACAATAATAATAATAATACAGATTAAACCATTTTCGTGATTTTCCATCACCGTAGTAAAATTTGGTTCAGTTATAAATATTCAACGTCCAACTAAAAATAATACATGTAATAAAATAATAAGACAGGTTCATTCGTTGCACAGTCCAAGCACGCACAAACGCGTATCACCGACTATTATGCGATTAAGCACGTAAATTCCTCGGCGTAAATTTTTCGCGTATATGCGTAATAAAATGGCAATGGGTACATTTTCTTTTCAAGCCAATCTCCCTCTCTCTCCCATTTTCTCCTCAATATTTGACAATCCAGCTGCAGCTGATTTACGGTTATACGTGTATCAGCCACAAATTAAACCTATTCACGCACTCCACGTATAACAACAACGACAGCAACGAAATCCGATATAAGCGACTACTTTTTTCGTTTTACTCTCTTCCATGCCACGTTGAACGTCGTGGTGCAGCAGGAGCGGCAGCTGTTGCATTTCGTGTACGGTACATAATCGTTGGAAAATGCAAGTAACATATACCCTGGATTTGTTTTTTTTTTCTTCCTCCCTCACTCCGCGCACCTATTTACAAAATACGATCGTTAACGTCGGATTATAATAGCCACGTGCATTTTTCCGTGTTAAATTTCACGTACCTACAATAATGTACCCGCGTACACGTCGTACAAGCTCGATACATTTTTAGAAAACTTCAACCTACGCCTTGATGTCCAGTCTGCGTGCGTGTGTAACGATTACGGTTACATTGGTACAACGTTTTATAATAATAACAACAACAATAACAATAACCACAGAAAATACTAACAAACAACGAGGGTCCATTAATGACTTGTTTTTCTTCCAGGTATACATACATGTGTGTGTATGTGTCTGTGTGTGCGTGCGTGCACGTGTAGATATAAATTTACAACTTCCTGTGTACAAGGTATATATCGGGGCACACATCCGGTCGTGTGTAAGCGGTTGAAGATAAAAGAATGTGAAAAAAGGCATAAAGGAAGCGTAAACGAAAATATATACATATTGTACGGTTGATAAACTGCGATAAGTAATAGTTCATGTATATATATATATATACATATATGTTATTTTTAAACGAACAACGACGCCCGAGTTACGTGCATTAAGTAAAATCACACCGACAACGAGGCATGTCATGCTTATAATTACACGTTGTTTCGCGAATTGACGCAACATCTGACAATGACTTCATTTTGTGTACATTGCAACCATACATACCGTAGTATCATATCGGTCGAATGACTCAGTTTAAACTTGCAGTCATACGTGTAATAATGCGTTTATTTCTTGTGGAGAAGAAGAAGGAAGGGGAGAGGCGAAAAAAAAAAAAAAAAAAAACAAATCAATTTTGCAACACTCAAATGAAGATTGATCACTGGCATTCAGAGAATTAATGAAAAAATAAGATATAATTACAGCGATCAGTTTCGTTTCTTATACATTGCGGAATTTGAGAAGAAAGCTTGCAAAGGCACAATTTATATTCCGATACGTTGGATCAATGATAAAAAAAAAAATAAATAAACAATAATAATAATTTCACATCCGCGTAATATACAAGAAACACGGCAAAGTAAGCGGAAAAAAAAGTGAGTCGAGATAAAATAAAACTCGCTTGTGAAAATATCACAAGACGACGAATATTTTAAACCTGTTTCGGATAGGTTAAAGTATATTAATAAATCAAATTAAATAATTACGGCGAGTTTTAATAAGGAGCTTCGTACGTCGGCTGCAAATCTGTTTTACAAACGTTTATCCGACCAGTTCTTTAATATTAATACATTGTTATACGTATAAATTATACCTATTCAATAATAATACGAAAAGGTACACGAGGCTACGTCGTAGTGAAAATGATAAAAAAAAAAAAAATTTGACATTTATCAGAATTTGACAACGTGATTTCAAGCGTTATTGTTCATCATTCGTTATCTCGTACGTGATATTGTTTGTAGTATACGTAGAACAGCGAATCGATAGACGCGATAAGCTGCAACGTGACGTGTCTCTCTCAACCGTGAAATCAACGCCGAGTCAATTTATATACTCGCATGCACGCGCGCGTGTGTGTGTGTGTGTGTAAGTACGAATACCGACAATATTCGATAAACGGCATATTGTCAGTGTTACATTATGTTATTGTTAAAAGAGCCAATTCAACGAGTGACACAGCGTTCGATTCAATCATCCTTCGCAACATTATACACGATGTATGTAACACATAACACATAACACGTGCATACATGCATACGTATACGACAAGGTTGTCTCCGATAGTTTTAATACGAATGATTGTATAATACTTATAGATGTAAAAGGTACGAACGTCAAGTGCCGATCATATTTAAACTCGGCGCAAATTGTTGCCAGCAAACAACAATCGCGATGTACGATCGTCTGCGACGCGATTTTTATTACCATTCGTTACAAAACTATAAATTAATACATATTATATCAATCGGAATAATAATATGTATTTTTATAGTATATTACACGTAACGATAGCAGATTAAAACCTGTCAGCGATTTTGCAAGTTAAACGAGACATCGCGTCGAAATATATTCAATTCTATGAGAGATTATGTATAAATAACCGTCGATAAATGACGATGAACGGAAGAATAAATAAATAAAAAACAGTGTTTCAAACGGATAAATTACAACGCGCGGTTAGAGAACCGATGGAAGAGTGCTTTTTACGTACGTACATACGTAAGTATAACATATGGGAACAAACTACGTTGACCGAATATTTCTTTTTTTTTTCCCCCATTCCATCTATTTTTCCCTCCTTCTTCTTCCTCCTCTTTTACGTTTCAACGTTACGTATGTAATACAGAGAGAAATCGGTTGTTGGTTGCTGGTTCTTCTTTTGCTCCAGCGGTGCCAATATTTGCTCTTTATACATATTTGCATACCCGATCACGCGCGTGTATAACATGTATGTACATATGTGCGTGTGTAACGTACACATGTACATATCTACAGGTAATACGTACTCGTTTTATACGAATATCGATATGTTACTCGGGCCTGTAAACAGCATCGGCCTAACCTCAATCGGGTCAGAGACAATTTGATGAAAATAAAAAAAGGAGACGAAAGAGAGGGGAAAAAAAATCATTCGAACACTTGTACATACATTATGCGAAACATCAATTGACGGTATATAAATTTTACACGTTATACCTGATACAATAAATATGTAGATTGGTGTAATAGTTTTATACGTTACACGCATATGCACTTGAGATAATCAAGATAAGTTTGCATGGATAAGGTTCAAATTCGCACGATATCATTAAAACCGGCGCAAAAGTTATTAACAACTGTTTAAAAACAAACAACGAAAGGGAAGAGAGAAGTAGAAAGAAAAAGAATAACAAAAACGAAAAAAAAAAAAATATATACAAACTTTGCAAAATTAATTTTGTATCGATTGTAATAAATTATAAGCCTCCTCTACATCATACATTACGTATCGAATAATTGTCAAACGCGAGTGAAAATAATCACAGTTTGCACAAATACCTGAAATGCTGCAGTTAATAATATCATCGTTCAGATCGATGGAATGTTCCGGGATAATAACGATAAATACACGTCCAACAACATAATCACTAGCGTCGAGTTTAGGCGCGAAGGATGGAAATAGAAAGAGAGCGAGAGAGAGAGAGAGAGAGAAAGAGAGAAATTACGCAATTGACTTTTGTACAACTTGAATATTTATACATACACATATACCTACATGCCTGTAAAATTATAAAGCAGCGTAAAACACGGGTAACAGCTAAATCAACATCGTCGTTGTATCGGTGTATATCTATCGTATAATTTATATTAAAAATAGTACGTACATAACCGTCCATTCGCAGTAAAATAAAAAAAATTAAACGCAATAGTACAACCAATGTAATGTCAGGTATTTGCCATTGGCAACACTTATTTATATCTTCCTATCATTTTCTCTTCTTTTACATTGTATGCCAACATACTTGCCAACATGTATATATAAATTTTATTAAAATCAAAAATTTTCCATTGTAAATTTTAACGCAAATACGTAGTGATTTACATCGCCGCATCGTATTTGTAAATTTTCAACTATTTTTTCACCGCAAGCGTGTAGTAAATTTGCAATAACTTTCAACACCGCATGTGTTAGTACCAAGTTGCTTCTTCGCTGTAATCACTACCGTTACACGGCAATAATATTCAAGTATATAACAATAATACGTATGGTATGTATACTGTGTACTTGTTGTTAAATTGTTGGTAGAGTCGTTGTACTAACAATAAGGGGACAGTGGCTCAGACGAGGAACGAGGAAGAATATCGAATGATCAATTTGCTGACGTCATGCTTCACACACACACGACAATACTAAGTTTAATATATAAATCCATGAAAAAACTATATATAATCATCAATAATTTCCAGTTGACTTTGGATTGACACGCGTTACATCATACAGCGTGTCTTGTATATTTGTATATTTGTATATGCATTAACTCCCAGCGTAACATTTTTATCAATCTCTTTCACTCTCTTTTTGTATTTGGATTTACCTTTTTTTTTTCCTCCTCTCTATTAATTCTATTTCAAGGAAAAGGAAACACTGCACGAGTTTAGTTTCGTCGTAACGTGTACGTGTGTACGTAGATAGAAGAAGAGGAAGAAAAAAAATAAGTATGCGAGGAACGGAGGAACGGAAAGTGAGGGGGGGGGGGGGGGGAGAAGAAATAGAAGGAGAGTTAATCAGCGAGCCGTGATGATCCCTGTTCTCGATAAATGAGACAAGATGAAGTGTAAAGATGGGACCAAACTGACGTGGGTCAGTCAAAAGAAGAAGAAAAAGAAGAAGAAGAAGAAGAAGAAGAAGAAGAAGAAGAAGAAAACGAAGAAGCAGAAGACGAAGTAAGCTATTGTTCCCGGCTCTGCTGTTGCATGCGAGCTGCAAGCGGGACGATAATCTACGTGTACAGTTATTGTTAGGAATAATGCAAAAGGCGACGATTTGCGGAAGGAAGCGAGAAAGAGAAAGAAAGTAAGAAAGAAAGAATGAAGGAAGTAAGAAGAAGTAAAGACGAGGAATATAGTAACAAGAATACGAAGACGAAAAATATTACGAAAATAGACCCGGCTATTATGTTCATTCATTCGTGCAAGGAGAACTGTTAAAAGGCTTAATAAATAAACGGTAAACATTAACGATTCGTAATAAGAGAAAAAGAAAATATTCAATTTGCACGCTACATTGTGGACGACCCTGTATTACGTATCTACATGTATGTTGTTATATCATCGTATGTATTTAACAGTTCGAAGAAGTTCCTCCTCCTTCCTCCTCATCTTCTTAACCGTCTGAATGCTGATTGCAGAATTGCGCGCAAATGCGCAGATTGAAAAAAAAAAAAAAAAAGAAAAAAAGAAAAAGGAAACGAACGAATGAATATTCAGCAAGCATACATCTGCATAATTGCATATAAACCAACACACATTAACTACATTAAACTGGATGTTAGGTATGTAGATACATAAAAAATGTCACATCAATATAACGCGATAAGCGCGCTTCGACTTCGAGCATTTGTGCCTGTAAATCATAAGCAACATCTGCGTTTGTCACAATGTCTTAGTCGCTTCGGAATCTTCAGATCGTTACAATTCATTGAACCCGTCGCTTTTACACGCTCGACTTGTAAGATCAATTAACCGTCCCCGATGATGTCCGGGCAATGAAAAAAAAAGGATCCATCTTTCGACGAACGATCCGAATCTTGCGAATTGATTCAAATAAAACGCAATAAATTGAGGCAAAACGAAACGGAAAAAAAAAAAAAAAAAAAAAAAAAAAATAACCAACGATCGTTAGTCAAAGTCTAGAAATTGATTTACACGGTGATTTATTGTAAATACGTATCCTTGACTTTACCGCATCCGCGTGTGCATACCTGTAAATTACACGAGATACAACAGACTTGTAATTTAATACAGGTTCGTTCCATTTTCCGCGGTTGTATAATATGCGATTTGTAACGAAGGGTAGAAGAGTTCTAATAGCCGTTCCTCCGAGTCGTGTCCAGCATGGCAGCTTTGCAATCTACGCGCACGCGTACGATGTGTGTGTGCAAGATGTATTCGTACACAGACGTGAATAAGCTGCAGTTCTGTTATCTGAAAGTTGGCTAAAATGGGGTTAATACCCTGTTTACCAAATCCTTCACTTCTTATCGCGGCAATAACTTATGCATCCGTGTATATTATATACGCGGTATACGTAGAGCCATACGCACAAACACGCACGCACACACGCGTAGTGACGTAGGGTAAATGGCCGGATCAATGCTCGCGATCAGAGACGACATCTTGCACAATTTATCAAGGATAATATACCTAGTGTACACATATGCATGTGTACATGTGTGTACAACTGTAGTAAGGTATCGTATATCATACGCCTTACATGTATGTACGGTATATCACACTAGAGTGGATTTTTACTTCGCTACTATACGTATATATCACACGTTATAGACCATATAGAATAAATTCTTTCAATGACGATCGAGAATCTTTATGAGAATTCTCGTTCGCCGCGTTAACTTTCTGAAATGAATCGTGTATATTATACGTATACATATATCATGCCTGACGCAGAGGCATCTTGATTAATTCATATTGTTACAAGGAAGAGAATGAGGAAGAAGAGGAGAAGAAAAAGCTAGGAGAAGATGCGGCTTTAGACTGACCGTCAGCCAGACCTCGAAATTTCCGTTTTTGCACACTGCAGGTTCCAAGTTCACAGGAAAAAATAAAATATATTAATATACAATTTGAATTTCGAACTAGTGTTTCAGATTCGTGATTAACGATTGAAAAGTCCTCGGATATCTAATTCATTGAATTGGAGATCTAACGAGAACTCGACTGTTAATTTTCAGGGCGATTGCAGTAAATTCCTTCTTTTTTTTTCTCTCTGAAAACATTGAAGCGGAAAGTAAAAAAGAAAAAAAAAAAAAACATATTTAGCACAGCTTTCGATACGATAACCTCAATGCTACTCGTGTCGTTAAAACGTTACAACACGTCGTGTATGTACGATTCAAGAAAAATCAATTCGACGCAAATGACATTGTAGGAGGAGGGGGAGGTGGAGGGGAAAAGCGAAGGAAGAGAATTGAGCGAAGAATTGGGGAAAAGTAATGAACTTTGTTCAAACAAAAGCTAATTAGCGGCTAATTAACGGCAAATTATCCAAGAGATACTATGTATTTCGATTTTTGTAAGTGGTTGTGCCAAGTTAACGTACGTCCTTGAATCTAATTTCGGAACAGCTTGTAAACTGTGTTTTAACCGTGTATCGGTCGTTTTTACGATATTGATCCGATTCCGTTCTATTAGACGAAATAACCTTTCGATCAACGTTACGCTCCAACGCGATCTCTTATCGAGCAAATTCCCATTCTCAGCTTTTCAACTTTATAGGTATATCCATTCTATCTACATATTTAATACATATCGTACACTCGAGTGTTTTCAATTTACATAACTTGCCCCACACAGCCGGAACGTGGAAAAAACAGCAGTCGGTCCGTTATGCAACACGAGACGCACATAGCTGTACATACGCGTATAAATACATTGTATGCATATCGTATGTGTAATAAATACGTGTACGGTTAGTCGTATGTCCGTACATACCTAATTCTTTTTCTCCTCTTTAACGCAGCCTTTATTTATTTATTTATCTCGCGTTTCGTTCCCTCCGATCTTCGGGATGTTTTTCTCGAAACGAATCAATTGAATTGTACTGCTTCGAGAAATATATACGTATATCGATACAAGTTTATCACACACTGTACGAACTTGATTAATCGGATCTTTAACTCATTATCATTATCATCATCGTCAAATAACTTCACATCTATCTATATCATAATCAACGTTCTTTATCTTCAATTGACGTTTCTTATCAAGGGCAACATTGTTTCATCAATAAAAACTTGAGCATTCGCTGTATTTATTCGTACGATTGATCACAATTTCGTTCGATTCAATCACGGGTCTTTTTTCTTAATGATCGATGCTACGCACGCAGCGAAGAAAAGTATTGATACCCTGGTAAGATACATTGATAACAAGTTTTCGGATCACGCGTACATGAATATTTTATTATAAATACAGTAGTATACGTATGGAATGGAAACTTGATTGCCGGTCGTATCTCTCGTCGCCTTGTACGTATATAAATAATAAATACCTCTGTGCATTGCATACATCCGTGTGTACATATATATACACACAGGTAAATATGGATAAACGCACAAATTTGTTGATAAGTAACAACGTCAATCGACGTACGTAACTTCGCGTGTACTTGGATGAAAATACACCTGTAAATCGACTCTCCTATTTTACACGTGCATAGGTATAAGGACTGTAAGGTACCTTATACGATCCATGCGTGCGGAACAACTTGCAACGAGGAGAGCCTGGAGGGTGTAATACAAGGTAGGTGTGTGCATGTACATAATAGCCAGGACCTTATTACCGATCCACCCTATAGTCAAATGATTATAATACGTATTATAACAGACTAGTTCAGAGTTTAATGTTTCGTGTTTTACGGTTTATGATCTACGGTTTATTACTCCGTCGGGAAAAGAGGAGGAGGAGGAGGAAGAAGAAGAAGAAGAAGAAGAAGAAGTGGAAGAATACTCTTGTCGATATTCTCAACAATTTTTTTTTTTTTTTTTCATTTTTTTCATCATTTATTCATACTTCTTATTTTCTTTATCTTCTCATATTTTCATTAGCCAACCGCAATTGCCGGTCATAGACAGGGTCGCCACTGAATGAAAAAAATTTATCAGGTATGAATCTCAAGTGATATGGCATAGGTACGTATAATTAATCGCGTGCGTCAATTGTTACATATTGCGTATAATGAACGAAAAAACAAAAAGAGAGAAAAAAAAAAATTCAACGATGACAAATGCAACAACGAGTGTCAAACTTGTATAAAAATTCGAATGCAGCAGATGCCGATCGGCTCTCGAGGCTTTTGACAAACGGACGGATGGTTACGAATCCGAGGAAGAGAGAAAAAGAGAAAGAGAGAAAGAGACGAACTGATTGTGAACGGGAGAAGTCAGAAACCAGTTTTTTCCATTCTTAAAAGTGGGACAAAAACAGCGTGGCGTCGACGGCCGTGCAGTATGCGTTCCTCTAAAAAGAATATTCATAACAAAATATGTACACAGGCACTTGTCCTTCTATATATAATAATGCAAATACAATACTACATTCAAATGTATGTACACAAGAGTGCACACAGGCCGATAGAGCGAAAGTTTGTCATACGTGGAGAAAACCGAACGTTTGAACAACGCTAGTTTCAAGCATTACGTACAACGAGAGAAAAGGTATTGAAAAATTACACAGCAATTTTCATATATAGTTAAATTCAAATATAACCACCTGAATATCTATACGATGTCGATTTCGTAAAAATTTATAATTCGAGAGAGAGAGAGAGAGAGAAAGAGTGATAATTTTTTCATCATCGGTTACAATATATCACGTGCGCGGCAGCCGTAATAATTCTTGCTACTGTTGAAACGTTTCGCCATTTTCTCCGGGTCGAAAAGTTTCAGCTGCCATTGCAGTTGGTTCTAAAAACCCGATCCTATTCCAAGCATAGCTCTGTTTGCTTTGCTTCTTTTCCTTCTTCCTCTTCCTCACTATATATATATACGTACGGTGCATTCAAGGTGAAACGTACATAACGTCTTTGTTCCATACATATACTGAAGATATTATTATTTCAACATTTGTAAGAAAAACCAGAGAAACAAACCGATAATTTGAAAAAGGAAATATATATATATACACCTATATCAACAGATGTTTGAAAATCGTAGATTTAATGAAAAAAAGGATGTTTTGCTCCCCCGAAAATTACGTCTTTTTTTTCTATCTTTTCCTTTTTCAAATTATCGGTTTGTTTCTATATATATATATATATATATATAAAAATTATATTGCATCGTTGTTGTACAATTTTGAAACTGGCGCAATTGCTTCCTTTTCTTCTTCTTGTTCTTTTTCTTCCTCGTCATCGTCGTAGTTACATATCAACATGCATATACATGTACATCACTCCAGACACCGGATGCAGCAGTTATCTTTCTCGCTCGTTAAAATAACCTTTGGTCCATTCGTCGAGCTTTCCCGGCATATCGTATATACGTGTATGCATGGCATACCTTGTAGGTATTACGGCGTACGGTAATAGAAATATACTGAAATAAATGGTAGGTACCTAATATTAACCTACCTCGTATTGGGAGCAAGAGCGTTGCAGACCAACCGTGTGCCCCGCCTTTACGTATGCATAAATACGTATCTAATACTTGTGCATTATACGAGTAGCGCAGGAAGACAGGATCGGAATGACGAGAGACAAACGATCGCTGTATACTCGAGTACGTGACATAATTTATCATCGTTAGGGCTCGGATGAATACGTATTAAAAATTTAAAAAAAAACTGAAAAACTAAAATAATTAAAAAAAAAAAAAAAATATGTATTTACACATTAATATCCGATACTAGGTGCAACGTTATGTAAACAGAGTATAATTAAAGATAATAACCGCGATACGCCGATCAAACGTTCGATGCATAACAATATGTACGAAGCTCGACTCGAACCGCACAAAATAAAAAAAAAAAAAAATAAAATAAAAGAAAAATAGAAAGAAAAAAGTAAGAGCACGCTTTGAAGAAATTCGAGAGAGTTGTTTGAGACGAGGGCAATTAATACACCAAAACCAACCAACCGCACCGCGAGGTTTGAGATACGCGATGCAGAGAAGAAGGTGGGGAGGGCGGGGGAGGATTCGTTAAACTTCCTAATTACTTTATCAAAGTCGAGTTAATGAACGAACAAAGTCGCGGGAGAACAATCGCGCTCGGTCGGTAACGTCGGTCGACTAGTTTCACCCAAGTAATGCCGCTTACGGAAAAGTTAACTTCTTATTATACCTTTCTCTCCCTCTCGCCCCTTCGCGTTTTGCGCTACGAATTGCACGGTGCACCCTTTTGAAATAAAACTGAACCCAGACGCTTTTTATAAACGTCAAACCGGAATGTCAGAGTCATATTGTCGCTCTGTTCATGATTTAAAAAATGACGAAGGGATAGACCATTCAGAGAATCGTTATAAAATGTTACCCTTATAGCGGTAGGCATTTGAGACAAGCGGATAGCTCAACATATAGGAGATTCAAATTACGTGCTCAAAACCGACAAGCCGCCAACTTGAGAATAATGATGGAAAACAAAAAAAAAAAAAAAAATGTCTTTAAAATGAGGTGTTAATAACTCATGATTTCCTCGATAATAACATCTCGGCAAATATTATGTTCGTTGTATGCGTTCAAGAAGAAAAACAGTATACGACGTATTCAATACTAAATGAATAATGAATTCACGTCTTGTTGAACACGTTAACGTACATTAATAATAAATGATGATTAATATTAAATTAAAAATAGAAATAAATTGATGAGGATGTGACGGTAAATGGCATTTCTGACATTCTCGGTAATGAATCGATTTGCCTGTAGGCTTAAAAAAAAAGCGTTACCTAACGTTACGAAACAGTAGTTGACAAAACAAGTAAATGTCACCGATCGTTATCATTAGAGGTGGAATGCAAAAATTTTCAGCAAAAAACCGGTTAGCTAATATTTGAATCGCCCCTATAAAGGTTATTATTATACCTCTTACTCCCACGTGATCATGACAACAACAACAACAACTCCTCTTTCTAAGCAAGTAATTTATACCTAATTGAATTCAAGTCCAAAAATAGAAAATGTCACGACGAGACCGACGATGTAGACGGTACGCGTGTAATAACCACGACATACATGTATGTAACATGTGTGTGTGTGTGTGTGTGTACAAAAGGAGAAGATTGCCTTGAAATAAGAAAATGTCAAAAATTCAGAGAAAGGTATAATAGATAAATGTTTACTACCCGTGCACGAGTGTTAAAATATTTAAACGAGTAATTTTATACAGTGAGAAATGTGTTTACAGTCCTCGCTGTTATATGCGGATGATAATAATAACAATAGTAACAATATAAAGTTCTCGACTATACTTATTTTCATTTTCTACACCGCGCGTTCAATGATCGAAAAATGGTATTGTATAATAATTCCGGATACAAAATGTGAGAAACATGTTTTTCACATCTCTATCTATAACCAGAAAATGTACAATATTAACAAAAATAATCGCAATACCTGTATCAACAATTATTTAATACAACACAATAAAAGCCAACCATATTACGTGCTAGAATTCTGTTTTATATCAACCAACTTATCGATCTTGCAGATAAGTGATTTTTCTTTTCCCTCCAAGTGTGCAATTTCAAGGTGTACGATGTAGGTGATTTTAGAATCGAATATACACGACCGACGACGACGCAGGTGATTGCGACAAGGAGGAGGAGGAGGAGGAGGAGGAGGAGGAGGAGGAGGAGGAGGAGGAGGAGGAGGAGGAGGAGGAGGAGGAGGAGGAGGAGGAGGAGGAGGAGGAGGAGGAGGAGGAGGAGGGTCAGTTGATGGTGGGAAGAATTGACATTCATACCGCGGAATGGTGCCACCGCGTTCGATCTCCAATTACCTTCTCTTTCTTCGTCTTCCTTTTCTTCTTACTCGAGTTATAAATATACACACAATACGCACACATACGTAACGCTTGGTACGACACAAGAAAAACGGCCCCGAGTAGCAATGCGAGGAGGCGACGTATAGGTGTAATAACGTATATGCGATGATCGACGAGTTAAAAGGAAGAGATAGAGAGAGAGAGATAAAATAACATTTTTCGTTTCTTTCGTTTTATTTTTTTATTTTTTTTTTCGATCTTCTTTTCTTTTCTCCTTTTTCTGTCTTTTTTCAAAGTGGCCGTGGTGGTAGCAACAGCAGCAGCAGGCAACAGCTGACAGCTTTCACAAGTTACCCAACATTACCCACCCCCACCTCCACCTTCTACTTCTCCTACTTCTACCGCATTTCAACGGTATATCGGACAAGAATTTCGAATTGAGTTACAAAAGAGGGAGGCGGGGGAAGCAAATTTACAAAACAGAAGACAAAAAAATAAAAAATAATAATAATTTATACACGCGTCGAGATCGAAAGTGCAAAATTTGTGGGCCAGCAGCAAAATAAGAATGGATACTGCAATGTAATGTTATTAGAAACGCGTTGTTAATAATTATTGCAACGACAAGCGGAAGGTGGTGATAAAATTCATTAGTTAAATGTATATCGTCGTTGCAACGATGCAAAACGCCCACGTCACTACGTGCACAAACTGTCAGCAACGTGCGTACGTTCTATACGTAACAACAACACACCTACGCCGTGATTTATTGGCATGGAAAAAATAATAACACAATTCTAAGCGATAATTATTCGTCGGGCGTACGTCCGTAATTCGGCATAGTTTTATTGTACATGTATTATTAAAGTCACGGAACATCATTTGTTGCAATTTTAGAATAACTTTGCAAGGTAAGTTGGCTCTTGAAAGAGAAAAAGAAAAAGGAAAACAAAACAAAAAAAAAAAAAAAGAAATATAAAAAATATGGTTACATTTGCTTCGGTACGATTTACTTAATTTCATACAATTGTAACGACGGCGCGAAGTAAAGATTAAAGTTTCCTCAACATGCATCTTTGCGGTAATTTACAGTAATTTGCAGTAACGTTACCCAACTTCGATCGCACAGTTATACGCTCTGCGGTATGACTTGACGACGTAAACCGTGTAAAAATTCATCATTATCCAACGCAACAACGACACGAATTATTACACAGTCAGAATTTATTACCGTCGTTGCGGAATTTTCAACATTTCCCCGTTATCCAAAATCTGTATAAAAATTCTTCTTACCCACAGCAGCGAGAAGACCAAGTTTCTTACACGTAAGTGTAGGGGAAAAAAAAAAGGAATTACACGTTCAATCCTTCTTGTTTTTCTGTTGTTGCTGTTTTTTTTTTTTTTCAATTTTCTTTCAAGTTTCGTTTCAACTTTTCCCCGTTACTTCTGTTTTTCATTAGCATAACGTAGTTCGTTCGCATTACAATACAATAACATACTTCGCCCGGTTTTAAATGAGAATGATCACCCATCCCCTTTTTCCTTTCCTTTGCCTTTTCTCTCCCCTCATCGTGAACTGAATCTCATTCATTCTTCGCCACTTTACATTCTTCACTTTTATTCCGGCTGTTAAAACTCCCGGGAATAATAAACTGTAAGAATCGCTTTTATCGCCACGAGTGACAACCGCGTTTGTCTTGTACAGTATATACATATGTATGTATAATAAAATAAGAGGGTTTTAGGAGAAACGTCAAGAGAGAGAGAGAGAGAGAGAAGCAATCCGTGTGTGTAAGTACGCATGCGTGTATATACTCGTGTGAGAAAGTACGGTAAATTTATACCTACAGCCGAACAATCTTACGGTCTTAAGACATTTAATTTATAACTGCATAGTTGTAATTATCCTGTACACGAATTGGTGCAGAATAAATAAAATTAAAATACATCGGTGAAGTATCACGTAGAATGAATCTATAATGATTTTGTTTTTTTTACATTTCATTCACGGTATCATCACGATGGTGGTGGTGTGTAATGTATACCTATATCTGCCCGCGGGTATAATATCGTATACGAGGTAATCATCCCGAGAAAAACGAAAGGAAACGACGACAACACGCCAAAACGAAAAATGAGAAGAAGAAGAAGAAGAAGAAGACGAAGAAGAAGAAGACCCGAGGCATGGTGCCGCTGCTTGCCTGCTGTCGTCACATTACAGCTTGCATCTCGCGCGCCATTTCGTTAAAGGATATAGCATGTTAAATACAAAATAAAAACGACATTTACACTTAGTTTGCATTATTTGTTTCGGCTGAACGCTTGCGTATAATAACAACGAATACATTCACGATCACGCGACGTTAGAATCGTTGTAACATACATGTACGTGTCACGTGTAATAAGATCTCAAAAACTCTTTATCCGATAACTTATCGCGTAATGTATCGCATAACAAGTATAATCGTCAATAAAAATGATGCGGAGAAAATAGACCATAATTATTGTCACCATTATCATCTTCGGTAATAACAATTGTCTTTTGTACCCGCGTAATACAACGGATTACAAGCGCAAAAAACGGAACGAGTATTATAAAATAACTCTGGCTCGCAACTAGCGTCTTGACCTCTCCTCTCGCCGCGTAAGATCGAAACCGAAAGTTCAAGTTCGCAAATTCCGTTTGCAAACTAAAAAGATTGACGGTTATACCGAGGTCGTTGTTCGCCGATGTAGAATCGTTGACCTGTACGGGGTCAACGGGGTCAACGCGCTCCACGACCAATGCTGGATACGACGATGCATCCCGAATAGTCGTTGCCGATGACACGCTGTTTCTTTACGTAGGCAAAACAGAGCATAAAAAGAAAGACCAGAAACCACCCAAGACTTATTTATATACGCAGTTTAATCGGTAAATTTTCACCGATCCTTGAAACCTAATCGACTCTTCTCGGGAAAATACGATAAAGGTGTATAAACACAAACGTACGTTGACAAATTTTTACTCTTCCCAATAATATACCAGCGCTGCGTGTCTCGTCACATGTGACATATACATTTTTACATAGGCCATGCATGTATATATCTTGGCATATTTACTCGTTGTTAGTTTATTTGGTTTATCGTCGTCCTCTTTGGGATTTTTATATCTTATACATGTACGAATGTGTGTGTGGGAGCAGCTCATCTGGTTTACGGATTTCCTCACATCACGCACCCGAATAATAATAATAATAGACAATAACAATAATAATAACACATATATTATAACCTAGCCGTACGGTATACGTATAAACAATATGTTTTTTGTCATGTTTCTTGCCTTCCAAGTTTTTCCTTTCGGTGTGCTCTTGTTTCTTAACACGACCGCGACGATGAACCCGTATACCATACGTATATACCGCATACAATATCTACGTATACAGCGTACAAGTTTTAATAAACATGTTGCTTTTTTCTCTCTTCTTTTCCGTTGAAGCCACTTATCAACTTGGTATACATAAATTTTTCTCAGAAGGTTAAAATATTTATACATCTACGCATACGTACAACAAGTTTTCTCAATTAATTTTCGCTTAAACGCTTGGATAAAAGAACGAGCAGCATCAGCAGCAGTTACATTTAGTTAATTATATCTGTAATACTCTAATTATTTAACACGCGCCTTGTGTTGCTGCTGCTGCACACAATTGTTGTAATTTATGATCACGCGCGTGGTTACTCAAGGTATACTTTTCCTGTGTTACTACCGCCAAAGTACCATATATACGCATGTGTCGTGTACATACGTTGCATACGTAATATACGTGCAGATGAAGAAAAAAAAAAAAAAAAAAAAAACAGGAACCAACAACGGGTAGCAATAAGGGAAGAAAGGTGTGAGGTAATTTTCTCATACGAAATTAAATCATTTGCCCACCTAAGTAAAAATGGATAGGGAAAAGATGATGATGACGATGATGATGATGTTGATGACGACGACGACGCGGACACGGAATTGCGGGGCTCTTGTGTTGCTGATATACGACTATATCAAAGCAATTCGTTCTTTTGAATATTAATTGCAATTAAAAGTGCAAAATAGATTCCAGACATCAAAGAACCTTGTTACACATACGGTAAACAGAGACATGGTCGTGTTCGTTCGTTTTGTACCCCCATACTCCTACGGTATACATATATAACGCAGACACCACAGGTATATCATGTATATGTATACAGGGTGTTCACAAATTTTTTGGGGGAAAAAACTTTCATGACATTTTCCCAGTTCTAGTAAGTTACCAAAACCTAAATCGTTCAGCTCGTCAGCTCTGTGTTAGTTTCTAATTCAATTCGAATTCGAAAAAAAATATAATGTACAAATCTTTCTTAAAAGAATTTGGTTAAATCATGTTTCTTATCTCGGCTTTCCAGGTTTTCCAGATGCGTGGCCACCCTGATATTACAGTACATACACGAGTAGTGACGTGTGGTGGAGTGCGTGAAAAAAAAAAGGATCGTTCCTCGCGTGACAGTCTGCAGTAATTTTGACGAGGATAGCAGAGAGCAGGAAAGAAAACTTTAGGATAATAAAATGTATGCCACAGACATTGTTCGTGTACGTAAAGTGTAGATAAAAATAAGTAAATCTTTAATTAACACGCATATGCATGCAGTGTGGAATGAGATTCAATCGGTTCTTTGCAAACGTCTCTCTTTCACCTACAAGTATAAAATATACGGTCCAGAGACCTTGCAGGGCGGAGTCGTCGCCTCATTCTTCTCGCAGCGCGATTTTAGCGTTAGAAGATGGTTGGTTAGTTGCTTCAGTGTGAGAGATTTTGTCGATGAACTCTGCATTTACATTCAGAGTGCTTTGTTAAACTCCCCGTCCTGCTACCAACGTTGCTGCTACTTTTGCCGATGTGCTGCGATGCCGACCGTTATAACTTTAAATGCTTAGCAATTCTACCTTCCTTCTATAATAACCTCCTCTCCTCCTGCTCCTCCTCATCGTTGTACTTAATGCATTTATACGAAGGCTGCAACAGCGGGTAGAGGAAGTAATAAAGAAACTAAAGAGAGTTACAGATCCATAGGCGCGGAGATTAACTCTATTTTATAATCTTTATAACCACACGCAACAATCGACCGTCTGGCGTAATTCACCACATTGATGCACGCAATTAACCTACATCTACATTGCAGCAGCAGTAAATTTCAAGTGATTGTAATTAATTGAATAATTAGGTACACACGACACATTGCTGTGAGAAAATACAACCGCGAACAAAATTATAACTACTAGACTTTGTTAGCGGAGTCTTGTGGCGTGCCTGAGGTATAGAAAAAGAAACCACTCTCTGTTCCTCTCTTGTAAAACAACGCACGATAATCCATGTACAACGCAAAGTTTCAAAAAGTTTCACACAATAGACCGTGAGACGACGACAAGTCAGAAGTTAGTAACGTTAAGCATATATAGCGTAACAAAACACGATGAAAAAAAACAACCTTCTTTATACAATTTTAGAACGTACGTTCAACGAGTTGGCATTTCGTAATATGAAACTTGTCGTCTTTGTTACGATATTTTACTAACTGAATTTCAGACAATTATAGGGATCGAAGTACCTAACGATTTTACCTAAAGGTGCATCGTTAAAGTAAAGTGTATTAGCAACTTCAACCTCGTGCAAGACGAGACCGTTGCTTCTTCCGTTCTAGTCTTTTCGTCTTCTTAGAATTTACATATTGCATTGGTTTAGAATAGAAATAGAAAGAAGAAACTTATCCACACGTATCCTCCTTCCACTCTTTGCAGAGAATTTATATGGCTTGCGCAACAACAACATGAATAATTGCCTCGTGTAGACAAGAACCGTTACTATAACTTATCTTACATACGACGTCGACGACGACGAAAGTCTACAACAGCCTTACGATTGAACAACGCTTGTGAAAATTACCTGCCAATTAATTGTTAGCATTCCCAACTTCACGCATATCTACACGATGCATATTTTCTTTCTCCGTTCTCACCGTTCGTGTCGCGCAAAATAAGGGTAATGATCATCGTCACTTTGCGTGCAACGATGAAAAAATAAATAAACCGCACGTATTACATTTTGTGTGGAACCGTGGGGCGAGATCAATTTAAATTTGTCGAAAGAATTACGAACGTTATGCGCCACGTGTAACTTGATCTCAACTCGAGAAGTCAGAGTTGTATTTTACACGTGTATATGTAATAAATACATCCATGCATACATACATATTCCCTCCGAAAACAACAAGCATTCGTTTAACCCAAATTAGCCTTCTTGCTGCCGTTTATCGCTCGTTCGCGTTTCTATTTCTATCGATTAACGACCCTGAGAATTATATTATATACGTATTTCATTATCCGACGTACATACCGTGCATTCGTGTCGCGTGCCGACGGGAATTTTAAAGCCGTCGCAAAACCGAAAACTTCTCTAATCGAGTCTTAAAACATTTCCTGCAGCTCTAGTTGACTTTCATACTATTAAAAACAATAACGAGGTTGAAGTTGGCAACGTTGTCGCAACGAAACGTTAATAAAAAAAAAAAAGTCACTATTTATTTATTTTTACTATGATTTAAAAAAAAAACTAGGATTCCAAAATACCAGTATATTTATTTTTATTACGGTTTAATAAATTCCAAACAGTCAGAAAATTGCGAAACAATTCGGTTTTTCCTCGGCACGAATCGTTGTTGTTGCGATAACGTAGATGATTTCGACATGATTAAAAAAACTACCAGACTGACTTTTCTCCGAGCTTATTCTTACTCTTAGAAAACGCTCTGAAGGAATATTCTCATAATTTAAATTAGGTACGTATTTTCAATGAAGGTTAACGAAACGTGAAGAATAGCAAGAGGAGGGCATGGGAGGAAAAGCCGGGTGTGAACGAACCAACGAAGTAAGTAAGAATGTAAGAAAGGTAGAAAGGAAGGAAAGAAGGAAGAAAAGAACAGATGTCTTCAACTTTACTTGCCGGCGGTCCGTCGGCGTTGAGTTTAGGGGAGAGATCTATTAGATAGGTAGGAACGGAAAACCGGTTTCAAAGAGAAAGAGAAAGAGAGTATTATAGGTATACGGCCGATTGTGTTTCGGGGTTAGCAAACAGAGCCCAAAGGTAAAAAAAAAAAAAAAGAAAAAATCACCACCAAAAGAAAAATGAAAACCCTAGGGAATATTTATTCTCTAGCTGACGATGAGATCGAATAAAAACTTTCCGTCAAACGTTTGGAGGGTGGGGGGGATGCACCCAGAAAACGTTAATAAATTAAATTATCTTCGTTGTTTAACGTACTTCAGTCTGTTCGAAATGAAAGTTAAAACGAGCACACGCGGCGTGCAGAACAGTTCTCGTGGCGTTGCGACGGCCAAGTTTCGCCGCTTGAATCGTCCGTGCGATGGCGCCACCGGTATGAAAAGCGTGGCGTGTTGGCAGATTTGAGGGGGCAGATCTAAGGCCTAGACGACGCACCGGAACCGACGCTCATATGTTGCATGTCGCATGCGTACGTAAATATGCATGTTACAGGTACGTCGGTAAGCGAATATAATATACAAGCAAGAGAAATAAGCATGGCGGGTTTTTACTCACCGGCAAAGCGAGGCAGGTTAACGAAAAGAAATCCAGTTTCACAGGATCATGTTAAACGCACGGTCTCACTGTTGAGTAGTAGGTTAGAAAAGAAGCTTATCCTCGTCGCAGCGGCTCTAGTTCCACAATTCTCACGTGACACACTGTCTCACTAGTTTTTTCTTTCTTTCTTTTTTTTCCCCCCTCTTCAATCTTCACACTGTTACAGTAGTTGCGTGGAAGAAGAAACGGTATAAAAATAAAAAAAAATAAATAAAAAATAACCAACAAACTAAAAACCGCTTCTAGATACTTCTCGAACAACAACAACAACAACAACAAAACCAACGAAAACTTTTCCCCGCGTAATAATATTACAATCGTTTCGATATGTGAAAAAGAAAAAAAAAAAAACCGAACAAACTAAAAACTACAACAACAACGGCAACGTGGTGTAATAATTATCGCGTCGTCGTCACGTTGCTGAGTCTTCGCGTCGTGTTCGCTCGCATCTACTGCCGTTTTCTCTCCAAGCCAATGCGAGAGACAATACTTTTCGGGCTAGGTTAGTAAAATCGTCGGCGCGCGCACGCGTTACTCTCACTCGTCTCGTGGCCGACACCGCAATGACTGAAGGTAGCGCTGGAAGGAGAGGTCCGCGGGGTGGGAGAAACCTCGGCGAGAGGTGGTGGTGGTCGTAGGGAGAGGTAGGAACGAGGTGGTGGGGGACGAAAGGGGTTTCGACGGCGGGGGGGGGAGGAAGAGGAGAAGATGTTTTATGAGATTTTTGTTCCTCTTTTATTTTTATTTAATTTTTTTCTTTTTCTTCTTCTTCTTCTTTAAAAATGATAACATTAAATATACCGTGTTTATTTATCCCCTCCCCAAGCCCGCCCTTCTCATCCCGAGATTACCGTTTATTTTAGAAATACTTGAGTTTTGTGTAAATAACGGCTACATCTGTTGCCCCAGATAACGAAACTCTGCTGGGTACTGCGCAGAGTTTGAGATGTAATAATAAGTTGTTCGATGGTTTATTATACCGGTGCAGACGTTCTTCGTTATAATACCTGCATGCGGCGTGTGTATCATACAACGCGACGTGTGCGTTGTCTGTCATGGTGTCGCTGGTTTTTTTTAACCATGGCATATAACTGTGGTCTTATGGTATTTTCGGGTTCACAATCGGTTCAACTTACTACGCGTGACACTTGCGCTACGTTTCACGATCCCGATATGTTACGTACATTTATACAAAGGATCTCTCGTCATCTCGAAGCCTAAAATATGACCCGAGAATGCATCACGAATTGGAATTTACGCGTTTAGCTTCTAGGTATTTACATGCATAAGTACGTATATTCTTGGAATTGCTTGTGACTAGCATTTTTTTAAAATTTATATCCTGTTCCGTGATTTCATGCCTTTATTACACGTCGTTAATAAAACCCAGTAAATGTAAAATAATTTTGTACGTACGCAGGTGTAAAAAAATATGTATGTATGTATGTACATTGTGCGCATGTGTGTGTATGTATACACAACACACCGTTCTGGCAACAATTTATGCAGCGAAACGTGTTAATGATACCTAAAGTGTAACGATGCTTAAAAAACCAAACTTTTAGACGGAGGTGGTGCAAAAATAACTACTTTTGCGGTTTAAAATTATCTCGTAGAAGATATACATATAGCGTTGTATAGACATGCGTGTATGTATGTACGATATGTACGATATACCCGTGCGTTAAAAGTCACACCACATTTCTAAAGCCACGAGTAAATATACACGTACGCGTGTATATGTATGGAAATACGAGTTCTATGGAAACGTTGCGAAAATCAAGCGACGACGAAAGCTGCACAGGATGTCCGAATTCGCAAATTCCAATAGCTGTGGATGGTCGTATAATGAACGTATAAACAAATGTTAAAGATTTTCCATCGAGCGATAAATTATACCGTACATACAACGCCAAAACACTGCGGTGTCATGCACATGGGGCATTCCACGTCAAATCAGCAGCCCATGTACCTCACTCCTTTTGATTCTGATCATTTTTTAGTAAGACGTTCTTACCAGCCCAAAATGATGTCGGGAATTGTTTCAGATTTTCTTCACCCACTGGTGAATTTTATACAAATTCGCAAGACCAATTGCGACAGCGAAATTTTTTGAAAAATCGTATGGTACTTGAAAATCACGTTTCAAATCACAGAATACGTGTGAATTTTTTCAGATCTAAAAGATTCAGATTTCGCGTTTCATCTAACGTAAAAATCTACGATATATCTATACAACACGCAGAGTGTCGTTCGCTGTATTCAATTACGTTATAAATACATAACATTGCGGATGATTACATCCGCGGTTGATCGACAATCAGTTTTTCGCCAGGACGGACGTTCGGTAGCCGCGTCCATTATACCTTATGACTATTTACGCGTGCCTACAACTTTCTAGTATAAGGTAGGTCGCGGTAATCCCATCATGCTTATAAGCAGCGTTCCTACAACTTAGTAAGATTCGCGAAAGATCTACATATTGTATATATATAAATGTCGGGGTGAAGCCTCGGAAAGGCGGAGAGGATGTAGGATTTCCATTTCGTGGATTGCTCATTGTAAAAAGCGCGATGATCCCAACACGTCCGGTCAATTCGCTTGCTTTTCCGTGACTGTCGATTTCATTCAAGCGTTGTTATAAACAAACCATTTGTTTGTTCTATATTCAAAGCATGTTGAATAACGCTTGACGCCTGATACGGCGGACTCATTCAAAGTTCAAGTTTCCAATTCACTTGATGATGCATCCTCTTTATTCTTCTCCGACAATATATATATATATATATATATAATACAACATATGCAGCGTAACAGAATTGTAAAATAGCCGTGGATAAAAATATAGAAAGATGATAGAATCAAAGTTCCACAACATCGAATTTTTAAAGAAGCCAAAACTTAATTTATACTGTTTAAAAATGTTGAGAGTCAAAGTATGGGGCAGTAAAAGCGTAAAAAGGTCACACAACGTAGAATGCCAAATTCTAGAATCGTCAGAATTCTTCTCAATAACATAGAATCTTGTACAGATTATCGAATTTCCGTTCTACGTTTTGACTCCCTTCTATATTTTGTCGTTCGATGATTTTCAATTTTCCATACTTTGATGTACCGTGTTTTTAAATTCTACGAATGAGATTTTTCCGCGTCTATGAAAATTCGTTCCATCAATCATTCGTAAGCCCAGTTTTTTACCCCTAGCCATAGAAAATCTGCCGCACGGTAAAATCGATTAATTAATTTTACTCGAACGGAGAATATACAATGTGTAAGATAAATATAACGACCGAACCGATTACAAAACACGTAAATTGTAACCTCACATTTAAGCGCATGGGTATACAACGTATAAAAACTGTTTCGTTTTATCACCGCGAGCTTAATTAAGATCGAGACCTCGAGTGCTGCGGCTAATTAAGATTATTTATACACCATTTCCTTACGCGTGTAACACACACATACGCACACGCGATGAGGTGTATTTCTTTTTGTTTTTTCAACGTCTGTTGATCTTAATTTACCGCCTAGCCGTGTATAAATATTATTATAGACGCGGTGAAATAAAAAATTGAGAAAAATGAATACGAAGAACTGATAACGAATGGAGGAACGATTTTTCGAGTCTTCGAGTCTCGAAACAGCCGACACCAACGACCAACTTACCAGGCTTCTGCAGCGGCAATTAACGTCATACTCGGGGGCATCGGACCCGCGTTTACAACCCTTAAGAATGCGCCCTTTCTATGCCATTTAGGTACGCGTATACAACCCTCGGACGGGTAAAAGGACCAACACATGCGGTGCCGGCAAACGGAGAACAAAGAACGGGAATTTTCTTGTTCCGAAATGCAGCGGTCGAAAGGTTTTCAAGGATACTTAATACCGAAAAGTTTGTTCCGAAGCACGATTATACGGGTGCTGGTTATAAAGATCCCGCTGCTCTGCGTGGAGGGCAAGATGGTCAAATTTTTCTTTCACACCTACAATTCAAGTTCAAGCGTAGAATGTCTGCGTTTCTCTGCAAACATTCGCGTTGTATCCTAAATTCGTTTTAACGAAAAGCTGCTGTCAGCGTGGCTCGATCGTTCGCACGCGTTGCGAAACTGTCGTGAGTACCTAATACGTATTATTTTCTCAAATTAACGAATCCTTCAGCGTGATTCAAAGAAGACGTAGGTCGGTATTATGATAAAAAGAGAGGGAAATTGAATACGGGCGAGGCTTCGCTCATTAAACGTTGAAATCGCAATTTATGCACGGGCGGTGTGAAAATTATTAATTCAAAGCTCCGTAAAAAGCTCTAGAAAAGGGACAGTTCTGGAGAGAAAAGCGTTTTTGTGTACGTCTGTGTGTGTGTGTGTGTGTTATACGGGTATACATACAATATACATATATAAGCAAAGTATAATAAACCAGGAATTATTGCTGGCTCGATGCTTAAGTCGACAAAAATTTGTACCTGCACTCACTAGCGAGCTGCTTGCGGTAAACGTACCTGTTAAAAATCTTTCGACAAGTATAACATCTTTACGGGTATCTGAACACCGGCTTAATGCGCGGCGAAAGGTTTGTACGTAGATGTAAAAAAAAATGATACAATAAAAAGAAAACCGATTGAAATAATTTATTTCATTCGCCGCGACTGGCGTAATGTTTAATTATTTATAACAGAGGTAAGTAGAATAGACATTGAGATGTCGTTAACATAAATGTATGAATTTATGTTAATTGCATTATAAGATGAGAATCGCGTCGATGCTACAACGATAAGTGAGGACTTTGATTGAAACATGTCTGGCAATAAAACATAAATCTCTCGTTAGTTTCTGGCACGAATTGAAAATACACCCTCTGACGGAGAGAAGAACCGATGATTTGATTTTTTATTTCATTTCATTTTTAATACGGAGTACAGCCGACGTGAATGAAGACGAAGATAAGGATCGATGAGAAGCCAGATGCGGAGGAGGAGGAGGAGGAGGAGGAGGAGGAGGAGGAGGAGGAGGAGGAGGAGGAGGAGGAGAAGAGCATCAAAGAGAAGCATCAACGACCTCCTCCGTAATGTACTATACATCCAATTCAGAGTTACCAAGAGGGATGATGAATTACGTTAAACATCGTTATCGTGACAAATTGAGTTATTAGTGTTTGTTGAGCGATAAACTAAAGAACCCGTGAGATACGGGGAGTGACGAACAACGCGGCTTCCCCTCGTCCTTCCCCCCTTACCGTCGACCGACTCAACAACCAGCCAACTATAACGTCTTAGGAAAGTTCCTGTTGCTCCGACATGACGCAATACTTGGAGCGTTAAAAACACCGTAAAACTGAACGTAATGCCTATGAAATATGCTCCTGCAATCGAGTCGGAGTCTAGCGGGCCATGCGTGTAAATCCATCGACACCAAATTCCTCGTGTACACACATAACGCCGTGTTCACGCGAGTGCGTGTGTAATATATCGTGCGGCTTGTAGTTTTCTACGAACGTCGATCTCAACATTCGACAATACGTTGTATACTATTATACTTTTTTTTTTTATTTTTAATTTCACTACTTTTCATCATCATCAACGATACGCGATAACGTCATTCGAACAAGTTTAACGTTCCCGGTCGATCCTTCCAACAACAAATTCCTCTTTCGATCGATCTCTGGAGTATGCGCGTCGTGTGTAAGTCAGGTATTTGTAGAGGAACATCGGCAGCTGCTTTCGTCACTCCGAACACCTACCTATCCATAAAGTACAGGTAGATACACGCGGAACATTTATTGCCTCTGGATGCGACGAGTGTTTTCGTCATAAGTCAGCCACGCCCAAGCTCTGTACGAATACGTTACGTTATACCTTGGGAGACGAAGGTCCTAACGAAAGTATAAAGAGTGAAAGAAATTTTCAGGCAAACGACAAAACTCGAGTATTTATCTTGGAAAATTGATCCACAGCCGTGAGTCGCCGTAAAGAGTTCTCCTCATTCTTCTCCTATGACGTTTCTTCAACACCGCAGCAATTCTCGTCAGACGGACGTTAATTTCCCTCGATTCCGTCTTCCGCGCATGCACGGTACACACCGTATACTTTTCACCTTGTTCACAGTGTATTCTTCGGTCTTTCGTTTGTTTACTTTATATCTCGTACTATATCCTTCCATGGTGCACGGGGCCTGCATCTAAGGCCGGTGTTGAAAGGGTGAAAAAAAAGCGAGGCCTCAATAAAGAGTGGAAAACAGGTTCCAGGCTAAACAAACCAAACCTCGGCTCGTCGCCGGAGACGTTGACTGACGAACACGTCGCTCCGTGAGTTTAAGGTTCGTCCGGGTTATGGTCTCGGCATAACGTCGAGATGTCTCCGTTGCTTCCTTCCTTTCCTCCGCGACGATGTCCTGGATCGGAGATGATGTTGTACTTATTCGACCTAACGTTACTCCGGCAGCTTTATTGAATTATTTATTTTACATGCACGAATGAAATACGCATCTGCGGATCGGTGACTCTTTGACTTCGGTGCGGTGCAAGGAACTCGTCTTCGCACCGATGTATCCGCGGGGTCGTTAGACGAGAAAACCCGAGTTTTTAACCCTTTGTTGAACGCATTTTTGTAAGCCATTTTCTTTTTTTTTTTTTTTTTTGAAAACAATATGGCGGCCCCTTTCGCTCCGTATATATTTTCGAAAAGATATTCCGAACCTTTCGATTGTATCCTGAAGGTTTTCGGAGTAGCTGATCACGAATATGGATTGCTAAATATTTGTGAAGAGAGGTAATTCACGATAAAATGGAAACAAATTCAACGTGAGTAATTTTTTCTTCCAATGTATGCTGCAAAGGTTTATGTTTACCAAATAAACTGTTCGTCTCGTTGATATGTAATTGTTTATTTATATCCGAAATGATTATTTATCAATGTTACACATGTATTTTAAAGTCCCCTAAGAAGGTACGGAAAATAAACTCCACCCATAAACGACGTCACAAGGGACCTTTGAGCAACGCCATGGCCGTGGAATATCGCTGGTACATATACGTACGTACAACAAAGGTTTGATAGACTTCAACGTAGCCATGATTCCACCTCGAGATTGTAAGATAATTCGTAGGTCGTCTTGGTTTATTGCTACTTTCATGATTTACTCGATGCATCGTTTGATACTGTTTAGCTCTCCCCCCCTCTCTCTCTCTCTCTCTCTTGCACACTTTTTATCCGGCACGAATCCGTGATTCATTGGTCTAATCTTCGCCCGTAATCATTTTCATGTATGCCTAACAACTACGGAGAGGTGAATCGCACCTCTTTCAGAGTCGTAAATCTCGCCTCGGCGTTCAATTCATCAAAACTCCATTAAAAGGAATTAACATTCTGAAACCCAGACCATCTGCACCAGCTGAAAGATTTATTAAATCGAGTATAAAGGCTGCGTGAAGTTTGTAGTTCCAGAGACCCGAATATCGCCCGATGCATTTCGTAGCTGATGCTGTAATAACAGGTCTGCAGAAAAATATTTCATTTCAGCTGCATGGGATGTTTTTGGTCAATATTACGTTTTCGGGTAGATACGCTGAATCCAAAAATCACGTCCATTTTCATTCCTCGCCTGCAGTATTTTTACAGTATACAAGATGTTTGCGTGAAAAACAGCTTAACAATAATGAAAAAATCAGCATTTCCTTACAATGAATTTGACATTATTTCTTATAAAATTAGACAAACAATTTCTTCGTAAAATGTACTCAACATTCCGTGTTCATTCTTTTTGTCTGTATAAAACCATTTATCTTCTCTTTGATACACACATCCGAAGACGCTTCCGCTTTCCATTTTCTCTTTCCCTGTTTTTACTTATTCTCGAGTCTAACTCTAATACATATTAAATGAAAGTAAGAAATCACTTTTGCATAGAATTTTTAAAATCAAGAACAGGATACCGGATATCGCGTTAAACGGGAGTTTCACTTTAAACAAAACTACAAACACGAGTTCAGGAAAAAACCCCGACGCGACGGAACTTTTTGAGTATTTTTTCCCGCCGTAAATGAGTGAAAATCATTACGAAACGGTGTAAAAAAACCTGTGCAAGATTTTCGGTTGCAGACCTGTGTAATTAAAGTTTCGAGAGCGAATTTAATACAACAAGTATAATAAAGTCTGTACATTATAATATAAAAACTACATGTATAAAAAGTTTCAACTACCGGTTGTTAAAAGTTTAACCGTCACAAGCGAATGCACGTATAACAACGTAACTGTATATAACGTAACAAGGTCACGTGAAAGAATTTTTTAGAATTTAATACAGTTACTAACATGATGGGAAATCGCCTTTTCGTTAAAAATACCCTATAAAGCGTATGTATAATGAAAAGAGCATTGTAATAATTAAAATGTCGGAGATTGATAACCTGAGCGACCGCGTTTCTCTCCGTCGGTTAAATTTACTGCCGTTGTCAGTCGTCTGTGACAATGACGCATGGACGAGACTCGGTCTCGTCGAAGAAGCGTACTCACAGATTTAAAGAGAGAAAGAGAGAGAGGTTGAGTTTTCGTTCGGCATTATTTCAATGCTCCGCATGGAGATGTTGCAGGGAATTCCCACGTTGGAAACAGTGCACCAGTCCGACCACCTCCTCGAGTGCCCTGAAGTCGGTCCAAGTACGAGTATACCGTATATATAAGTATGCTGTTTCCGTCCACCCTGTATATACATATATACACAATAATGTCACGTTATGCATATGCAGGACACGTTCAACGATCCAAATGTATCCACGATCGGAACCCTCTTCGTTTCTCGGAGAGTGAACATTTTTTCAGTTTTGTCCGATGCTTCCAATCGAACGCCAAGTGAGTTGGTTCCTCTTATTTTTCAACACCTTATTTTACTCCGACACTTTGCGCACTGACACGACGCGACTATTAATATCATCGGTCGTACGTTATGCTTTCACCTGTTGTTTCATACATACGTGTTCGAAGTTCGAAGTAAGATAGGAGAGAAGAAAGTCGGTAAGCTGTTCAATTTGAAACCAAGTGACTTGAATCGTGGAACGAATGGTTGCAGGTATAATAATACAACTTGTATCGACACGCGACACTACGCCAAGTCGTTTCCAAACTCGAATATCACGGCGCAGTCATTAAGGTATTCAGGTATTACGACATCATTACTTTGTAATCACGTCTCTAACCGTGAGAGATATAACTCTGTAATTACACTCGGCATTATTTCAATGCTTCCGAATATCTTTTTCCGTAATGTGGCTAGATTGGATTTCTTTATTCTTTCGTTTCACGTGTACGACGTGTAATTATTGTCCTTGTTGTTATTATTACAAACGGGTTAACAAAGTCGAGAAAGTTGACAGTTGTAACTTGTACTGTAAAGTGGATAATAATAATAATAATAACAACAACTTTGCTCGTATTTTCGGAAGCTTCGAACGTACAAGTTGCATGTTGCAAGTTTCCCAGGCTCGAACTGAGTCGAAAAAAGAGGGAGATGTATTGAGATAAAGAGGGAAAATAAAATAAAGAAAGAAACCTGTCGTGCAAATCTTCCGTGCAGCAATTCCCGGTTTGCGTTTGTGTACGAACAAGAACGTTGAAAGGTACCCCTTGTTAGCTTATCGATTGAAGCTTTTTTTTCCGCGTGCCCGCGATACCGGCCTATACATTTTTTATGCATACCTAAGGTATACTTGTGTAAGTACAGGGAGAGGTCGGTGGGGAGGCGGGGAGGGAAAGAGGGAGGGATTCTACAACTCGGTAACTGCACACGTGGCGGTAATGAACACACACTGTAAAATGACACCGCAAAATGGCGTCTGACACAATATATCCCAAAGTTTGTCGCGGCTGACAATCGATTTCGAAAACGTGCTCAGAAACAAGGGTATAATTAGTGTAAGTAAGCTGTGGGTACGTAAGTACTGTAGGGTGGTATGATTTTTTTAACTTCTTTTTTCCAAGTGCCACTCGAAAAAATTGTTACAAATACTGAGAAAAAAAAAAACAAAAAAAAAAAAATTAACAAAAATGAAACACCCTGGTAAATACGGTTAAATTTGAACCCACAGAGAGAACTGGAATGAGCCTCGTACGTACACTCGAAGTAAGCAAGAGTATACGTGTGATTACGGCCATGGTAACGCCGCCTCGCGGAGTGGGCTGAAATATCCAATTATGAAAGTCGTGGCTATGGAAAAAGAAAGAGAAGTTATATAGAAATGCGTCTTACGCAAGCGGGAAGTAAAAATGTGAAACCGTTTATTTGAATTTCTAAACTCCGGAGGTCTAATGCCCAGTTTCCTGCAGCGCGTGGCGGAAGCGGAGAGGGAGCTCCAATTCGTTAAAAAGCTGCGTGCGTGAACAAGAATTGGTGTGTAATCGATTTCTAGGTATATTTATTTCACATATTTTAGTGATAACGTACTAAGAGACTTGGAAATAAAATTACTGTAATATAAAAGTGAAATTGAAAGGAATAGGAGATAACATAAACAGTATATCAAGTTTGAAGTATAATTTGTTAGTGCATTCGCAACTAAGCGCGTAGTGATATGCTTGTTTATGGAAAATCAACCATATTGTTTGAGTTGTGCAACTGGCCTATGGTTATTATACTCCGAATTGAATTGATCGAGAGGTAATTTGTTGTCTTTGAATAATAATTACGTTACATCGAGAATAATTTTGTACCAATAACTATGTTCCATCCAGAGATTTCCCAATGATTGACGTTATTATACAACGTATTGTTACAATACCTTTATAGAATCATATTGAGCTATGAGGTATGTAGGTATGCTGCTACATTCGAAGAAGTTGCATCATTTCACAGTGGAATGTTGGAATATAGTCTATACTATAACAGCTCTGAAGTCATCGCGTGAATTAATATTGCTGCTGCTGCTGCTGTAGAGGATATTTCTCAACGCTAGAACCCGCCGGAATACATATAACAGACTAAAAACATACACGGCCACGTACACATACACACCAAAAGGCAAACAATTAAACCTTTCACCTAGGATCGATAAATCTCAAGCATTCGTAAACCTGCCACGGAATAATTGTACGATAATTCCCGAGACTGTAACTCTCAAAAATTGCAGTTCGTGGTATAAAAGGAGAAGAAACGCTGAACGGGGTCGCTAAAGGTACAATATCCGACAGAAATTAAAAATGAAACGAGTCCCTTCCGCACATCGACAGCAACAACGACCAAATCGAGTATCGAATAATGCAAGCGCGCCAGTTATTGAAACGTTGAGACCCAATGATCAACCTTCTTCTGGTTGTACCTGTTTGATATTTAGTTCCAAAATTACCAAAAAACTATATTTCTAGCGCCTAACGCTCTACAGCAATTGGTTCTAGGCATCTGGAAGTTCACAATTTTGGGTCAATAATTGGATCTAAGCGTGTCGACAACTCGCGGTACGCTTACATACCTAAACTACTCGTGTATCCATTCGATGTTCCGCATAAAGATCGAGACGCGACGTGTGTAAGCTACGTATAAGCTACGGAAGGTAAGGTAACCGGAGGAGAAGGTGGCGTGCACCTGTTGTTGAGTCTACGCCTCGCCCACCTCCGAAGCTAGCCGTTGGCCTACCTGTTCCAAGCCAAGCTCTTCCTCTCGACGTTGATCGCGAGTGTAAGACGCGTCCTAACGGACCCGAGCCGAGGCCGTTGATTAGGACAGCTGGTGTGCTCTCGGCGTGGGTCGCGAGTCTGGAAGTCTGGAAGTCTGGAAGTCTGGAAGCTGTTGCATAGGTGTGCACGTCGCGCGTCTGATACGATAACGAGCAGCTAAAAAATCACCATTTGCCAGCAGAAGCAAAATACCGCACCGTGAGTAAAAGCTTTGAATGCTTAAGGAAGTTACCTGTTGTTTTCTATGAAGTAAACCGTTTATGGTAAAGAATTTTTTTTTCACGGCTTCTTAACAAATCATTTGGAACAAGTTCGGATCCATGCGGTTTAATTACAAAGGCCCTTACATGGCGGGAACGAAAAGTCCCTTTGAGTCAGAGTGTCACTTTTGTCGAATAACGAGCCGGACGGTTAATTTTCCAACTACAGAATTATCACGTTTCGAGTTTACAGATTCGAACTTTGCAAAACGAAATATGTTCTCAACGAAAAAATGCCAATTTTTGAGTTGTGACGTTATCGAAGCCAACGTGCTATATTCGAGGAAACAACCCCGAGTTTGACGTTTTCCTGAATCAGTACGGCAATTAAACGAAACACGATTCCCCGGATACATGGATGGAAATGCAGACTAACGAATCGTTCGACACAAAGGAGTGGTACTCTTAAAATTCATCAACGAAGACGACGACGACGAGTTTACTTGTACGAGGGACTGTTGACCTCGCGCCAATTGAGTGGTAGGAGGAGGCGGGCACGCACACACCTAACTTTACGCCTCGTGTTATATGTGGCCCATTTTAATTTTAATTAAAGTCAAAAGTTGTCACCCTCCCCGCGGTCTGGAATTGTTGATGCGAATTCAAACCGTATAATAACCCTAACCTAACCCAGTGTACGTATAAAGCTATTCCAGAGTCGCGGATGATGTTCCTTACTTCCTTACTTCCTTCCTTCCTTTCTACCTTCGTTTCTTCCACTCGGACGTGACGTCGACTTGAACCACTTTTATATATATATATATATATATATATATGTGTGTGTATATATGTATATATTACTTCGCAATTTGAATTCGCTCATTTCTTTGGGTATAATTAAAGAGGAGTCGGCACCTAAATTCATGCATATTCTGATTCACTGAAATGTATTCCACCCGGTACGAAGACGAGAGGGAGAGAGAGAGTTTTCGCACATTCTTTACTCGCAAATTAAGCACCCCCCCCCCAACAAAGTTTAAATAATTTTAGAACGAGCGTACACCAGGTTCATGTACTTGAGGAATTCTAATTGGCGTATTACACGACTTTTGTTCGAGTACAAGCAATGAATTGCTGGTTTTTCTTATTTCGAGAACATCTCGCGTGTTCCTCGAAAGACTCGAGTTATATTATAGATACCGCGGAGCATTCGCAGCTGTACGATATCTACGCTAGCTGCTGGCCATGGTCCAGAAGGGATGAGGCGCGCCGGTGGAATTAACAAAGTTCTTCGCTGAGAGTTGCCAGAGGATTTCATCGGGTGAGACGTGCCCGTCAATAACGATCGAAGCAACGTATATCCGTGCATTCATATACCAGGTAAGATGTAGAGAAACGTAGAGATAATAATGAAAGAAGGACACGGGCTTAGGTTATACTCGGACTTCTAACAATAGTATGTAGAAAAATTGGGTGAAAAAGGTATCGTTAAGAAAACTGTTTGAATATTTTTGAAATTACGAAAGACGAGGTACGCTTTTCGGTAATTGCAACGCAAAATCAGTTTGTGAGGTTTATTCTACTTTTTTAGTTAAATAAGGCTTTGACATCGATTTATTCTTGCGCAAGCATTAAATTTTCACAACGGTTGCGAGAAAATATAGTCACAGCGATCGTAATGAGAAGGAATGGTAACGGATACTAGACTTTCAGGTAACAGCTAGAAAACTAATTTTCATTTTCGACTTGGAACTATATTTATCGATTGTGGTAAAAAATGAAAATAGTTAAGGACCGAGCGGTAACCGGAACTGAAAATTTCTCTCATTGTCAGTGTAGTAGTGTATATACTGTATACAATGTAAAATAACGAACAATGCCTCAGAGATGACGAACTCTTTCGAATGAAATTCCTTCCATCCTTCCTTCTCTGTTTCACTACGAACCAGCGTCTAGTTTCCTTATCAAAATGGCCGCCAAGCCGCCGTCAGAAACGCCAAGTTTTTGATGGAATCCATTTGGACTCGCGGTATTTTTTAAACTTGCGTGGCGGAGATGAGGAAAGGTGAGGAGAGGAGAAGAGAGGTAAGGGTAAGTATTGATTCAAGAAATTTGTTAGTCTCGTTTGCACAGCTGATAACGTCCGCGCGGCTTATCGGTGAAAATAAGTCCGTACTGCAGAGAGATAAGAGAGAGGCTAGAAAAATATCTTAAGCTTTTCCGCCCCCATCTTTACCTTCTTTTTTATTGCCTCGGTAGAATGAGAAGGAAGAAAAAGGACCAAGGGTGCGGAGTGAAAGGTCACGAAAATTCTCTACCATCTCTCTTTCCTTTTTCCGCTTTTCTCTTCCTCTCACCCACTCATTCACTCTCGCTCACTCCCTCTCTCTCTCTCTCTCTCTCTATCTCCATCTATCTTTCGTCCCCTTACGGAGCACCTTTTACAGAGCCTTAAGTAGACCGAACGGAAAATCATTTCTGAGTAAACCTGACTCAATAAGCGAAATTCAATTTGCGAAGGAACGAACGAACGAACGAAGGGGAGCCTCTGGGAAAGGAATATGGCGAAAGTTGCGAGAGAGAAGAGAGAGAGAGGGAGGGAGGGAGAGAGAGAGAATTCACCGTTCTGTGTACACCTCTGCAAGAGTACCCGAATGGAATCATGAAATCTGTCAATCCGCTTTGCCAGGGATTGAAGAAATTCGTGCGCAAATGGAACCTGTCGCTTTGTATCGCCGCGCACTCTAAGAATTACATCGGGCAACGGTACGGTAATAACAAAATAAACAATGAAATGTTAATAGTAATAACAACAACAACGAGACATCGAAAATGTGAAATAACATCGAAATTAAATATATATGGAATGAGAGAAAACAAAACCAAATTGAACTGCATGGTATATGTTATAGGTATACATTTTCTGCACCTATATGTACAATACTAATAATTTATCGATTATTTTTAATGCACGAAGATAAAAATTGTAATCGAATATAAAAAGTGAACGACAGCTCTTATAATGAAGCAAAGTAAAGTCGTTAAGATTGATTTTCTCAGAGTATTTATGACAATTATTATTGATGAGTTGGAAATGAAAGTGAATGTTGGATGTGTGGTTTGAAAATACGTATAAATTTATCGCTGCTTGTATAAGCCTGTGTATCAATGTATACACATGCGCGTGTATTAAATATACTATACTATACACACACACACACACACACACACACACATATATATATATATATATATAGACAGCTACCGGTGAAAGCCTGCGCGTGGATTATTTGACGGGCAGTCTAAAGCCTCGATAATTGATGAAATTTAAACTCGACCGAGCCAATTCCGTGCCGAGTTAGCGTGTTTCATGAAGTTATTTATGTAACCGCACTTCGTAATCGTTCGCATAGTTACACAAACACGGCTATAAATCGAGTATAATATTGTACTTCATTCACACATATATATATATATATATATATACATAATCGTACAATATTTCAGTCAATATGTTATATTATTATGTATATTATATTTATTATACAACCATACAATATTGATGAAAGAAATCACGCTTCAGAGAATTGTCTGTAAATATGTTGGGCGCACAACCGTAGCTCATACTTACAATTAGATATGTATACAATATGTACACGTCAAAGGTTATAGCCGTGCAGGTATTATTAATTAATCTTCTTTTGTCGAGGTTTCGATTTGATAAATAATATCCATCTCCGATCTATCTGCTTCGGTTATTATCCCAAAATAACACGAGACACACACGACGTTACGACATGCATAAATAATCGAAATTTTATAACGAGCGTTTCTCTCCCTCGGTTAATTTCCATGCAATAATTATATACATAAACTCGGGTGTAACACGCCCAACGCAATTATTCGATGTACATGCCATACACGCGGCAGGCGGCACGTGCCCGGTGTCAAAATCACACGAATGCACGGCACGCGCCCGTTTGCCGTGGTGGGTAGGGATCGAGATTGGAGAGGAGAACGAGAAGGAGAAGAATAAGAAGAGAAGAAAAGTAAATAAATAATTTCACTCTGTAATGCGTGATACGACAGGGTGCGTGATATTTCATCGATACGCGTAAGTCTACGCGTAGCTTACGACGTAACGCGCGTATTTAAATAACAACAAGTACACGCGTGGTGTATTATTAATCGTGGAGCATTTCGGTACGGTATAATATTCTACGCAAGAAGCTAATCCCTGTGGTAGTAGTTAACTTTTACCATTTGACCTATGCGATAATACGTTTTATAAAACACGGTCATTACGCTCCTCCGATGTTACAATGGTTACTAATGCTACTATGTACCGAGCAGCCCTGACTCCACATGCGGACTTGTTAACCTCACGTAGAGAGACAGACGCACGGCACGCAACTGCTTCGTTCGTCGATGATCGTGAGTGTAAAAATGCGTGTAACTTGTGCACACGGTAGGTGGGTGTGTGTGTACAAACGAATCGTGTGGGAGAGCGAGAGAGGAAGACGAGAGGCGAGGAAAGGAGATGAGAAAAGGGGAGAGTGGAAGGACCTTGTACCATTGGTTTTTGTTCGGTAACCGAGGAGAAGAGAAGAGAAGAGCTGAGATAAGGAGAAAGAGAAAGACTGAGAGATGCGGTAGGGATAATGCCCTGTGGCCACAATAGCGTAATAACCAGTTTAAAAGGACGAGTCACGACCAGCTTTCATCTCGGAGCATCGTCGGTAATTCACCCTGGCAGGCGACAGGCAGGCAACACGGCGTGCGTTATGCCTCCTATACTTGGTGACGAGACCAGACGAGACAAGACGGGTCTTACGTAGTAGTTGGAAGGAATTCACGTCGACGTAATCTGATCCCGTTTATCGACGACGAGCGCTGCCATTATCTACCTTATTTATACACCGAGAGCCAATGCTTTTCTCTCGCGTTTGTGTAATACGTGGTATCATGTATATTTTCTTTCGACGTAAGTACCTGTGCACGTACGGGTTCGGAAAAAATCGGACGGCTTCGTGCGGGTCCGGAAACGGTCGGAACGGATCAAGGAGAAACCCAACAGGTTCGGGTGGGTCCGAAAACGGTCGGGATAGGTCGGAAAAAAGAATCGACCGGGTTCGGGAGCGTCCGGAAACGGTCGGAACAGGTCGGAAAACAGTCGGAAATGTTCGGGTGGGTCCGGAAACGGTCAGAATGGGTCGGAATACCATACAGGTATCACTGATACCCGGGGCAAAGAAAATTTGCTGACCACAAAAACCCCGATTCGATAAATCGGATTTCGACAAACCGTTTACAGGTTGAGATTCTTATACATAATATAGATTGCGATGCTATGTAAGTCGTGGTTGAATAATTGTTGTACCTAAATCTAATTAAATATTTGTTTGATTAGTCAAGTTTTACGACGATCAGCGTGGGTGTGTGGAGTAATTCTGGAATGATCGATCGGAAGGCTAGTCTGACAACCAGCCCCGAGGCAGCACGACGATATATTAATTTGATGAACTAGCTGCATATAGCTTCACGTAGATACATAACCATAGACCTATACATACATGTACAATATTGATTGCAATGAATTTTGTACGTGCATGAAGGTTATTTATAGTATAACTCAATTACGCGTCATGATTTTCATTCGAAAAACTCTGTTGCCAGTCTGACGATATCGATAAATAATTACACCAATTTGTAAATGAATCGGAACGTATAATAATATTACACGTACACGCGAAGGGTAATTTAAATGTGGCAATATATGAAATGGCTCCGCTACATCACGTATCTGGTCGTTCGTTATTTAAAGTATTTAAACTTGGCATGTACGATATAACGTGCATACACATGTGTTGCATGTTGTAGCATAGGTGTGTGAGGGACAAAAATTTATGTACAATTATCAACATACGTGACGTAAGTCTGGGTATAATAATTTAGGAATTAATTGCTGTCACTTGGAGTAATATAGGCTGCCCCTTACAACAGAGTAAGTAACTAAATAAATAAGTAAGTAAGCAAGTAAGTAAGTAAGTAAGTAAGTAGCTAAGTAATAGTAAGTGCAGCCTGTGCCTAATGTTACCCACTCAACCTAATTCTCGGAGGTGAGCACGAGCTGCACACCGACGTTTATTACTCAACGTATCTTGTACAATATCTGATTACCGGCTCCGGGCGATTGGCAAGTAGGATAATAGAATGAGGAAACTGAAATCCGCCCAGTCCCCTCGACGTTGCGTAGGACCATTACAATGGACCAAGAATCGAGATTTTCAATTAGATAAATTACAGAAAACGACGATGCTGAAAAATTATCGGACGGATGCAGAAATCCTCTCGTCTAGTCGAATCGCGAACGCATCTCGAACACATAAGTGGCGGTAAGAGAAAGCTAAAGCAAAAAGAAGAAACTCGGCGCGCGCGTATTTGCCTGGAATTCGGCTATAATCGACGAAATGATTCGCCGGCTCGCCGACAGGTGGCGGCACCCGTCCGAAATCTCTCGCGGTAGATGTACGTTCGGCATTATCGAGGCTCTGATCTCTACAGGAAGAATTCCTGCGCTATTTCAGATACAAATCGAGCGCAGCTGCAACATTCGGTACTCGGTGCTCGTTGAAGTTAATCGGTGATGTCACGGGCACGCGTGACCGGCGTGACCGGCGTGAGCGATTCTACGCGAGGATATAGAGATAGTCGCGTGTGTGTGTGCGCGTATACGAGTACCTTATATACACGTGTGTGTACACATACATACATACATATATACATATATACTCGGTGCAATCATCCATTACGGCAGTGTCATGTGTCAATTATTTGATATTCAGGTCGTCGTTTGCAGTTTCGCCTTGCTCGATAGATTTATATGCATAGTATACCTACACGTATTGCCGGTGACAACCTATGACACTTGCTCGCGGGAGAGCATTTGCGGCTCCGGATAGGTAGGCATTATAAATTTCGCAACTTCCCAACGGATCCCGTTGTAAGATGCGGGGGCCGCAAATTGTCCCACCAATTATGCCGCAACTTGAGCATTCGGTAGGTACGACGACGATTACCACTCACGATCAATTAAACAACTTGTAACGTCGTTCAACGCCCGTGGAAAATTTCCGAAATTACCAATCGTCCGATCACTTTGTTATACAATAATATATAATTAATTCTCAACGTGTATATTTATATATGTGTATATATATATATATATATTTGACGAGTCACAGTGATTAAGCATCGTCAGTGAAAACGTCAATTAGCCGATGACGACTTCAACGAGTGGTAGAAAGGAGTTCAATTATCTTGTTACTTTAATCATGCAATACGATGTTTTGGACTGGCATTACGGTCGATTACCTGGGATTCTTTGATTCTTGGAAAATTATGATCACGTTAGGATACGATTAAGGATCTCAATACATGCTTGTGTATATTTACATGCATGTATGTAATATATATTGAATTATGTGACCCGAAGAAAGTGGGATAAGATTTTGGAACGGGGACCGTTTTTAAAACAAAGCGAGAGTTTGAAACGAGTGTCTCTTCCTCCTCCTTCTTCTTCTTCTTCTTCTTCCCATTCCGGACCAACAAAAGATATATACCTATACCCATAAGAAAACGACAGCTTTCACAAAGACTGTGTTCTATACCGAATGGCAGCGATGCTCCGCAGCCTTGTGATTGTTTCTGTAATGACCTAAAATAATGAGAATGCAGAGAATTAAGAAAATAAATGAAAAATAAAAAAAAAAGAAAAAAAGAAAAAAAAAACGAAGTACAATGAAGTAACTAAATAAATGTTTCAGGCAGCTGAATGAATCATTATTCGCCGACACGTTATATGCATGATTGTATGTATATGCGATTATACTTCGACACCCACGCCGCAATGTTACACATACATCGGATGTAAATCTAACGATACACATACATATAAATGATAATGGCGAGACGCGTGCAGCGCGCATGCCGGCATTAAAATATCCGCAACGTTTCAAACTTTCAATTATGTATATTACGCCAGGTAGAATTAATTCAACGGAGAAAGTGGCACCGTTTTACGTTACAGTCGTTTATATACCCACTACGACAGACGTACCTTACGTACTGCAAGCTATAGTGCAATGTATGTAATACACATAGCCCTGAAGACCAATTACACTGCATAACAAACTGTACGCAAGAGTGTAAAGTAAAAAAACACAAAAAAATAGAAAAAAAAAAAAAAAAAAGAAATGCGTGAAATTGGACGTGACTTGAAAAGGAAAACTTAAAACGTGATATTCCACTACGCTGACAACAATAACTCGCTTAAATAACTCACCGCTTTACTTGTAACTACGTTATAACCATTACTTGCACGTACCATAATGCAGCGGAAATATTAAAAAAAAAAAAAAAAATCGTACGAAGCGACTAAATCAGCGATCACGGGCCGCGAAATGAGAATTTAGTAGCTGTAATTATAAGCCATATATTGTATACTCAGTTGACGTAACGGAAAATTTCCTTCTTCTAAAAGACGTCAATTATTTAACAAACTGACGCTCGTGCCATACATTGCATAGTTGGAGTGAGACTAAAATTCTCATCTTCTCTCGGTATTTTTTATGTTTTTTTTTTTTTTCTTCTGTGTGTAACGAAAATAAGATTCAAATTCCCGGGTGAAAAGAGAGTCTTGCGATATAGCGCGGATGGCGGCGGAAGGCGGAGAGAAAAAGAATATGGAAGCGTTATTTTCCGGGAGCCCTTAAAACTTTAAAACCACTCAAAGTTCTGCCGAAACACTTACGAAACGGGGCGGACGAAATGCACGCAGCGAGAAACACCGCCTATATTTTTATCGCTCGAGTAAGAATAAGAAGCGGTCTACGAGGGGCGGGGAGGGGGAGGAAAAAAATTAGAAGGAAAGCTCGATTCGAAAAGTCGAAAATACAAATCGCGGCGCAAAAATTTTTTAACTCTTCGTGAAACGACGTGACTTTTCAATTGCTTGAACAAAATTGTTTACACGTACCTGTTTAAAGCTCAGGCGTATCAATGTCTGACAATAAATTATTATTATTGTTGTTGTTATTATATATATATATGCGATTTAAAAAGTATAACAACACGATATTCTCATGGCGATGAGTAGTACCGATAATCATAACAAGCCTGAGAAACAGCGTGGATTATACGAGCATATATATATATATATTGACAGGCATCCAGACTTTCCCTCATCCAAGTTTCCCCATGCATACGTACGTCATGTATAAACAAATACTTCTACACGCGAATGTAAAACGAAACTTTTACTATCGGTTTATAAAAAAAAATGGCGTTAGAACGAAAATTTCTAAAGTAATAAAAGACGATTTCGGATTCTTAGTACACGCGGGTAATTTATTATTCCTTCCTTTTCGTTTCTAATATACATATATTTTGTAACACAATTCGAATGTGAAAGAAACAAAGAAAAAAAAAAAAACAACGACATTCCATCGTAAGCTTGATTCTGATTTTGAAAGTGCAGAAAAACAAGAATATTCATACTATACAGCAGATTACAGTATAATTCACCGTATATAACAGACCGAATACGTTATACACGTTACAGACTCGATAAGAGTACGATCGCTTACATATTCTACACACGTACCTACGCACGCGTTACACATATACACAAGCTCACAGATACACGAAGCCAAGTAAGTAATGACGCTTTTGTCATTTCACCGGCAATATACTTACCAGATTGAATTTTTCGTATGTTATTAGCACTGCTCGTAGATTATAACCGAGAGCTAGCCGGCCATTATTGCAACGATAGCAAGAAATTTATGACTCGTAAGCCGAGCTGTACGTATATGTATACATGATACGCACACATATATATATATATATACGTACATGTATTCTCATTTCTCAATAGTTTCTTTGGTATCTTCAGAACTATAAGGTCCACATTTAAGTTTCCCAGAAATTAGATTAGATAGACAAAACTTCTCATATTATACACACACACACGACATTTAACGTATGTACATATATATATGAAAACATAATCGAACAGAATTTCACGCGATGTATATAATAAATGCATGTATGCATATGTATATATATATTTTTATTAAGATCACCCCTCGCTTTTTCCCTTCTATATACATATATATACACACACTTTATCTCTATAACATTTCGTAATACTCGAGGAACTTCTGGGAATGGAATTGAGACGTATGGGTGTTGTAAAGTTTAAGTCGCGAGCAGAAGCTTGGAGGGGATAAAAAGATGAGGAAGACGAGGGGGTGGGGGTGGGGAAGAGGAAGGTGAAGAGAGGAGGGTGAAGGGAGGAGATCGCGAATGAAACGAATCAATAGTTTCGAGCTCACGGACGTGTGCAAGAGAGGAACAAGTTATGTACAGACGTACATAGGTACGTTATGTAAGGTACATAGGACGGTATACGTTATACGTATAATAGATACTCACATGCTGAGAAAATCAAACTTGCCTTTTATACACATCCTCGGATTGAATCCCCGAGGAATCGTTTCACTGTTAACGTTATACGTCGCTGCATAATGATTCGCAATTTAATTAAACCTAGTCGGTCAGGCCTGAGTATAGAATCGCATAACGGCCACACTGAGTGAAATTCACCCTGAAAGCGATATTTTGCTTAAGAAATAAGTTGGAAGAATCTAAAACGGAATATCTGGGCGTTGTTTAAGGATCGCCGAAAAATCTCTCTCAGTTTTCCTAACCAAAATTTATTGTTTAAATATCGTAAAACATCGACAAGTTTAAAGAAAGTACCGGAAATGTGTAAAAGAGGCCTTCGTTTCGCGCGAATATTGACGTCGCGAGGCCCATTTCCACGACTAAGGTAATCCAACGAGGAGTTTGGTACACGTTTGGGTCGAAATTCACCCAGAATGAACTTTACAATTAACACATACACGTTTATAATGTACAGACTATAAGTACTTACGATTTATAGAATTTCGTTGACATGGGACATTTCATCGATCCAATTTGACCACTGTTTATTTACTTGAAAATTTTGTTTTTCTAGTCATTCACCTCTCTTCTTAAATAAATTAAAATGGGGCGATGTAAATGCCCGCTCAACTTTGGCACGGAATATACGATACATACGCGTTACATACCTTATACGTCAGGGCATAAAACGTTTATAAGTTAATACATAATATCTGGAGTGAAGCCAGGTACAAGGTGGAGGGGTATTAAGGTATTACGTAATACCGACAGACATAAATATATGTATACGTACAATAATATGTGTATATGTATACATACATATATATATATATATGTAATGTCGTATAACTATCTCTCTCTCTCTCTCGTTCCATATACATGTACGTACATGTATAACGTGTGCCATGGAGCGTGGGGTGAAATACAGCGGCCATTACGCGGCAGTAAGTAAAACTTTGAAAGATTTACGAAAATAATACGTTACCCAAATGAGACGTCGGGAACGGTGATGAAGGGGGGGGGGGGCGAGGGTGAGGGGATGCAGAAGCAGCAATTCCGTCCGCCACCGCCTTTAATAACAATAAATTCATAATTCCTAACGCTTGTTTTCAACGCGGCACCGACCGCTAAATCATCTCCATTGCAATCCGACTTTCAGCCCCGGAGTCTCTCTTGAAACGCAAAAAATTCAACTAGGTAGATCGATGATGAAGATCATCGCGACGACGATGATCATTGTCGTGATCATACGGCGTTTGACAGCCGTAGCTATACACTGTATGTATACGTGTAGGTACACTGTGGTGGCTCATTTGTCAACTTTTGTTGTTTAATGCGGTACGAAAGAAAAAAAAAATTGGACGCTACCAATTGTTGGAATATTTTTATTTTTATCTTTTATCTGCACACTTCACGGACTTGTATGTATATTATATGTTAGTTTATTTTTTTCTTATCGCGGTCCAATAAATCATTGTTCATAAAAATGAGCACTGAAAACGAAACAGGAACATCAAAGTAATGCGACCTGTGTACATGTATATGTAGAAACTGCGGCCCACCCACGTCTTTGGACTGAAAGAGAGAGTGAGAGAGAGAGAGAGAGAGAGGGAATGAGAGAAAAGGTGAGGGGGCCGCGTCTTTTACTGCCCCAATAAACCTTGGATATTACTTGGAAATCTTATTATTCCAATTCCAGATCCACTTTGGTAATTCGCCGGCATAGCACAATCCAATCTCAGCGTAGCGAGCCACCCCCGACCATATTTCGTCCCTGAAAATGTTGTTTTTAAATCTAACCTGAGGATTTCCAGATTGAGGGTAAAAGGAGGATAAAAGGAATAAGAATAAGAATCAGAGGAAGATGAAGAAGACGAAGACGAAGACGATGATGAAGAAGAAGAAGAAGAAGAAGGAACACGGTCTACGGGGAATATTTTATTATCGTCTCGTTCAAAATTAGCTGTCGTGAAAACGATATTACATATAACCTAATTTAACGAAAAGAAAGAATACCTATATTGTGCAAGAATTTGAAATTTATGTAAACATATAAATATATACATATATATATAATTATATATATATATACACTCTTGAAAGGTCGACCGCAAGATTGATTAACTTTCCACTTGTCCGTTCAACTTTCGAATCATGTAGGTATAAATTGTTTTCCGTTATTTTTCTTCACCCTTATCATACTTACGAGGATTCCCCCTTTGTCATTTAAATGTATAATATATAGATCCGACGTTCAGAACGCGCTGATCTATGAATCACGATACGCAGCATTTATGTCAGCAAAATCAAATTATTATCCGTGAAGGTCTCTCTCTCTCTCTCTCTCTCTCTCTCTCTGTATCTCTTTGCCAGATAATCGTGGAGAATCGCTTTTATATATATATATACATATATATATATATTACAGAAACGTGACTAATCGCAAGCTGCAGTGTGACGTCATTACAGCAGCTATACATTAGGTATATTATATGTGTCTGTATATATATACATATATATACACAACGCATCGTGGATTATTCCCTGATTCTGCAAGGGACGAATGATTGATAGCGGATGCATTTTCGACAGCGTCGATGCTGTAAAGTATCGTACGAATTTCAACGTGCGTCGAAAGTCCCGAATGTGTAGCCATTTCGATTGTTCGTTGCACGTTGATCAATTATTAATTCGATATTAACGACATCGATCGATTCGTCAGTTGATTAGTCAGCGTTTGACAACGTCGCCGAAACGTGTAACGAAGAAAGAATTGATCTCTCACGACGCGTTGAACGGATCGAAGAGAAAAGCGTGCAGGGTGAGTGAGAGCTTTTCTCTTTCTTCGCTAAATTTTTCCCTCTCTCGTTTATGTGCGCGCACACACAGAGAGACAGAAATGTAGATGTATAGATGTAGGCAGAGTTATGGAAGATAGGAAAATTAAAAAAAAGCGAAGAATAACGGCGCGATGTGGAATAAAATTGCTAGTGTGTTGCGTCGCGGGGTCGGACGGGAAAAGGGAAGAAGCCGAAGTTGAAGCTAACGGCGCGGAACGATAGGGGATGTTGTCAGGGGTTCGAGTGAAATAAGAGCTTGTACATGAAAGCCTTCTCAGAACTTTTCTCCCCCTTCCCCTGCGTCAAGATTATTATCTCCTTTTATTCCTATAGCATTGGATTATCGATACTCTATCAAGCATTTACTTATATCGTTTTATCTATATTGTATTGTAGCGACGGTCACTAAGCTAAAAATAATCGAACACGACTCGATCGGCTCGGTAATAATTAATCGTAATTTTTTTTTTTTTTTTTTTTTGAGACGGTGCACGTGAAGCAAAAATTTCGAAAATTTCAGTACGTGGTCTTAATCGCGGGAAACGTATTTTGATAATTTATAATTTCAATTTCGAAAATCGATTATTAATGGTCGTTCTTATATTGTATTGTATATATATATATATGTATGTATGTGATAATATTGGTGTCTCCAAAGGGCGGTGGAAAAATCATTTTTCAACATTTCACCACTTCCCAATTAGGAAGAGAAAAAAAACTCTTCCTTGCTAACAAGCTACGAAAAAGGAAGGAGAAAAAAAAACGATGATTGCTATTACAAGTTCGGATATTCCAAGTTTGAAAAACGAGAGAAACGACGCCTCGTTTTATCTTCCCCTTCTCGCTCTTTTTTCTTCTTTCCCTTCTAACCGTCTCACTCGCATATTACAAAACTTTGGAGAGAGAGAAGAAATATGTCGAGATATGCGAAAGGAGGTTGGTAGGTATATATATTGTATACATAATACATATATATATATATATGAGATTTCTTCTTTGAGATGCCCCTCTCAAATAAAATTATCAAAAAAGTTTATACACGCTGTTAAACTAACGTATATAACATTCCGGTTTGTATATAAAAAAAATAAAAATAAATAAAAATTTCACCCAGGTTATAAATATTCGTGTACGCGCGTATCGCGTGAATTTTTTTTTTTACAAATTCTGAACCTTCCTCAAAAGATGCGCGACGTGAAAAGGCTTCGAATAAAAAAAGTAATCGAAAACAACAAATCACATCACGAATATATCCCCTCGATGTGAAATTGCATTTTCAACATTTCTACAGAAAACTGAAGCATGAACTGCAATTCCGTACAGACAACAAATTTCAAGTTGCGATATAAGTTTAACAAAGCTTTCAGAATCTATAATATATATATATATATATATATATATATATACATATAAGTATATATATATATAAATATAAAACAGGCAACCCCCGTTTCTCCGATGGAATAATAGAACAACTTCGTGGCTTCGCGAAGTTGCATGAATAAAAGTTTTATTTAAGTTTTAGGAACAACTATATATGAGGTAGGGAGAAATCGGTCATATATAAATATAATATACACATATATGTATACGTGCATGGGTATGTGCAGAGGAAAGTTGTACGTGTGTAGGAAAGTACGAGCTGCGTACGATCGTTCCTTTAAATATATGAAATAATGCAGCAGTACGTAAAATTTCGTTTCGCCATTCTCTTTAGGTATTATAAATATCAGTCGATTGGCAAAAAATGTAAAACTTATAGGTATATATGCGTGTATGTGTGTATGTATGCGTATATATATATATATATATATATATATATATATATATATATATATATATATATATATATATATATATGTACATTTTATTTTTAACTGCTACGGATTAACATATAGATGTGGCCCATGAAAGACAATGGACCAAGTTAATTAAGTGCAAGTCAGTGCTGCAGCCAGGAGTGGATGTGAAACGAATAAAGGTTGTCCAAGAGAGAGAGAGAGAGAGAGAGAGAGAGGGAGAGAGATGTGGCAGGGAGAGAAAACGAATATTCGCAGGAGGACCTCTGTATTAATACTTTGAAGTTTGAACCGACCATAATTTCGCGATTATTATACCACTACGTGTAACATTTATTTATAATTTATACATTCCTGGTAAAATATCGATGTCGAGCGAAACGGCGAAACGGGACAACGGACGAATGAATATCCTACGGTGAAGCAGTTAAATATAAAACAAAAGGGAGTGAAAAAAATCTTTAATTAACTTTTACGCACCAGCCCATAAAACCCTCTTCCTATACCGCTTAGATTCCAATCTTAAATATTTACCGGCCTCGAACTTCCTTTTCTCCTTCTCACACACCGTATGAGGGAGAAAGAGCGAGATAAGAGAGTGAAATAATAATGACAATAACAATAACGATGATGACGATGATAACGCGTACATCCCTGTAATATAAGTTTGAAATTGAAAAACGAATGAAAATAAAACATCTTCTCACCTTCGCCCTACTCCGTGCCCTGTATATATTCTTCCGGCATGCGAGCAAGTTTTAAACGATTAATTCTTCGATAATGTGTAAGAATAATATTTTATCGTGTTACTCGTTAACTCGACTCGTATTATTACTATTATTATTATTAATAATATTATGATTACTATTCTCATTGACATTATTATTGTTGAAGCTGCACAGGTAGAATGAAAGGTTATTTTATCAATTATAATGCTTATCCATAAATTATGCAAGCAAGTATATACGATAAAAGTTGTTTTACGCGTTTTTCCATGCGTGTCTTCCGTACACAAAGTATCCGTTTCTATGACGTTGGAATGAGTATGCTGCGAATGCGCATGCGCGGAGTACAGAAAATACCATTTTTAAGCCCTAGTGGTAGTTAAAAGTGGTCTTTTCTGTACGCCGCGCATGCGCTGTTGCGAATAAATCTGACATTGCGCGACCTTAACCTCAATTTCGTGTTTCGCTCGGAAAATGCGCAAGATACGCTTCTTGCATAAAGAATCTGGTGCAACAAGGAGGCAAAACCCTTTTCGCCTCGCGTATTTGCAATATTCGTCTTCGACTTCACCTACGACTCGTATTTGCAAACTCTACGCTCGGGCCCGAAAAGATCGAGTTTGCCTCCTTGTTACAAAATCTACTTACTTCGTCGTGCCGTAACCGATAAATATATATATTATTATTATTATTATATATATAAATATATATATATATATACATATATATATATATATATATATATATATATATATATATATATATATATATATATATATATATATATATACACATGTATACACATGGATGGGTATACATTATACAAGTATGTACGCGTTATCCTGCAGGCACCAAAACGAAAAATGCGGAATGCATAAAACACTCGAAATGATCACTCGCGTGCACTCTGGCTGATTCGAGGAGTATGGAAAAGATGGAAAGAAAGTGAAAAAAAAAAAAAAACACAACAAATCAAAAATAAAAAGAAGGCACACCTGAAACTACGGGCGTGTTGATCATTTGGAGTGCATTTTTCCGTCTCCCTTTCATCCGTGTGTCCACGCGGTTCTTTATTGATTGGCGCGTCGAAAGCGGGGAAAGAAGCAAAGCAAAGGAGAAGTGGATTGAAAAAAAATTGAAAAAAAAAATTACGCGGAAAAAAAAAAAACAACGAACAAAAATCCGGTCTGAATACGGTCTGAATTATTAATTAATTAGCTCCGGAATATTTCGTTCGTTCGTTCGTTCTTTCAAACGAAATCGCCAGTATTCAAATATAGCAATTATTTTCCACTCTCCGCACGTAACGTGACAAAATAAGAAAATTTTTACACAATGCTGTATGTATAATACCTACGTTAGTAGGTAAAAGGCACGGGATGAAAACACAACGGAATTATAAGGAATCGAGTAGGTATGTATGTACGCACTTATAGTACATATATATATATATATATTTATATGTATATATATGTACATACACGCACCTTACGTTGTGTTAGCCGATGCTATAAAACGGTGAAATGGGCGCAATAAAAAGTGAGAGGTGGGGGGGGTTTGAAATGCAGGGAGAAGCGAGTATAAAACAGTGTAATGGAACCGAGCTCCACCCTTCATTCATATTCAGTATTATCAAAGCGAGCTATTGGACATTTTCTTTTATTGCTACTCCATGAGAATTTATGGAACCCCGCACGGTAAATTTTCCGCGATATTCTAATTTCCCCGAAGAAACGCGAGTACGGTAAGTAGCTTATTCATGTGTAATACGTAACTTTGAGTGATTGTGCAACGTTATTAGATTTACAATTTTTATACCATTCTCACTCACTCTCTCTCTCTCTCTTTCTCTCTTTCTCTCTCTACGCACATGTGCTGATATATTAGTTAAACGGCTGAATTAAATGGTTCGAATTTCACATTCGCAACAACATGCGTATCAGGGTGGTCCAAAAAATAAACGACTTTGTTTCTTTTTTTTTCTCTCTCTTATCGAAAAGGAAACTTACTTTTTGCCGGAAAAAAGTGCTCCCAATGTGAAATTACGTGTGTTACATATTGTTACTTGTAATAATTTACAAAATAAATATGCTCAAGTTGTAGATTAATTGAATGACATAATTTCGTAGCGGAAGTCTAGTATTATTTTTCATGTTAATCTTTGAAAAAAAAAAGAATTTTTGACATGATTTCAACTTCAACCTTGGATAACTTTTGAAAAAAGTGTTCAGTTGTCAAAAAAATTATAATTAAACCTCTTTTGTAGAGCATTTCATTTATGTAGATTGTCTCTTTACTGAGCTAAATAATTCATAAATAACTAAAATTATTTTCGCCTGTTAATTAAATGGAAAATGGAAAATTCCGTCAAGGAATCAGTAAATATTAACATCGAGGGCTCAAATTACAACACAGGCGTCTTATTTCCTCTCCGAAATAATACTTGGTTAATAAACTATGAGGCGTTGTAAATATATATATATACATATACATTTCTCACGAATTAATTTAAAATTGATCGAATTTTACTTTCCAAGTCGGATGGGAGCACGAAGCTAATTTGTTTTCGTTATTATCCATGCATACGCGTATTTTACTTGTGTCATAACGTACATCTTGTGTCGCTGAAAATTTGAAATCGGAATAAAATCACTACGGGCGAAATTTAACGAATACTTATAGTTATCTGCAAATGATTCCGGGGTGTTATTTTCCCTATGCATGCAACGGCCGGTCTAATTAGTCGTTATATGTACACGGAGCTAATGCCTGCCGACAACTGGGCTGCGTAGACTCGTTTTTTACACACACACGCGCGCACACATATATGCACATATATGCAAGCGATATCTTTATCGAGAAACCGGGGACCCCGCTTTCCGATAACGGCGTTATCTCGAAAAATACTCGCGAGTATGATCGTGGAGCGAGTCAAAGATGGCGAGGTATACACACGTATATACGTGTGCGTAAAGGGGAGCCGAGTTGATAAAACAAAGTTTTAAATTGTCAAACTTCCGTATCGTGTAATCTCGAAAGATTTTTCACGTCACTTTTTTTCAAAATCTTAATATATGTATAATACATAAGCGAGAAATTCCTGTACAGTATATAACTCATGGGCAAGCCCATAAATAATGGCATAATATCTCGCCTTGGCTGTGAATACAGGAGGTAGGCACCTCTGCCGACAATAAAAAGATAAACGAATAAATTAAATAAATGAATGAACAATCAGCGGCAAAGAACGGAAAAGTTTCACGTCGCGGTCCGAGCGTTTCTGAGTTTTCGAATATCTAGGCACAGGACGAACGATTTCGCTCGGGAATGAAATAATACGGGAAGAATCCCTCGGTGTAATCGGTTATATTTTATACCGGGATAGAGAGACGCGTATTTACACATATGCTAAGAATCGGGCTGCTCCGTAATGCACGGAGGGTTTGGATCAACGACGCTAATGCTTATTCAATGCTTGGGAATGAATAATGGGAATCGCTGTTAGGATAGGTACATAGGCACGTAGGTACGTACCTGCATACAGTGAAACACAACGATCGACATAAATATTGTATCTGGAGCACGGTTTGTACGTGCATTATGGCTGTATCGAATACATTATCCCCCCCCTTCCGTCGTTTCGCTCTCTCATATCTGATTGAGATTGTTGCCATGGGAATATCGGCGTAGGATAGGTATCCTAGACGGCCACTGCTCATTTGTTTCCTTGGTAACTTGTTATTGTTGTGTGGGAAATCGGGAGAGCCTTGTCGAAACATTTTATTTCCTATCTTTCTTTCTTGCTTTTTTTTTTTTTTTTCTTTTTTTATTTATTCATTTTTTTCATCTCAGAGCCGAGAAATTAACAATTAATCAATCGAAGATCAAGGAAATTAATTTGCGAAAACTCTACGGCAGGTATGATAAATATCAAGTATTAATGAATATATTATATAGCTATACGACTGGTATATAACGAAACTTTGTTTCGACGTTACGAAAGTTACGCGTTTTATAAGTTATAATTGGCACTCGCAATTAATAAAAGCTAACAAGATCCAAAGTTCGTTACGTGTAATTTCATAATTGTACCAAACAAGATCTTCCCGACAACTTATAACTTGCCACTCGAAAACTCAAATATTCTCTTCGGCGGAAAGAAGTTCAGCAAACCGTTGTTAATATTATTATTGCTGTTGTCATTATCATCGTACGTATAATTTGGTTGGTGCGGTTTTACGTACGTCTACAAGATATTGCGTTATATTTTCGCGACCTTGATTTTTTTTTACCATTCAATTATTACAAATTTTTGCCCATCAATCCGGTTTCAATGTGTAATACGTATATGTGGGAGATTTAATGCGAACCCAACCAACATCCGACCCTCGTCATTTTTTATTTTATTCAAAATTTGTTTCCGCGATTTTCCCAACTCTGAAACAGTACAAAGAATGTTTCAGTTAACTAAAAAAATTAAAAATATAGACACATCATGGACCAGGTTTTGAACTATCTGGAATAGAAGATACAGTGTCTGAGAATTTCAAAAAAGGTCCTTCTCAAAATCACTCAAAATGTTTATAAGTAATTGAGCAGTTGATTAAATAATCTTAAGAAATTCGGGGCACCGTTTCAGAGTTGGCAAAATTGTAGAAATTTTTAAAAATAAAATCAGAAATGTCGAGGGTCAGACGTTGGTCGAGTTCGCATGGAATTCCCCATATATATAAGATGAATCTAATAAAACCGTTGGACCCAGATACACATTTCTGTAATATATCTTAGCTCGAACTATGTATTATACGAATATTGTACCTCTATCACGTATAATTACTTGTTAAACTTTATTAAGAATTTATTAAACTTTGAACCTGGAGTCGCCCTATACATACGTATAAGCTTGAATTAAAGTTTACCAGAGTGTACAATAAATCTTGAAAGTTGAAAGCGAATAAAAGTTAATAGAGTTTTTCCCCTGCATTTTATATACCTATGTATATGTATACATACATAAAGACTGTATAACACGTTATATATAGGGTATTACGTAACTTCTGTAAAAGTTTTCTATAGTCGTATAATATCCGCAATTTATTATTACGTATTTTATCAGTCTGTATTTGTCCTTTACAACCGTAAGGATTGCGGATTTCTGTGGCACCAGCTCTAAACACCCGTTGTATAAATATGATATCTGTACATTGACGAAATGAACAAGATTGGGTGCTACGTACATCGTCTAATGTATCATTCAATAAGCTATGAAACAGGACGAAATCTCGGACGAAATAATAAAACGGTAAATGAATTCCATTTTCCCCGGCCGTATCACATAATAATACTATACTATATATGCGAGGGAAATTGGATTGCGAATTTATTTATTCATATTTATCTTCGTCTAAATATTGATCGCGTATCATTCAACCTTTAAAAATATACTTCGCAGGTCTGTTCAGAAATTGATTTTGTCCTGGTACGATGTTTTTTCTTTTTTCTTCCCCCTACTCATCTTTTGGTGGAAGCGAACTTGAGACTATTTGTTCACATCGCGATGATTAAAAGATCGACAAAAATTTCGTACGAAAAATTAAAGCGGTTATAACATGTTACGCGATATATTCTCGAATCTGACGTTGATCGTGATAAAAAAGACAAAAGGTTTTCAATATTATTTTCCATATAAACTTGTACTCTGTTCATTGTTTATTACAATATTACACCCACGCGACGATGAAACAGCATCGGGAAGCGATTTGCAAATGTTCATTTTCTTCCACTTCATCTTCTCCCCGACGCCAGTGAAAGTTAACTACGTTACTTGTACCGCATACCCGTTTGTATACATAGTAATACATACCGACGTGGACTAAATGAGATCAGCGGGACTGAGAAATGGTGAAATTCTTGGACGGAGAGAGAGAGAGAGCTAGAAATAAAGGAATGCAGCATACCGCGTGCTTGTAAACGTAGGCGAAGGAAGGTGACAAAAAAAGATGGAAAATGAACGGGACAAGATTCGTGCAGTTTGCATTGCTGGTGGTGGAGGAGGGAAAATCATGTCATTTCGCATTGTTGTACCAGAGATGATCGTAAAATGTGAGGTGAGATGAGATGAGATGAGGTGAGGTGAGGGATTGTAAATCAAACTTTCAGACATACCCTCATGGAAGCTTGAGCTGCGCTAGCCACGAGCATGTAAGACGTTACTCGTGTGTTCCATGGATGGATGTATTATACGTATGCCATGTATGTAGGTTACGAGGCAAGTTGTGAGAAGTGCTAAGCAGTAAGAAACTTTGTACTTTTCCTCAGCCCGGCTGGCTGGCTGGTTGGGAACGTGAGTAACGGCCAAATAACACGTTTCTTATGCTTTGAGCTGTTTTAGTTACGTCGCGTCGTCTTGGCGTAATTTACGATTATTGCTTACAACTACCTTCGGAAAATTAACGATTCGCTCTGATAGTTAATTTGCATTTCACAGCCAACCCCGCAGCCTTTAGCCGCCCTTTGGACTTTGAGCTTTTCGATCCAGCGACCGAACGTCGATCCTTCTTCGTTGCTCGATTTCAACTACTTTTCTTTTTCAAACTTTCATCAAATTCCGGTAGAACGTCTCAAAACATCTCAGTCGGACACCAGCTCTTAAATATTGATATTTAGAGGTAACGATTTTGTTTTTTTTTCTACACTTTCCATTCAAACAACGCTTTAAGAGAATCGGAAAATTTTTGAATTTTGTTTTTTCCCTTGTAAACGGCTTGACTTATGAACTATCCAAATACAGATTCTTTTAGGAAATTTCACTCTCTATAAAAAAAAAAAAAAAAAGTACCGAAATAGAATTTTCCCAACTCTAACCGATTAAGAGATATTCTCCAGTAAACATTGTTTTATTGTTAACATACTAGAACCCTACAACCTTTCACCCTTCGCTCTGAGTATGAAAACGCGTTATACGCGACAAAGGAATCGTACCAATCGTCAGTTTTATACAAGGACTCAGAATCGTCTAGAACCGGTTTCGAACATCTTTCCTCCCTAGCTTCGACCCGTCGTGAAACAGGTGTTCGGAGATATGTTCAGGCATTCGAGAAATGCTAGGACGTTAAGAGTAACGCTTCGAAGACTTACCCGCACCCCGCGCTCTCACGATCGCAGCAAAAATTTATTGTCGTCACGTTAACTCACCTGAAACATAACGCAAAAGGAAAATATTTGTTAGTACTTGCGAATAAGTATAAATGAAAGTATCAAATGGTGAAGAATGAATTGAATGAAGAAAATGTGCCATTGAAGCAAATTGTGCCAATTCAACGTTACTGTAAACAAAAAATGCAATAACGACTTTTATTATCGTACCGTAAATCGTTTATACTAGCTATTTTCAAATTTTTTTCTTTACTTGTGCCGCGAGATTTTGCTTCCCTACGAATTTCATGATTCTAGGTAAAAGATAGGTAGCCTGTCGGTTTCGACGAGTGAGTTTGCGAGTATAAAAATATGTGACATAAACGGCCGTATCATTTTATCGCGCTGACTCGGAAGCGTGAATTTTTCACACTTCCAAGGGACCGCGGACCTTGGTAATTGATATTAATTTCGACTCGACACCTCGACCCGTTCCTGAGAAAAATGGTCTTGACAGACGGACGGACGGACGGATAACGAAGCGATCCTGCAAGGGTTCCGTTTTTTCCCTTTCGAGACACGGAACCCTAAAAATAACCGATCCGACGCTAGTTATAATAAAAAATGAAACCGTGCAGTACAGGATTGAGGTAACGACTGCACTCAGTTATCAAGCTCGCATCTTCACAAAGAGCTGCATTAACGTGTCCCGCTGATGAGAGGATCTTGAATCCCTCGTTAGCGTCGATCCGTCTCTCGAGCCAAGACTTCGAGACGTGAACCCGGAGTACTTGCATAGCATGGAGTGTAGAGGTAAAGAGAAGTGTCTAATATGGGTTTTGCGACTGAAAAATTGTTCGCCAAAAAGCAGGAAATCGCGGCTGCTCAACGAGTCGCCGAAATGGCGCGATTAGTGCGATGAGAATTTTTCCGAAGATTTGTGCGGCGTGCCTCGACTCGAAATGAAAGTCAATTTTGCGGATGCGGAAGTGCGTTTTTTCCCGTAAAAATAAAAATATAAATATCCTCGAAAATGCGTCGTCGATGCAAATCTTAGAACAATGAATGCTTCTTTTTACAGGTTCTTTACAGATATTTTAAATTTGGTCTAGATTTTTTATTAATGTAAATATCAATCGATTTTGTTATATTTGTATGAAATAGTCCTTACTTCTGCATCATTATATACTATTTTTGGATTTTTATACCCAGCAATACTACACTGTTACTAATCTGTATCAAAGCGTACTAGTTTTCGTAAGAAATCTGAAACGTGCTAATTTTTGTAAGAAGCGTCGCGATAAGGGAAACGATCTGATTTTCGCTGAGCAATCAGGGTTCAATCGGATTCAATCCGAATGGCACTTTGTGGAACTTTTGTGCAGCAACACACTTTCTATTAGGTCAGTTTTTTTTTCAACTTTGGTTTCTCTTTTTTCTTCTTTTTACGTACCCTCAGAAAACTTAGTTTTAGCCTCTAACGAAGCCTCGTAAAATTCTAAACAGTGACACATCCGGTTTGAATTTTTCAAACACTCTAACCGAAATATCTCGAAAACCACACAAGTTGGAAGGCTGTTTCTGGTTTCATTTTAATTTTACAACATTCAGTTGGCTGCCAGATGTGGACAATTGAACAGCTATGCGAAGGGGTGGAAGGCTCGCGAATTGTTTAACTTTAAGACATAGAACGCGTATGTTCCCACTTTCCTCTTAATATGTAGAAAATTTTCTCCAAAATTAAAAACTCCTACACCCTCAACGTTTCCAAAAATCTTTCAAAATTCTTTCATCGATCATCACGAAAATGTCAGTTCATACCTACAAGTCCAAGTCCTCAAACCAACAACAAACACCTCACAATTTCGAGTAGAATCCAACCAAATATCTCTAAACCTGACTAACTATCAATTCAGCTAATTGTCAATCTGTCCAAACAAACAAAAATTTCGAACTCTGACAAATTCGACAAATAAATTTATACACAATATCAACATTACTACTATATAACAATTCAAATTTACAAGCTATTAAGAACAATACTACGTGCAATCTTGCGAGTAAATTTTGTATACACATATTCAACTTGTAAATATATAATTACAGGTTTTTCAAAAGTCGAATCAATAATTAATATTTTTTTAAAGCAAAAGGGAATTATCAAGCTTTCGAGAATCTTCGCACGATGTTCGTACATCGATCATTAAAGAGTTGGACGCAATTTCAAATGATTTTCAAGAGAGGGGGAAATGATCGGACGATTGCTCTTGATTGATCCTTCGATCCGCGAGACTTTAACTTCCTGATCTTTATTGCCGGTTGCGAGCCTAATGGAAGAGTTTTGTTACGTATGTTACACCCTGGATCACGATGTTCATCAATTTTCGTAGAAGAAAATAGGGATGGAGGGAGGGAGATTCCGTTTTTCTTTTTTTTTTTCCTACAGATCCGCGAAAAGTTTCCTCGATTCTCTATCTTTCCTTTTGCCCCTCATCCCCGCGACCGCCAACCTAGTAAAGAGAAGAATGCCACGTAATGAAGAAACTTTCGAAGCTTGCTGCCGCGGTGAGGATCGATTTTTAGATTCAAGATGAATCGCCCGGTTCTCTCGCAGCCTCGTTTTAGACACCCAACGCCCCGAGTACCGAGGGGAAAAGCTTTGATAATGACGAAATGTACGATCATACAAATTATACACTCGTAACGCCGTCGCTGCACGTGCTATGCAACGATTTATCAGACCTCGGCAAATAAACGACTGACAAAATGTAACGATTTGTACGATAAAACGAATGTTTATAGTATAAATTAATCACACTTATTCCCTCTTTGTACCACTGCAAAATTGATTGCAGAAATAATTGACCTTTTATCCACGTTTCTGTGTGTAATTAAATATAAAGCGCCGATTCGATTCATTTATACACTCGATTACTCCGGATAATATCATACCTTTCGCAATGGTAATTGAATTTTGAACCTCCGAACATGGCGTCAATCGGATACCTGAACACGTATTCTATGTACGCATGTATATATAATATATGTATATAATATACGCATGTATAGGCACGACCGTTTCACGTCGAAAAATATGAAGAAAAGAATAATTTTCAATCATACTGGAATGGACCGAGAGGGAGACGAAGATCAGAAGCGAACCCATCCCCGGAAAGCTTTTTCACCGATCGTAAACGACGCTCCGTATATTTTTGATCAAGCAATTATTCAAGATCAAAGACTTGTTCGAGTAATATTCCGTACACGGGTATGGATATATAACCTTTATTGCCAGTGTTGAACGCAGAAAATATCGTCTATACACCGAGAGAAAAAAGTTGTTGAATCAGCCGAATGTGCGGTCAAACATTTATTTGTGACAATCGAAGACCTGTTGGTTTATCAAAATGTTTAGTTTGATAATTTAAATAGTCAAACCAAACATTTTCTTAGACTAACGGATATTGAATTAACACAAATAAATATTTGACCGCACGTTCGGTTGACACAGTGACTTTTCTCTCTATCAGTGTACATATAATTTATGTATTATATATATATATATATATATATATATAATATCAGTACGCGTATTGAAGCTGAAATCAACTAGTTTCCTCTGTAGTGTAAATGATAAAAGAGAGATAAACTCAGTAGGTGTAAAATAAAATTATAAAAATAACCTCCGAGGTTTCCGAAGTTTCCTTGCAATACCTCGCACTTCGCGCAGGATTAAAATATTGCGCGTAACTCGTCACCGCGTGTAATTATCATAGGTACAAAAAGCAGAGCAGGAAGTCGAGGCGACGCGTGAGTGCGAGCCAAACAATGTTACATGCTTTTCTTAATTAATACACGGTATACCAACTTCCGACGACAAAACTGATCCGCTGATGCACGTCCGAATCACCAGACTCTTGACGCTTTTCACGAGGTCCTCGGTATGTCCGAGACTCGTAATTACGTGTGCTCAGATCTCTCTCTCCCTCTCTCTCTCTCTCTCTCAAGGATCTTACGGTCGACGTCGCACAAACGGTGACAGATAGGATCCGACAGACGACGGACGTTTTCAAGTCGAGCATGCAGGGTAGGAGGCAATTTTTCTTACATAACTAGCTCGTAAAGCTTGTACTAACAGAATGAACGAAAAAAAATAAAAAAAAAAAAAAAACAATCAACGAGAAAAGAAAAAACCAACTACTAAGAAACGCAAAACAAAGAGAAGGGGTGGTGGGGAAAAAAAAACACTTTCACAAAAGAGTTGAAATTAACTCAATGGGGCCGGACCAAAATTCTCAAGTGGATACCGTGTCGATATATTATATATATATATATATATATATATATATACGTATAATACACGTGCACTTGCACATCGTACACGATACGTTTGAAGTATGTAACGCGTGGTTATATTAATAACGAAGAAACACTAATAATGCTTGTCAGATTTGGCAATATCGCCTACGCGTCCGTACAGTCGTATAACTTACCTAATAATACCTTACCTCATCAAAAGAATGCACAGGATCGAGCATCAATCATCGTTTTATACCTACACGTTGTAGATAATATTGCTCTATGAATGCTCGGTGATTTTTCTTTCCTTTCTTGTTCTCTACAACTTGGATTGTTTTCCTTTCGTTGTTTTTTTTTTTTTTTTTTTTTTTTTTGTATTTTAATTTTTTTTATTTTTTAATTCTTTCCTCGCCGTACCGAACATACCTACACGTGACACGGAAATATTTGTGCAATGTACAAGTATCAATAACTCGTCGTTCTTAGTATAGGTATTTACGTATCTACATTATCTCCTGACAGGCGATTAGGATAAAATCCCCCCCCCCTTCAAAATCTTGTACTTTTGGAGTAGACTGTAAGGATTGAGAACCTCTTTGACATTAATTTTCATTCCTTTAGTAGAACTTGATTACTTTTACGATACAACCATTTTATGAGAAATTGTTTGAACTTTGATAAAAAATAAAAAAAAAAAATCTCGCTAGCTTTATCAGAAGCTGAGATATTTGAAATTAATATCCACAGTATATTTTTTACACTCATTGTCACGAGAGATATACGGTTTCGATGTTTTCCTGTCAGGGGTTACATAAAATACAGTTATCGTTTATTATTGTATAAACGTCTGTCTCAAGTTTGGAGCAGGGTTAGTGTTTTAGAATTAGAAAATTGTAGATACACGTAATGCGACTTTTATTTCTTCTTTGTCGAAACTTTTCTACTCAGACGGAGAAATAAAAAAACGGGTATAAGTATAAATGGTACGAAAGGTTCGCCTGATCTGTGTATCGAGAGCGAGCGCGGTGAATTTGAATTATACTTTTCAACATCTTGGCAATTGTATTATTATTATTATTATTATTAGTATTATTATTGTTGTTGTTGTCGTTGTTATTATACCACTGAACCAATTCTCGATATTATTTTACCAGAAGCGGATAGAGAATAATAATACGTGCATAATACCAGAAGACCGTGTGGAACTTTGATAAAGTTTTTGTTTCGTATATATAACGTATGTAGGTGTATTTAGGTATGTAGGATATGTATGCATATCGTGACTGTAGTGGTGGTACAGCAACGAGGTTATAGTGCTAAAGATAAAAGCTGCGAGATAAACGGCATCTATAACGTATATATGCTATAATGATAATATACGTTATATACCTATGTACCGTTTGTATTGCGAAATTATTGCAAGATACCGGTTTTCACGCTGGTTTATTACAGGACCCACACACATGTTTACATACACATGAATATCTGTGTCTAAATTCTTACGCAATATTGCCAGATTTGGTAAACTATAAATATATGTTTTATATGGATATTTTGATAGGAAAAATACGTAAGACGACGGCGCATATCTTGGAAATATGTCATCGATTAGCAATTTGCACAAAGGGAGAAACTCGAGTTCGACAATTTATACATAATATAACAAATGTTTCCGGAATTTCATGCGGAACGTGCCGCGAAGAATTTTGTATAACCTCTGTACACGTATAAGCCGTGAGCAGAGTTGAAACTTGAAAGGGATCGAGAGCAGGATGAGAATTCGTTTCTGAATTCAAATTGCAGTTGGCTGGCTGGTTATTGCAGGAGCTGTACAAGGAGGTCAGGAAATGGAATTTCCGCACGTTCGATTCGCCGGGAATAAACAGTCGATTATTTTTACTCATATAGACTGTTCTGCGTCCGAACGCCGTACACAGATGCAGCAGATATTTTCCACCCCGTAAAACGTGCTTTAACTTATAACGGTTAAAAGTTTACATCACCACGGTGTAATGGAAAAACAATGATGGAACCGATTCGACAGTGTTACGTAGAAAATGTAGAGAGATATCGTGTGAGGTGTGGTATAGAAATGTGAGACCAAAGGAGGAGAGAGGGGGAAATAATCGAAGAAAAATAAAGCAGTTTACGTTACTGAAAATTCGTATTTCCATTCGGAGCACGCGATTTCATTTCAATTCACTTCTCTTTGATATCGCTTGTAAAGGAGGAAGGAATAACGAACAAAAGGGATGGAAGGGAATGCGATCGATCGACTCGTTCAACGAAAATTTCAACCAGTCAAGGAAAGATCAAGAATCCCTGTCAGAAGTAAGTACCTACCTACCTACAAACGTGGCATTTACACAGAAGTAGGGAGAATCTGTGTATAATATAAAACGAGAGTCCTTCTCGTTAAATCCTGTGTAGCGAAGTTCTCCGCTCTTCTTGCGCTCCTTACCTAACGTTTTGTTCGCCCTTCGTCTTTGACGATACCCTTCGGACATATTCGGATCTAACTCACTTACCAATTTCCCAATTTAACCCTACATATATATATATATATCTTATCGGCTGACCCTTTCAAGAGTTTCCTTGAAGCTAGAAGTACTGCGATCCACTTGAATTATAACCTTTGTTATTATGGTTATTATGTTTTCATCAAACTCATTGAATTGCTGACTAATGGGTTTTTCTCAAGCCTATTAATACGACTTAATTAAGCTTTGCGCAGTTAATTGGCATTATTTACGACCCCGAGATATTTGGCTAATTGGTAATCGGGGTGTGGAAACGCAAAGGCGACTCCTTTGCGGGAGGTAAATCGAACAGAGAACAACCTGCACACACCGACGTAATCTCGCTTCGAGTCCTGCACCATTTCGGGAATCGGATATACGTATATTACTGGTGCAGCCGCAGCGTTGATAGACCTGACAATTCGACGTCCATGGAGCACGTAACGATCCCGACGAAGATTGGGAAAATAAGTTAGCGAATTTAACTGGCGGTACGGTCCAACGATACCTAGAGGTGGACGATGGTGTGAAAAGACATTCATATCAGGTACGTACCTACATGCAGAAACTCATTCGTTGCGTAAAACGCGGCCAGATATACTTGTACAACATTGCGAGTTAGGTACGCGGTTAATAATAAATTGTGTTACAGATTGGAAAGTAGAAGCGAGCGAGATCTGCCCGTATTAGATTATCAACAGCTGATTCCAAAGCGAAAGTAGCCAGAGGAAAGCGACCCTTGGATCACGACGAGGATCCTCGCATCCCGTGGTACGAATGACGAGCCAACGATCTTTTCCTACGATCGTTCGACGTACGCGTCGAAGGGATTAAGACGGACGTAGGAAAATATTTGGAGCAAGATAGTACCAAAGTAGGTACGTCGAAGGATATAAATCTAACGATTTCCCAATCGGTCTGCGAATCGAGAGGAATGATCTAGTCGCCGCGTGGGGGAGGGAAGAAATAGAAAGTGGTTACGTGCCTCCCGGTGTTGGTTTCTAGAAGGGCGATCAGCGATGAAGATTTCAAATAATGGTCTTCTCTCGCTGATGGTGGTGGTCGTGCGGCAGAGCCAGTTAAAAGGAGATCGAGACACCGACGACTTCTGAAAATTCTGCCGAGTTCGGAACACGCGTACTCGCCTCGCGTTGCGCCGATTGAAATGTGGCGGTGTTGGCGAAAGTGCGAACAATACTCGGTGTAAAAAGGAAAAAGGAGAGATTAGAATAAAAAAGAAAAAAAAATTAATACACGCATCTTCGAACGACGGGCTCAAGAAGACGGATGAAGAAACGATCGAACGAATTTGAACAAACCAACGATAATGTGTATAATCGTTACACTCTCCAACACATCCTGCTTCGCCATAACCAGTTGTTTCAGGCTTATCGTTACGATCATTACGTAACGGTGCCCATTATGCCCGGCACGGTTCTCTTTATGCTGCAGCCAGTGGGTATGTACGTACGTACCAAGGCACCCACACGGAGTAAGGTTAAGCCTATATCTCTCTGTCACTGCTCATTGCCCACCTATTAATTCCATTGTAGGGCAACGTTATGGGGTAGAGTCGTTATAGGTATGTACCTACGTCTGCGTACGAACAACGTATTGTGTTATATACACACAGCTGGCACGGCTGAGGATAATACTGCTGATTGTGTGCGGACAAGAGAGAATAAGAGAGAGGGAGACGGAAAGATAGATAGCTTTCGATATTACCTCTCGACCTTTCACGATCCTCGAGGTATACACTTGTACACCCATACATCGCGCAGCCATTGTGGGTAGAGGAGATAGTCCGACACAAAAGTTGTTACATGGATTTGTAACCTCTTCAAACACGATATTATATACCGTATATATATATACATATATCATTCTTATTATGATTATTATTATTATCGTTATTAATATACGGATTATTACAGTGAACGTTACGAACATTTGTTTTTTTTTTTTTTTCACGGAAGGTCAAACAGCCTTGCTCTCTTTCTCTCTCTCTCTCTCTCTCTCTCGCTCGCTCTCTTCGTGCAGCGTTTTGCTTGTGCCGGAATGATTTAATTATTATCATAATACAATATCGGTAGGGAATCGATTCCCCTTCACGGTTTATTATATTTATTATATGAATACAATCGATGCAAGGAGGAAAAGGAGAGAGAATGAAAAAGTGGAAGAATATTTATTATGGATCGACACGCTGTACTTAACTCGAAGCCCCCTCCGAAATGAATTGAGGCCAGAGCGACGTCGGATGTAGTGTCGTAATTTTAAAACACTTAACAACTACAACACTGGACGTCGTGTATACGGTATTGAAGTAAAGAATACAAGAAAAAAAAAAAAAAAAAAAAGTAAAAAACCCGCTCGTAAGATGTTTACACACTGGTAAACACACACGTGAGGGTAAACAGAAATCTCTATACAATTATAAAATCTGACGGTAAATTGTAGTACGTATTATTATTATTATATTATGTTCTCAAACGGAACGTTTCACCATCGAATTGTTAGCCGTACTGTTTAAAATATCGTGATAAAGAAAGTATGGGTAAAAAATGGACGTTACGTTACGTTTGTACGTGTTTGCTGCCGTTGTACCCGCGATACTTGAAATCGAAGTAAAAAGTAGAAAGTGCTATAGAACAAATTCTCGACATAACGTAAAGCGTACGTGCAAAGGTACAATAACTGTATAGGTGCCTAATACATATATACGTGCAATATATTCGATACGAGGAATCAAAATTTATTTCACATTCCTCGCGTAAGCATTAATTTGCGCAAAAACGTTCTATCGCAGAACCATTTATTACCGAAATGATTAATCGCGCAATTTTGAATGAAACAAAGAGGAATGAATAAAAAAAAAAAAAAAAAGAATGAAAAAAAAGGAACAATCCTTCCCCCGTTTTATCACTGTCTCTGATATTGCTTAACCAGATATATTGTAATGTTCCTAGTTTTATGCGCGTAAATGATTATTATCGTTGTTCTTATTGTTGTTATTATTATCGACGGATTTCAGACAGTCATCACTCAACAACAAAATAATACCCGTAGAGAACATGACGTACGGCTCTCGAGGCGTAGGTATAATATAAAAATATAAGCGGGAGTTTGTAATTCACGATTTAATCTCACATGGCTGCAGATACTTCGAATCTATTGCCAACATAGTTTTTGCTGATATTACACCGTGCGATATGACCCAGTGTTATTAAGCCTCACGAATGTTCCAATTGTAATTCAGTCAAAATATATGGATCTGATTTAAAAATACTCCGAACAAGGCTGAATTTTTTAGTTTTTTTCATTTTCCACAAAAACAGTTACCGATGGCTGATATATAACTTGACCCTCGTGTAGAGCGGAAAATACTACGTCGAATTATGTCCTCATATGTCGGAAACGGAGTCGGATTAACAAATTTAAAAAAAAGAAATTCTACTTATCGACGGAGTCTGGGGAATTTTGGTGAAATAATTTCTTTAGTAATTTTTCACCTATCGATAGAAGTTTTTGAGAAAAACGCCAAAAAAAAAAACCGTCAAATTTCGCTGTTTTCTCGAAACGCCAGGTATGCAGTTCAAAAATGACTTCAGACTCGAGGGTATTCCGAATATTTTTAATTCAGACCTATTTTTACCGAACTAACGATGGACCTTCGAAGAAGCGCATCGTCCCCGACACTCTGCAACAGAAACCTCAAATCCGAGCGCCCTTTTCACCCTTGACAGAGCTCTAGGAATATCGGATTTATCCGAGCCCTTGAGGCAGGGGTTAAGGAGCCGAAAAGGTGGATCGTCTAATCGGCACGAGACTCCTTTGTTCAGCTGTGTGAAACGAAAATATCGAGAGCTGCCGATCGTCTTTCGGTTGTAGGTACATATTAGGTTTCGCGGCTGCTAAAGAGACCAGAGAGCGTCGATGCATCGCTGTTCAATCGCATGGAAAATGGAAGCGATGCTCACGGGGAAATGCAATGCCAAGAAACTGGCGTCGAATGATCTCGGATGACATCGCGTCGCCGTTGCATTAACGTGCTTCGGTGTTTCACGTGCAGTCTCAACTCTGTAGAAATTTTTCTAGCTGTCATCAGGTCAAAAAGAAGAAAAACTAGAAAGAAAATTGAAAAAAATTTACATCAAAGTACAAAGAAAGGTGAACAAGAGCGCCTGTTCGTCATCAGGTTGTTGAGCTTTTACGTATCCGAATGTAAGTCAAACATAATTACATTCTATCGTTTCAAATTTATTCAGTGTTATATTTTGTAACATCATATTTCGTTGTAAAATATGTTGTTTTTTTTTTTTTTCTTTCAACAAACGGTTCTAGTACCGAGGAGTTCCCCGATTCACGTTTATTTTTTCTTCTTTTCGACCTGATAAGACACCGAGTAAAATTTCAACGTACATTCTACGAGGTTGAGAAAAATCCCTTTCGTTCGGTCAGAATTCTGACGTTGCATTATATTATTATCGGCATTTCGAAGGCACGTAACGAGAGGTGAACCACCGTATGGCAGGTGCAGCGTAGAAAAAGACTCGTTACTCCTTGAAGTCTCGGTACGGATCGATAATGATTTTAATTGGCAAGTAACGTCCAATTAAAGATATCAAAGATGGTAGAATCGGACTCCGCGAAAGAGCGCGTTGCGCGCACTTTCACCGATTCATCATCGTTAAGAAATTTATAATACCCACACTATTTATATACGCATAAATCAGAAGTACTCGTAGCGATGCGGCATCGTTAATACACGTGAAAAATAACGAAATTCCTTATTCATAATAAGCGATATATTAAATTATATCTGACGAAATGGTGGAGATTTTTTCATTTCCTATAACCTTGCGTCCGTCGTCGCATCAAATGTACGGTAAAATGCATAAATGACACGTTCCGCCTAACTTGTTTTCTCCTCGAAACAAACTGCGAGTTCAATTCTGTACTAATTGCGTGACAACGACCGGCGATGCATCTGACGTAAGAAGATGGGATGCATTGTCACATATTCCGCGAGAAAGTCAAAGTCAAATTTTGTTTCGGACCGAAAACAAGCTAATTACTTACATGTGCAATCCCGCCATATTGTTATTAATTTCAATGAAAAAATTCCAAAACGTTCTCAAGACTGTAAACAATAAAGCGTTCAAACTCAAATTGCCCCGAGTGTTTTCATTTTCTTTAAAAAAAAAAAAAAACAATTCGTAAAAATAGCTATGATTTCAGACCCTTTTTAACGAACATTACCGTACCTGCATTTGCGTCGTTGCGGTACGGCAGCAGAAACAGCAAGGCAATCGCGTTGATTGCAATTGCCTTTCGTTTAGCTTAGCGATAAATCTGACTCCTCGAGTCAATTCTCGAATTATGTTACCGCTGCTGCTGCTGCTTTTGCTAGTGCATGATTGCCGATCGGGGCGAATAACAAACAGGCCTTTACCACCATGTCCGGCATATGGTGAGCATAGTACATAAACAATATAACCACACGGATCGACGAGAAGAAACTCAAGACGAGAATCGTGCTCGATTAATTAACCGTCGATCCCTCAGCCGTACTTTAAAATCGAGTATTTTTTAACAGCGAGAGGTAGGCTAAGGTGGACGGCAAAAACCGTACGCATCGAGTAATTCTCAGGGTGTACCGGGTAGATACGAGATAAGCTTTAGGGATGAATGAGAGTAAACGCAAAGGGCTGCGGGACGTGAGGGGGGGGGGGGATGATTGTGAGTCACGCTGCAGAGCGACGTGCACGAAGGGATGGCAAGGTCGACTACAAAGGGTGTATCGGACCCTTATTTTCCCTCGAGCCCCTCGGCGCACTTGGCAACTTTTCTACCACCATTACAGGTTATACACCCGGGTATTATTTATCATCTACAAATTGATCCGCCTTTGGTAAGGCCAAGGGATGGGGGAGGGGGCGGAATGAAGGGAAAATGACATCGGTTCTAGGGAGTAAAAAAGAGAGACGTGAAAAAAAAAAAAAAAAAAAAACCAACGCACAATCGAAAGGACGATTGAGACGTCGCGGAGTTTTAATGATTGATAGATCCCTTAAGGGAGGAACAACGTTGGACCATTTGTTTGTTTTTTTTTTTTTTTTGTCTTTGGCCTATAACTATATTTCAAGCGTTATCGAAACTTTTCGAAATTCCATTTGATTACACAAGGGGCCTCATTTCGTCCGTCTCTCCCCCACATACAACGAAATACAATTTTCGCCGAGGGTTTTCAACTCCTCGTATTTTCGATTTCCTTACAAGGAACCGGGAGCTGTAGATTACTTTCCGAGGTTGGGGTGGAGGTCGAGGCTGGTTAACGACTCTGGCTGACCCCCCACTTTATACATACATACATCCGTACACGTATACCTCAGACTCTGACGAACGACCATTTCTCAAGCCATGCCTGCGCAGACGCATTAATCAAGTTAATTGTTTTACCAGCAATCCTGCGCTAATGTAGCACGCACGGCGGAAAGTGTTGTGAAAATTCAAATTTTAAAATCCACGTACTTCGGTTTCGTTTCTCAAATCCCACCGTTGCAAGGAACGTTTTCTGTACAGTCATGCGAAACAATTGGAACAAAAAAAAAATAAATAAATAACAATAACAATAATTCTTATTTCTACTGCGACAACGGTTTGCAAAAATACGTTGTTACACGCTGCGGACTGACTTTACCTCCTTCGGCTGTTCAACACCCCCAAAAAAATCAAACGTCGTGTATATTTTACGTCGTTTGGTCTTACGCATACAGCGCAGTGTATGTATAGGTGTAGAGTATAAATCGGTGCGCGGTTGGTATTATATCGGGCTCTAAATCATACGTGCCGGTGTTCGTGACAGGTGAAAGTTTCCCGGAGCAGTTCAAATGTGTATAATAAATAAATACGTAGATACGTATACTCGTACGATTGTCCACGTACGCATACCACAAACAGAATGGATATCTTATCTCCCGCTGCACTCCGTCCACTGCACCAGCAGCTGCAAAATTTATCTACTCAATTTACCTGCGGTATCTTGGGTTCGATATCTTATTTGGCCATCGAATTTACCGCGAGCATTATACCTGCAAGTACGCGGACGAACCCGAAGCCAGCAGCCAAAGGTCGTAAAATTTTTCGAATTATAATTCAAAGTGTTTGACAAAATTTTGATTTTCGTACTTGACTACCGTTTGGCTGCTGATTTCGGCCGCTGATTTAAATCTCTGCGCAGCGCGAAAGAAACGAATTGGTAAAAATATTTGGCCGACAACAGCGCGTAATGATTTTCCCACGATGAATATCAGAGAGCGCGTTTTTGACGTCGAAGGAGATGGAGGGGGGCGGACGACCACGCGTGTACGACCCTGCGGGGCACGCGTGTGCTTGGCCGCATACGCACGGCACGGTACGACAACATTTACATAAGCACACATCGCAGGACGGTGCCGGAAATAGGTTCCAGAGAGAAGGTTCCGAAGTTCAACGGGCTGTACGTACACCGTTAGAGTCGCGGCTGGTGCAGGCGTTACAAGTTGCATGAGATAAGTAGGCACTCACCGTGCAGGGATCAGTCGTCTGGTGGAAAAAAAATCAAACTAATGCAGACCGGACCGAATCATCCGAAATGAAAAATCAAAAAATTAATTTTTAACAAAACGGTAGCTTCTCGAAGAAAGGAAAAACTCGATTTTCCAAACAATTTCCGCCTCAATTTTTTTTACAGAATTGCAAATATTTATCGGTGAGAAAAAAACCATAGATCAAGGACTGTAATATATATATATATTTATAAGGCTGGTGTAAAAATCTGATACCGATCGGTTGAGTCGTTTCCGAAAAATCCTCCTCACCGACTTTGAAAACATGGTTTTCGAGAAAAAAGCGTTAAAAATTTCAAAATCACGTAGTTCTGGGCGTATTTGCGAATGTGCGCGTAACTTGGAGAATATTTGTCGGATCGAGGTGAAATTTTCTGTCAACATATTTGAATGTACGAACATTACGAGAATGAAATTGAAAAATTTTTGAAAAATCCCGACTGCTTGTAACCCCTTAAAAACTTGCGTTACGCGGTGATAAAATGACGCCGAAAACGAGGCTCTGACGTCACGAGGACATTTTTCACACTCATTCAGGAATCACGCTTGAAGCGCACGAAATACGCGTACAGCTGCTGCTGAATCATCCGTAGATTTGTTATTCAGCGGTCATTCCGAATGCGAAACGCAATCGCTACCTAGAAGACGTTTCCGCGTCCCGTCGCAAGGATGCAGGCCGCGGTAACGACGCGGCTCTGAAAGATCGACGGAACGGAAAGGGCATCAGTCAATAATGGGAAAGGAGAGCTAGACGAGAATTCAACAACTCCTATTTTTTATCCCTGTTTTCCGTCCGTTCGTCTCTCCGCAGCAGCAGCAGCCGAGGGAGCGAGTTCCTCCGTCCAAGCATCCTGTGCCCTCCTCCTCCTCCTCCTCCTCCTCTCGTCCCTTGATTTACGAGCATAATTTATAATATTTTCGCTACTATTGTATGGTAATACGAAAGGCAGCAAAAAATATGTTAATGGTCTCCATAAAGGAGATATACAGGCACGTATATACTTCATTCCGCTCCACGTACCCGGTGGCCTCGGAGAATTCAAGACTTACGGCTGTTCGTCTGCGAATACTTTCCAAGGCTGCGTGCATTGCAGACACGTTCGGTTTTCAAATTGTCTTGTGAAGCGGAACATCGATTGTCCTGTTAACTAATTGGAACCGAGACTGGTTCGGACAAGCGAAAAGCAATTTTTATCTCAGGGGATGATGACATATGCAACAACAAATTTCAATCTATATCAAACATCGAAATACATGTATTAAACCTCTTTCGAAATAACGAAAACTAATCGAATATTTGTCAGCAATATTAAGAATGGATGCATAGCCCGATAGTTTCCTTTTTTGTAACCTAATTATTTGATGTTCCTCAGGGAGGTACGGCTCTAGGATCAAATAATACTTCTTGTCAATCTATCTATCTATCTCTTTTAAACACCGAACGCTTATTTTAAAAGCAGCATGAAAGACGAGATGATTTCGTGCACAAGAATGTAATTCTTTTTAACCAAAGTTCGAATAAATCAAGTCGTGTTTCGTATAATCGAGGTCCTACTGTACTATACTGTAATACTCGAACGTGTCTTGATCCTTGGGATTAAAAATGATTTTACAGACGCGAGGTTTCTCGCATACCTTGTATAATTGCTCGAATCGCAAGAGATATTCTCATCTCGATATCGACGATCGACGAAGAACAAGGTCAGAATTATTGAACTCCGAATTGGCCAGCGTAAAAGAGAGCTTCGAATGCCAGTTGGTAGCAGCCCCTAGAGATTCTGACAGGGGGCGAATATTGTCGAAATAAAACAAGAGCGACAGATGCTGCCTCGATTTATACCCACTCCTTTACATACACATGTTGTACTAGTACTACCTACGACTCTGAATGATTCTGAAACGCCGATTGATAATTCTAAACACAAAGGTCCGGACTCTGGTGATAACTGATTTCGAAAGGTAAGAACTTGCGAGACGATATTCGACTCCCTTTAAATTTCAAACTGAGACGCGACTCGTAACACGAGGCGTAAACTGGGACGTAGATATCGTGTATCGAGAGATGCGGCCGCATCTCGCGCCAAGTACGTTGTAAAAATAAAGAAATAAAAAAACGGGGCAAGTGCGAATAAAACTCACGCTCCGAGAGTTCCGTACAAACTTAATTATTATTTGTCAAGCGATATAACCAGATATTGACTAATTTCAAACTTTTTTCTTTACTTGTTCCGCGAGACCTTGCTTCACTACAAATTTCATGATTCTAGGTAAAGGGTAGGTAGACTGTCGGTTTCGACGAGTGAGTTTGCGAGTGTAAAAATATGCGACATAAACGGCCGTATCATTTTATCGCGCCGACTCGGAAGCGTGAATTTTTCACACTTCCAAGGGACCGCGGACCTTGGTAATTGATATTAATTTCGACTCGACACCTCGACCCGTTCCTGAGAAAAATGGTCTTGACAGACGGACGGACGGACGGACAACGAAGCGATCCTGCAAGGGTTCCGTTTTTTCCATTCGAGACACGGAACCCTAAAAATCGAAAATTAGTTAGTTTCCGAGACAAACTTGCGATTATGAAAATCTCGCATTTGGTAGGTGGGTACGTACCTACATATACACATACCATTTCCCCATGCACGGGCTATTAAACCTGAACGCGATGAAAACTTGATCAATAAATAGCGAACGGGGACAGGAAGAGAGAAGGTGTGGTGGGCGGACTGGAGCTGCGTTATAGCTGATACAGTATTGTACAGAGTCGAAAGATATCGCGGCGATTGATTTACATCCGCGAGAAAATTCCACAATTTGTATTCACGGCGTCGATAAACCGTAAATTGAAAGGACAATCTCGTCGGCTGTGCCTTTATACGAACTTCGAGTTATTGTTCCCTTTTACTTCTCCGAGTCAAGGTTGACGATTCGACCGTACCTCGATCGGAACCACGACTCGATTGTTCCAAAGCGGAATCAACTATTGCTTAACAGAGACTCAATGGAATACACTCAACATCCGTATTGCACAGAGCGTTGAAATTATAAACGTTAACGTAACAAATAGGGCCTGGATAAATATGTATTAAAAATTACAAAACACGTACGTATAATATAGAGTTAAAGAATTAAAGTATTGAGTAAAAGCTATCAACTACAGTCGAATTATATATGCACACGTTTTGTAATTCGAAAACTAGTAACAAAGCACCGAAACAAAACTCGTTAATTTACTATCATCCAACGATTTTTAAAAAGCTTAGTCCGCGCAATACGAGCACGACATTTTGCTTTGATTAAAACGATCCTAAACTCGCGAAGTAATGTTGTTTTTTTTTTTCCGGAACACGGATCGTTACGTAAAGTATATAAACACGGTGTAACTTTTCATTTGATTTTCGACAGCGAGTGAAAGAAAGAAGAAGGAATCACGCATCGAGGCACCCAAGTAAAAAAGACTCAAGTACAGAAATAAAAAAATGAAAAGGACATGCCCGCACCAACCTACCCCGGGTACTTTCTCGCAATCGCTTATTTCGGTAAACTCTCTTTATACTTGCACGCCTGTTTAGTTTAGGTAACGTAACACGATAATTATGCAGGTGAATGAAAAGCGGGAATAAGAGGACAGGACGCTCAATCAATTCGAAACACAACCGACCTGCTGCCTGCAGCCAGCCAACCAGCCAGTCCCGTATTAGCGAAGTTATTGGAGCGTGGCTTGCAGCTGGTACAAGTAGGCCATCCCCTGAACCAGATCCCGGAGCCCAATGGCAGTCGCCGAGTCACATCGAGTCGAGAGAGCGAGCTCAGCTCAGCTCTGATCCGATCCGATGTCTCGTCTTATCCGCGGGATTCGCTAATTCCTTTTTTTTTTTCTTTTCTTTTTTTTTTTTGCCATTTTTTGTCACACCTTACGACGACCTGGGTCAAGAAATGTTGGGTTAGGTGAAAATTTGTAACAAAAATCTCGCCTTGTTACTTTTTTGGCTCGCTTTTTCACCGCAGTTTCAACGTGGCCGGAATCGAATCTCAAGATGTAAGAAACCGGCGTAAATCAGAGCGCACGTGCGTGCGGCTCTTCAGTATCCTCTAAGGGTCTCTCTCTTCGGACGGAAGAACGATTTAACGGAGGAGAGTGTTTGTTTTTTTTTCTTTTTTTTTTTCTTTTTGAGAAGGACGAGGAGGAGGAGGAGGGTCTGTTCAAAGGTATAATTTTATTTGCGGAAAAAGTATCTGTTTGTCGGATTTTCATGAACGAAATTTTCGTGCCGGGATAGGTTTGCAACACGGAACGACGAAAGAAAGAGAAAAAACAGAACGTTGTTTTTTTTTTTGGGGGGTCTTATATCTAAATGAATAAATTATGATTCTTATACATCGAATGATAAACGAAATCTCTTATTTGTTACTTGTAAAGTTTATTTTCCTGTCTTTTTTACGTTGACAAATAACTCTTGAAGTTTTCGCTTGACCAGCGAGTAGCGGCACGTTGAAATAAAAAAAAAAAAAAAAAAAAAACTTTATCTTACAAAATTATTTTTTTCCTTTCATTGGTTACGTGGAAGAAATAAAAATTTCACATCTAGAACCCAGACTCGATATATTCGTGTTATCCGGTGTAATCGGTGTGATTTTAGCCAATTGCGATATTCCGTGATAATATTGGAAGCTATTGTTTAGAAAGGGTTAAAAACAAATAAAAAACGCTGATTATTTCAGCGCAGCAGTAATAGCAACGAATACCGAATCTAATTTTAATAAGGTATAAAAATCTGACGTCACTTTCGTAATATTGGATTGCCTGAATATTGTAGAGAGTTTCTTCTGTTTTGTTTGTGCAACATAACTGTTGCTCCACGACGATTCGATGAACAGCGAGATAAAAATAGGACGTGTAAATTACGTAACCTTTGCGAATGAATAGAAAAAATGTGTTAATTTTAACGCAAAAGTTAAACTGACACGCGTATACGTAGAGGACGTAGATTGTGGATACACAGAAACGATTTTCAACCTAATATTGAGTCATTAGCGTGATACAGAGATATGACTTCGGTTATGTAAACAATTTTATCATCTTACTAAGTAATAAAGTGTAAAAGTTATAATTTGAAATAGATTTGTTGTCGGTACTGTCTTTATGCGAGAGTAATTTAATCAAGAATTAAATGGAGATATTGCCGGCATTTATGCTTTGGAAAATATTTAATCGTTTTCTTATATACGTGTATAATATTTTCTAACAATATAATTGATAAATTTGCAATCGACAATTATTTTCATATCGTTAACAGAGCTGGCAACGTAACAACGGATTGTAACGAGTTTTACATTAAAACACGTCATCCCTTTGCTTTCGGCAATTTATTTATAACGTCTATTAACGTGTCTGAGACGAATATTAGAAAATAACTTGAAGTGTATAACCAATCTGTCTAAAAGTCTTGACGTGTATAGAAAAAACTCGAAGTTATTTCAGAGCGAGGTATTTCTTACATTATTACATTAGCCGTACAATAAGACATTAAGCAACAAAGTTTCCTCCTCTTCTAGATTACACGTTTGTATAGAAAATCTATTTCACGAGTAATTGTGCGATATAGTATACGTATTCCTACATTGCTGTGTGTGTGTGTGTGTGTCTGTAAGTTAAATAAACTTGTTTGGTTCGAAGGAAACTTTGCTTGGCCATTGTATTCCAGTGAAGCAGGAGAGTTTACTGAAAGTTGAGAATATACGCGAAGAGTAGGAGGAGGATAAGGAGGAGAAAGAGAAGAAGCCCCGTTCCCCATTACGCTTTATTCGCTTGTTTAGTACTTTCCTCATTCGGTTTTCAAGACTTTCAAAATTGCCCGTCATATATATGTATACATGTATCCATCTGTATACCCACACACGTAAATACACCCTGCCTTACAACGTGCAACGTTTAATGCTATACATAGGATGATTCTTAATAGGGTTGTTTTTAAACTTTTATGTTCCCAGAGGCTTGAACGCTTTTAAATTGATAAAAAAAAAAAAAATATTCCTGAAAATTTGAGCTCTCTGCATCAATTTTAAGATAGTGAAGTTTGCGATGGAAGTATCTTATGGAAATGACACGGGGAAAACTTTTTTTGTTCTTTGTAATTTTATAAGTCTTTGAGGAATAGACCGAAAATAACGTAAAATATATATTTTTGTAGAGAATCGTTGTCACCGGGTCACAATATCAACCGAAACTAAAAGTCATCAAATTTTTTTAAAGTCACATCGGTCAGTACTGGTAAAAAATCATTTCCGTTTATTATACAACGAGGTTTTAGAATAATGTAATTACATGAATCTATCTTAAATTTTATAACCTACAAGAAATATGAAATGTATTTTATGACAAGATTGATCGTTTCGTGGGCTATACTTGAGAGAATGATAATTTTATATATAATGAAACTTTGAACGTTAATTAATATACCTGAACGCTTTCATTGGCGAATTTGATGCATCGGAGGTATTTTATTTATTTTATTTTTTCTTTTGTTTTTTTTTCATTGTAGAGCGTTCAATTCTCTAAAAAATATATATTTTTCATTATTTTCGGTATATACGTCAATCACTTATAAGATTCCAAAGAACAACAAATGTTTGTCCCACGTTATTTCCATAAAATGTCTCAGAGTCGATATAGATGGCTGAAATTTTCATGGAATTTTTTTTTTCATCAATTTAAAAGCTTTCAAGTCCTTGGGAGCATAAAAATTCAAAAACAACCCTATTAAGGACCACCCTTACATATATTTATTTAACATTATACCATATATATTTCAGGCGTATTTGTGCATGATTAAAACTGCAAGTTGTACGTAGTATACGGACATAACGACAGAACAATTTCTTCTCGTCAACTGTGAATATACTTGCAATATAATATAATATAATATACAACGTAACGGAATTACATTGAAGGCAGAAACAAAGGAGACTCTTTGATATTATTTTTACGACAAATCTTTTTGTCCTGAGAAACAGGAAGTCACCGCAGCACCGTGACGAGATCATAATTAATAATTATCGTCGGCTGACTTTCGTTTCGACGAAATCAATGTTTTGCCTCTTTCTTGTATATCCACGCCACAGGTACTGTATAAAAATGCATATACACAGCCATTATACCAAGAGGTGTGTATACGTATCTATGTACGTACGGTATACAGGTATACATACACATACATCAAGGCGCGCTAAGCGGAACCGTTGTTTTGTAATATTGCCTGACTTTTTTATTACACTCTGTTGCGAAGTCGGTGAAGAAATAAACCCGCCCGTCTAATTCAACGGAGAGCTGTGAATAAAGAAGGCAGGCGGGGGGGGGGGGGCTCTAGTCTAAGAAACGAAGAAAAATCGAAATGATACCAGTTTCGTTCAGATATTTATCATCATATACGCTCCGCATTCTTGTAATCATCCGTATAATACGAGATCCAAAAAAAAAAAAAAAGAAATGAAAAGAAAATGAATCAGGGGATAAAAAAAAAAGTTCCAAACGTCAGAGTGTATAAAGTAGTAGATAGAATAAAATAACTAGTCGTTGTTGCGCGTGCGTATACACTTTTACACCTACGAACCGATGATCAGTTTGACAATTTTTATATCAGGTTCATTAATCGTGAAGCATGTACACATACGTATAATGCAGATATTCTCTGGGTGTACCAGATAACAGATCGAAATGTAATTTAAGGCAAAGAGGAACTCGAACGTTCCATCCTGACCCGAAAGTCGTGAATTTCCGTCACTTTTATTGCAAGTCAAGGTAGAAAAGCCATAACCCGCGTCGTACGTACATATACATATACATGTATGTATACATACGCGGCATATGCGGCCGGGCGATGTTTCCAAGTATAAATAAAGTTTAATATTTCAAGAAACGTTTTATTGCCGCGGCAGTTAATTTACGATCGACAGATAACATCCCCGATTATACCTGCGTATGCCTGCGGATGTAACAGCTATACGTATATAATGCGCATATCCTCCACCCCCACCCCCCTCGCCGTTCAGTTGTACATACGTGAACCGCCTTGCGCTGTTTCGCTAACAATTATAAAGACTGCAGATGATGCGTTTATTTCATCGTTGTATGTACACCGAGAGAAGATGGTCGGGGTTGAAATTGCAAATTTGAAGAGTTTCGAATTTTTTACCGGCGAAAATTGAAGTAAAGAAATCAAACTTTGACGAAACATCGAACCCCACCCCAGAGAAGAGTTTACTTACTGTTAGCAAACGTATATTTCGACACAGCGAAACAAATGTTAAATGTAAATACGATTCGTTAGCTGTTAACAAATTTGTATCTATCGTTGTTTGGCTTAAATAAAATTTGATGATAATAATAACGAAACATTTATCTCGCCATATCCAAACATACGTTTGCTAACGGTAAACAAACTATTTTCTCAGTGTATTTGTATCCTAAGAGAGTGTGAGGGAAAAAATGATGGGGAAAATTTTCATTCTAAACGTAAGAAATTTACAGAATCCAACAGATATAATTACGTAACGCACGTAATAACAACCACATTATAACCTGCGAGAAACACAGCTGATCATACTACTCGGTAAAGAAACAGCCTGCTTTTTCTTATCTAAACGTTTCGCTTGTTTGTGGAAGATAACGAGCGGTAATATTATAAATATAATGTTGGAAGGAAAAAAAAAAATATGCGCACACACGCACGCGCGCAATATAAAATATATATTATGTGTGAAAAGAACAACTAATCGTTCGGTAAAACAATATTTCCGACAAGTCATCGCGATTGTTATATTTTATGTAATAATTGCAGCTTTTAACTTCGACGCGAAATGATATAATGTAATAGAATCGTTCTGAAAATGGTATTTCGAATTATATTATTTACGCGAGTCTCGCGATGCGAAGGGTTCTTCATATATTTGTTGCATACAGGTAACATAGAACGAAGAAGAATAATTGAATATGTATATATACAATATACATGTATGCTTGTATAATTTGTTTTTCCGCACATCGTCGTTTGCACAATTTGGAATGTATGAAAAATTTGCCAACCCGAAGAGCCGCGATTTTGCTCAAACAAATTCCTGTACTACACGTATACATATATTATATATGTATAACACATACGCACGAACGTGCAGTATGCATAGTTGTACGGTGTTTTTTTAATTATGCAATGTAAATACGCAACCGCGTTTCTGTTATTACGAATAGCGAATTGCATGCCGGGTAGTAAATAAAAAGCGTGAATTTTTATACGCGGATGAAAAAATTGGAAATTTTTTTTCTCCCTTTTCCTTTCGCTCCGATTCTCCTACCCGAAAGACAAATATAAAGAGCGGCCAATCAATGCGCTGCCCCGGTTATACACATATATACGAAATAAAATTTCGCGATCGCGATGAAAAAGAAAACAAAAACAAAATAACAATAATGTATAGATATATACAGGATAAACACGAATATTCGAGGTGGGTCGCGAATCGAATTTGCGGAAAAACCGCACTGCAAAACCGCCGCGCACGCTACGAACTGCAACGTCACATTGATACGTATGCAATTGTGCATTACGCGCACTAGACTGTAGCAAAGGATTCGAAGACTTGGTTTTTTTTTTATAAATTCAAGTTGAAAATATTTTTCAAAATGACGAAAAAAAGATGCCCTCCAATTTTCAGCTCTTAATATCAATATGTATTTAGAGGTGCGTGATCACGATCTTCTGTTTCCGATTTAAATAACTTTTTTTCTCAAACTTTGGAATCTTATAACTCAACAAAACATTACCGTACTGATAGGACCAGAACGTATTTTTGCAGGAAATTGAACGCTACAAAAAAAGGTCTGTTATCATTTTATGATAAGTCAACTTTATCAAAAGTTATTTAAGGTTCTTAAATAATTTTTCACCTCAAATAACTTTTGAAATAGTTAGTCTTATCATAAAATGATAACAAACCTTTTTTTTTAAAGCGTTCACCCCCCCCCCCCAAAAAAAACACACCTATTCCTATCAGTGCAGTAATGCGTTGACAAGTTGTAAAATTCCAAAATTAGAAAAATATAATTTCTCATGTTCTTTAAACGTGAAATAAAAAAACGCGCTTCGACATCTTTTCTTTCCTCATTTCGAACAATATTTTCAACCTGAATTTTGTCAAAAAAGAGGAAACATTCGATTTTTTTTTATACAGTCTAACGCGCATGTTTATACGATGTTCCTCGTACCTTCTTCGCACCCTCGAGTCCGTGAGAAGAGATGGTTAAAGCTGCCCGTTTAAATTGGCGAGAAAAAGCTCCGCAGGCTCAACAATTTACTCCACTGATCGTTGTAAATCGTTGCAGGCTGCTGACTGGATATACCCTGAAGGCGTCTTGCGTATAGGTATAATAAACGTACCTTTAACAGTGCGTGCAGCAACTTTTTCCGCGCATGGATTTTACTCGCGGTTTCCGCTGTTTAGTCAAGAGGGAAAATTGCGGATCCTTAACTAAGAGTGGTTTACAGCTTGGACGATCCTAAAATCGACCCTATTTTTACGATTCTTTTTTTCTGTTTAAGAAAATGAAAACACTTGGAGGAATTTGAGTTTGAGGGCATTATTTTGCTTATGTTTTCAAGAACATTTTAGAATTCTTTCATTGAAATTAATTACAAAATGGCGGCATGGCGCATATCGCTATTTTTCACAATCATATCGACGTGATTAAATATTAAATTATTGCACCGATATTTATTGTAATCAGCAAACAACGATACTGAATTGATCGCTAGAAACAAAATAAAAATTGTTCCAGTAAATTTGCAGATAATAATGTTCTGAATAAAACTACTGGAGAGTTTCAATCATTTTTCAGTGTATATACGTAATACTGCGTATAGTCGTGCACATACTATCGTATTATACGTACCTAGGTAAGTTGTTGCAGAACAGAGAATCAAAGAGACGGAAGAGAGAGGGAGAGATTAAAAAGAGGAGAAAGGGCTTAATTGTGTTTTAAGTTGCCTAATTGCACTCCTTCGATATTAATTATCCTCCATTTTCTCTCCACCGTCTAGCCTCCGCAGGCAAGCAAGCGTCTTCTCTTCGAAATAATGTTGGATTGTATTTTCATTTAATTACCCTGCGGACGTGAATTAATTAATTGCAAATTTCGCTTTATATTGTTGTTGTTGTTGTTGTTGTTGTTATTATTATTATTGTTATCATCGTCACAGTTATTATAATTATTGTCATACCGGTGGAACCTTTTGTAAATATATATGTGATAATAATAGCTGCCATCCATTTGTAGCAGCTGTGTATGGGTGCATAAATTTTCACGATTCTATTAAAATTCTGACGCAAAAAGAAATACGGAAAACGTAATATAATATAACAGTACGAGTGTAATATATCTATATTGTATGGTAAAGCTGATTATATTCGTGAACAGGAAGTCTTTCTTAAGTTGTTCTACTTTCGTCTATCTCAGGAGATTGCATAATAACAATAATTGTACAGTCAGTCCTTTTGAATTTGCGATTGTATGTATTGTAAAGGCATGCATACATACGTATGTATTTACATGCATGTACACAAGTACGCGCATAACAGGAAATGCGTATCTCAACCAGACGTAAGTAAAATATCAGCATGGTGGATACGAGGCTTGGTTTGGCCAACATTTTCCCTTCCCGAGTAATCTTATCTTGCAATATGTATGTACATATATATATATATATATATATATATATATATATATATATAAACAAATATTACACATACAGTAATGCTATACATATACGTTTAGTTTTGCATTTTAGAATTTTAAGCACACGCAGCAGTGTTCTTTTGTTATTGCTATTATACACATTTATAAATAAAAATACGCCAAGGAATTTGAAGCTAATGTTACATCTACTTACACAAATATGCACGCGTGTTTAAAATATAATTAAGTTTCCGCGGGCCAGGAAGTGTTTTCTTTTTTCTTCGTTCTTCAGAAAGTCTACATAATGACTCGAAGAATTTCACCGAATTATATACCGGAATTAATGACAAACGGAAAAAATATCTGGTTGTATAAAAATTCCATAACGGATCAAGGAATTCCACCCATTACTTAAATATGATATAGGTTACGGGAACAGCTTTTACTTTGATCACTCGAACGAGAGAAGGAGAGATCAGATTATATCCGACATATTGTGGTATTAATTGAAAAGAAGATATTAATAACAATAAATAATAACAATAATAGTGTGCGGCACACAACGACAAGTGGGCATGATTGAATATATGTAGGGTTATTAGAATGAGGAGAACCATTAATTTTATAAATACCCTGAAGCTATTGAAAATCCTTCTTCGGACGAGGGGCAAAAATGAAAAGAGAAAGAAGGATGAGAAGAAGTGACGACGAGGAGTGTAAAAGCGTGATCTTCGCGGCGTGTTCCTCGGGATGTCTACTTAGTTAGCAACGGTTTGGTGGATAGCACGGCACGAAGTGCTCGTCGAGGAGGAGAGCATAGGCGACGTGTAGCCGCCGTCTGTACAACAATGAGAAACGTTGGTGGTGAAGGAGTGACCTTGGTAGTCAGGAATCCGGTCTGGCAACATGAATCGACATGGCGCAGTGGCGTAAGTAGCGCCCTTTTCTACACCGCGACGTTTATTCTTCATTCGGGTCTCTTGCTCGTATAGTCGCGGACCGAAGAAGAAGAAGAAGAAGAAGAAGAAGAAGAAGAAGAAGAAGAAGAAAAGAAAACGAAGAAGGGGAAGAAGCAGCGCTGCATCGAGCTTTTTCAGCCCGGCGCGGCGGGACATCAGCTCGCAGGACCTTCTTTCTTCTGGCACGTGCTGGATACGTTGATGAGGAGACGCGTCGGATGCTTCGGATGCTCAGACAGAAAACGTAGGTACGATGATGTGAATAGTCGAATTGTGCATTCCGCGTGACTTCTGAATCCACGCACCACTTTTATCACATCCTTCCTGGGATCATTCTTCCACCGACGGTCCGAAGCGGTAACATATGTTTACAGACCCGAGGCGTTCTCCGACGCTTCGAAACGAAAGTCAAGGTCGCCTGATACAACGAACTGTGCAGGAAGAGGTTTCGAGGCTTCCTGTTTTCGCTCGAATCTTCAGCCTTATACAACTTGACGCGATCCTCATTTTCTTCACAGGGACGGTCAATGGGTCCAGTCAACTTTGCCGTGCATACCCGCCGGCGGAAAGGAGCGGGTCAATTTCCTCCCGAGGTGATTGGCTCTTGTCCAGCGATACACGAACCTCTTGATTAGGGCCATCAATTAGAATTCCGTAATGGGTTATTATAGTTGGTTTTTAGCCTCTGATTATAAATAATGGAACTGACTCATCCCTTGTGTGTGTGTGTGTACACAATACGGACATTACGCGTATAATATGATGTATCCCGTGATCCTACAAGGCACTCCTAGAGCCGAGAACCGGAAAACAAATCGAAACTATCCTCGGTTCTCGTATAAATTACAAACCATTACCGTACGATTGTGAGCTAATGGAAGCGTCTTAATCAGCGCCAGGGGCCATTCGAATACCCTGCATGGCTGATGCGGGATCACGGCAACGGCATGGCATGGCATGCATGGCATCGCGCGTTGCGTCTGAGCTCACCATTAACCACTTTACAAATAAATTACACGTGCTTGTGCCGGAGCGTTGTTAAGAAAGATGATCACCGTCGATGATCCTCCCCCCCCTTCTGGAATGCAAAGCCGTTCATACTTCACTTCACAAACCAACCTCGGCCGTCGCTCTACTCCTCCTCCGCCTATATAATTTCCATTTTCAATTGACACGAAAACGCGTATTTCCCGTTAACTCTTTCAGTCACAATGGGATGCTCAACGTCCCAGCTCGAGAATTTCCATCTCCTAGCCTTATCGCGGTTTATTATACAACTTCAAATAATAATCTTTGTTACTTCGTATGACTTCGTAAACCCCTGAGTAACAAGTCTCGTCCAGAATCGTCGAATGTTGACAGTTTTTTCGATTTTACATCCGCCATATTAGGTTTAGAAATTATAAAATTCTGACTTCAGATTCGCGATCAGTGACCCCCAAAAACCTCCAATGATCAAAATTCAGGCCGAAATATCGAGTGGAAAAATGTGTGGGTGAAACTTCGTTCGATCGTTTCACAATCGCAGACAAGAATTTTCGTCCCGTATATGATTATCACCGTCTCTCGATTACCGTAACGAGAAACAATTTCCTACGCTTCGATTAGCTTCCCGCGGTTATAGTTAGGTACGCCACCAAACATTCCATCGCGTCATCCGATTCTCACATCATCGTGTGCATCGTACATCGAGAAGTTGGCAGGCTCGCTTTGCAGGTTTTACGATCAGACGTGAGTAAGGATCCGTGAATATCACCGCCGCAGTCGCAGAGTACAAGAGTTGGGGGCGAGGGATTGCGTCCCAAGTGCACATTCGCACACACTGTTACTCGGGGCGAATATAAGCAAGACCCTCGCCTCCGGCGGACTTAACCGCATCGTCTTTTTTCGCACCGCACGTGCCTCGCGTCGCTTCACGCTCGGCGTGAGTTTCAATACCGCAAAAACTGAAAATGAGACAGGTTCCAATCAACGCTCGATCCTAAAATCGTTGGATTCGAATGTGTTCACGGCGATGCAGGACCGGCGTTGTCACCTTTAAGGCTTGTAGATGAGACATAGATTACAGAAAGGGGGAGAGCAGTTGAAGCAAATCTGTGCACACCTGCCAAATGCACCTGAGTCTCTCGGTCTCGAGGCCATTCAACCTGCGTTGGAGAGAGAGGGGAAGAAGAGGAAAGAGGGGAGAACACGCACGAATCCGGGGACACGAGGTGCAGGCGGTATTATGACGTACGACTTGCGCCGCGCGCGAAGACCCCACAAAACTCGACTAGATACACCCTGTGACGGACCATCGGATAAATGGGGACTAAAGAGCGACGCAGGAAAAACACGAGCAATGTTCCTCAGAAACAAACGGAGAGTTCCAAAAGAAATCCATATAATCGATGGTACAACAGTACCTCGTGTTAACTCGATAAAATACCATTTGGAATGCACATCACAAAGAGTCTCAGCCTGGACACATATGTGAACAGCACGGTACGGAAATACTATGCAGTTAACAATATACTTGGATCAATTATTGGAAGAACAAGTAAAATTGATGTAGGGTTCAAGGCAAATCTCGTCAGAGCCTGTCGCCGACCAATCTTGGACTACGGAGCAGCAATTTTGATACCCATGCACGCAAAGAAGAACCTTGATAAGCTTGAGGTGACATGCAAGAAATGGCTGAAAGTAGCAAAACGCTTCTCAAACTCCCTGCCAAAGCACGTACTATGGGAAATGCTTGACGAACCAAACTTTCAAAGCAGACTGAAGAAACAGAAACAGAGGACACTTGAAAAGTTTCAGCATGGACGAGACCATTTCCTCTGCCAATCACTACAAAACATGAGTACAATGAATACCGAGCACAAATGCTTCGGCAACAAGGAAGGTACAGAAATGTACTTTTTGGACTAACGGGATAGGAACATCATCACCTGTATGTAACCATCGCCACCAACTCACACGCAGGCACACACACCGATCTAGATATAAGACTAACCTTAAAAAACGGCCTAACCTGAAAAATGAATATCCAAGCCAAAAACCAATGAAAATAATTAAGAACACACGAACACAATAAACATGCAAGTAAAGATTTATGTTCAGCCTTACTATGCCTTACATGATTACATGATTACAACACGAAACATCTACAAATGTATTATCCAAAGAAAGAAACACGAATAAACAATTAATACTAAAAAAAATGGACCATCGGAATCGAATGCGTATAGGATGCAGTCATGGATGCAGTGTTGTACGTTTCCATTCGAGTCGCGTTTTCCCTATACATACCTAGACGATCCCCTAGTTTTATGACGGACAGTTATTCCAACTCCGAGATCACTGTACCGGCATAACCATAATTCCTCTCGACTTTGTAGTTCATATTTTTTGCTACTTCTTGGGGTAGAAAAATAAAGAAAATATTGAAAAGCCGCTCGCTCACCTACTTTACAGTTTACGCATCCCACCTCCTGCAACATACCTACACGCCTGCCTACTTTGAAAGACAATATTTGGACAATCGGAAGAGAGTAGCAAAGGTGCGAGCGAGTGCTGCTGTAGAAGTGAAGAATAAAAATGAAGAGACACAAATTATTCAGAATGGTAAATTTCTCTCTTTCGATTACCCTTCTCTGCTATACTTTTGGTGAGTAAACTTTTTTTTAACTCGTGGTTAATTTTTTTGTTTCTCTCCGTCATCTCAACCCCGTTTCATTTGTTGTACTATACGAAATAACGTGTCGTTGTGAGGACAGCTGCTACTTCATTTATCCCCTTTTGATATATTTTGAAAAAATCCTGCACGCATCCGTGAATTAATACAGCTGATTCATGCACCTGCACTTCGTCCGCGATAGAAAACCGTCAAGATGAAAGATATGCCGCGTCACTTTCCCAACGAGGATCAATACTCGCTGGATTCTTCGGCTCATTGTCAATTTTATGGGAACTTAGACCGTGGCCTTACATAATACATCGCGTATATAGAGGGGCGTAATGTCTTTTCGTAGATTGCCAGAGGTAAAGAAGACAGGGAGAGGACTTCGGTCTCCTGCACATGTATTCAACCGATGAACAACATGTTTTGCCCGCTTTCATTCACCCCATCTCTTTGTCCCACTTTTTGGCCAATTTTAATGTTTCAAATCGTTAGTTTGCAAGTTTATAATCGCCATGGAGTGTGCATCAGGTATGATGGAAGTTCGCGCGGAAGTGATAGCGAGTCCTGTTCCAGGCACCTGTGTGAAGTTAACCCCTTAACATTTGCGCGCGGTTGATTTGCGTTTACAACGAGTCATAAATCTGAAGGTACACTATAAACGACCGACGTGTTCGACCTGAGATTTTCTCAAATCTTACCAGCATGCAATTTATATGCATGGAGGAATACACTCTGCTCAGACAAGAAATATTCTAAGGCATATAAGGTTTGTGTGTGCATGTGCAGAACGTATACACCTGATCGTCGCTTCGAAGTAGGAATTTTTATTTAATCCTCGTATAACACCCTTGGGCACAAACGACCCCACGCCTTTTCTTCGTTAACTTAAAGTACCCGAATGTAAAAAAATCGGGTCTGTGGAGCCATCTGGCATTTAGATATTTTCTCAAATAACCTATACAGTTTCAAAAAGTAAAGGTTTAAGAATTTTGAAAAAATTTTCAAGTGAAAATATTCAATAGTTCATTTTTCATAACGATTATTGTCACTGGGTTCAAAACGACTCCAGTGTGTCAAATATGTGATTCTACAGAATGGTGTGTGAAACAAGGGTTAGGGTAGAAAATACAAAGAAGATGAGGGAAGAAAGAAAAAAAACAACCAACCATCTACGATTTGGTAAAAAATAATATTTCACCTCGCGATGTTCAACAAGATTGTTTACACGGGTTTACGGTAGTGAAAAGGATAGCAACACCGCATCTCTTCTTCGGTATCCAGGCGAAATAAAGTAAGCGAAAATTACAGGGTAGTTCGCTGCAGTGTTGCATAGAAACACAACGGGGAAATAAGAACGAGCGTAAAGCGTAAAGTGAGAATATAAAAGTAAATTGGTGCGTAAACGTAATGCGGTGAGGAAAATTCACAGAAGCCAGGGAATAGCTGGCCCTGAATTCCTCAGTATGCCATGGCGAGATGCAGAACGGTTATACCTTGCAACGGATAAGTATATTTCCGCGTAGGTAAGGTTTCCTCAACTTTCATACCATCCAAGCAAGCTGTTGCGTGCGTGAGACGACGTCGAGTGGAATTTGTGTCCTGATATCGCGAGTTGTGACCCAGATACCTGAGTGACGTTTTTCGCATGACCGAACGAGTTACTCGGCTCATCCTTGAGAGTTTGAAAAGATCCCGATAAGAAAAATATTGCCTAGCTTTTCCGACGTCAGGGTAAAACTTATGAATATATAGGCATGGGCATTTATGACACGAGATTTCTGCATCAATGTCGGAAGAAAATACTCGCGTAAATGTTTCTTTAACATTTCTTGACAACTTGAGTGACGCTTCTGCGTTGCGGTCGTCATTGCCAGCGAGTATTGCTTAAAGAAAAATTTCGTAACGCTGAAGGACAAACATCGAGAAGGGCTTTACAGCCATAGAACGATAGGGAATAGCTGGTGTATGATAAGTTTTGCATTTACAGGCGTTATGTGTGTCTATAGTCTACCATAAAATATATGGTATTCATGTACAATATATAACGCGATAATAACTCGGCGCAAGATTATTCTAGCAAACAGTGTAATAATTTTTCTCTGCAGTACCGCGTTCGCGTGTGAACCTATAACTTCATACACGTACACACATACACGGTGATGACACAAGTGTAACGACAAGTGCTCTTAACTGGGATCAGCTTCAACCAGTTGTCGCCATTAAAACCAATAAAACACGGTCACGGTCGCGAAGCGCTCATTTGTTTATTGCCGAATTAAGGTCACGTTGCCAGTTTTAGTTTTATTGGCCGCTTCTTAAAGCGACAAGTAATTACAAACTATAATAAAGAAAATTTATTTCAAATAATTCATAAGCATATAATGGGTTCTGTACGTATTTGTATATCGGACGTGTAACTTGAGCTCCATGAAACTCGGGAGAACGGATCGTGAAGCGTCAAAAGTGCTAAAAGTTGTAAAAATAAAATAAAAATAACAAACAAGACCTACGGATTTTCAATTGCTGCTTACGTACGAGTTATTCATCCGCGTGAGAATTCCCGCACCTATACTTTAGGCACACTTACGATACGCTCTATTCGTACCGCTTCGACCTCTCAACCTTTCAACTCGCGACCTCCGAGTCCCTTCGATCTTTCAGTCTTGAAACAACAATCTCTCCCCGCAGATTGAGGAAAATATACAACAGCTGTATACCTGTGAACGCACGTGTATATATACGTGAATAATCTAAACGTATGCATCGAGAAATTTAAAAGCTTTATTAACAAATTAACCGGCTGGTCGTTAGGAAAATTACGAAAATTTAATAAGTCGAAAGTTGAAGAACAATCAATTCCGAGCGAACCTCGGGGCGCGTGCTCCGAGCTCTTTCCTTGACCCCAACAATTGTTGCACAATCATATTGTCCGCGATAGGAATGAAAGAGGATTAAAAAAAAATAAATAAAAGAAGAAAAAAAACCAGGTTCCCTCTTTTAATTTGACTGTATAACGAGGTGTTGACATGCGAACCGATGTGTTCCTTATTTCCCTTTCACATTCTGAATGAATTTTATTTACACACAACACCTAGGCAGGTACTTACGCACTAACCGGGGAAAAAACAAACTATTCCAGTTTCCTGATAAACGTTTTAAGGTAATTAACGTGCGGAGTGGTGCCATTGCATGTGTAACAAAGAGACCATTGGACGAAGGATATTTATAAAATGGTTCATCAAATGTATATCGTCGGGTATGAAAAGACTGATTACAAGTAACAGAGTGTACGATTATCTTTACGACAGGATGTCAAGGATTATAACAGGAATATTGGAAATTCCAATTTCTATAATCTTTACGACATGCGCGGAGAGAACACCGTTATTATGTGCCAGGCATGCTCACAATCAGCCATACTCAATGTACGTACATGGAGGCACATACCAAGCCAGTGAATGACAAAGCTAGCGTAAATAGAAAGTGTGGAATATTACAGGCAGCTCACGGTGTTTGAGGAATGACATATAAAATAAAGAATGAACAAAGCGCCGGTGAGTAGACACGTCTATGCATTATACATGGAATATACGAGGCGTGGAAATTTCCGTCGACTGCAGATATATATATACACACAAAAGAAAGATTGAAACAAAATTAATTTCTCCCCGCCTCGAAAGGTTGAACTGATTGTCAAAGAACGGACTAAAATTTTACGAAAAAGTGTACAACTCAAAGGTGAGGGAAGAAATCAGCGAAATTTCGCTGAAATTCATAGAACCTGCAGAGAACTCGAACGAACCTCGAATATAACTCGAGTCCTGCAACGGTAACGCACGGCAATCCCTCGATCTTAAATCCCTTGGGAAAATATAATGCCGACGGTAAGAGGATTACGCCCGAGCTGTCACATATACACGTGTAAGCCGCGGACGGCGTGAATTTTTAACCCCGTTACTGAAGTATAAAATTAAGGATTAATGGGAACCGCAAGCTGTTCGGATAAAAATTTTCAGGAAAGGAGAAAAAACCGTCGGATAATAAAAAATGTCCACCAATTTGACACGAATGAAACAACATGCCTAAAACATGCGACAGAAATGAACTCGAGGAAATTCGGATAACGCAAGTTGAGATTCGTAATGGTGCTTTGCGATTAATCGATCAATCGGCAGTTTCGATTAATCTACGATTTCGATTATTCGTTTTTCCGATTGATCGATTAACAGATTAAGCCAGTTTCTCGATCAATCGTTTTTTCAATTGATCGATTAATCGACGATTTAGATTAATGGTTTTTACGATTAATCGATTAATTGAGTTTTTCGATTGATCGATTAATCGACGATTTCAATCAATCGTTATTCCGACTAATCGTTACGGTTTCTATTCATGTACCGATTGACCTGCAGAACCATTGCAAAGCAGCTTCGATTAATACATACCAAAACAAATAGATTTTATAATTAGTGTTTTTAATCGGATATTCAACGTTTATTTTTTCTTCCAACCTTCAATTCGCTCCCGTTGATCCTCAACCTCACCTATAAAGGGTCAAAATGCCTTTGCGAAAAAGTTAAGTCTCCGAGTATGAAAAAGAAGAATCTCGTTGATAGTTCGCAGTGACAATGAACGGATCGCTCGAAGGTAAAAAACGCGACGAGTCCGTAACGCGGATGCGCGAAGGGTGTGAGGTGGGCACTTTCCTCGGCTCTCCGGGGGGCCGGAAGTGAACGTCGCGTGCCGGGAGCGCCGACCCTCGCAAAACCCGGATGGCGGATTACGTCACTCCGGGGAATCCCCTCGGTATAGGTACGTATAAACGTGCGGTACCTACACGGAATTTCCTCGTGTTCCGCCACGCGCGAAGCTGCGGGATTTAACGCGTTTACACGATGATTCGCAAAAAAAATTGCCAATTAGCTAGGTGTTTTGTGATTTTTTCATGCTTTTTTATCCCGGTCAACACGGGGATGATCGATGTGATACGAAAGGTCGAAAGGGGAACAGGGAACGTGAAAATAATCTTGCGGAATTTTTCTCGCCTACAGCTGTACGCAGAAGAATGGGGGCGGTGTCGAAATTTGGAGTTTGAAAAGTTCCGGAAGTGCCAAATTACGAATTTCTTTGGTGGCGGAACTTGAAGTGAAGAAATTGAACTTTGACGAAACATCAAAGTTTCGAAAGTGCGGAAACGAACAAATTTAAGAATCTGAATCATCGAAATTCCGAATGATCGAAGGTTTTCATTTCTGTCAATTTCTGGCTAGGGGAAATTTCACCAATTTGATCTTTCTTTGTTTTGGATTTTCGACATTTTTACGTTCGGAATCCTGATCTTTCTGATTTTTGGTTATTCTCATTTCTTACACCCACTCATTGGGTAAACTATGTTGTCTAAGTATATTTCAATTTGCCGAACTTTACTCTGTCGAAACTTTTCAAATTCGGAATTTCAACCCCGCCCCGCAAAATGATGGCGAATATAGTATAATCTAGGTATTTACCCTACGTGTTTTACATACTATACAACAAATATATAGTATGTACATATATATACGATCGGTATGCGGAGTTCGTAAGAGATGGACAAAACTTTACCGCTCCTGAAAAATACCAGGACAACGGTACGGAATGAATTTGAATTAGGAAGCTGCAGCAGGTCAGCTCGATGAAATTTCACACACAGATATATTTGTAGATACAACGATGATATTTTACACGAAGCTTGAAAAGTTCGAAATATCGGATCGACTGAACATAGTTCGATCTCTATTTATGCGGATTTATCGGAACATTATACAGTATACGGGAAATAAAGAAAAGATATTGGATTTTGTAAAATGTATGATAATAACATGGGTCTAATTATATTGGTGTAGGTAATTGGTGGTCAATGATTTAAACTAAATACGAGGCGGTAGTTAGTAACGTTAACGTAACGAAACGTCAGGGGAAAAATCATTATTATCCAATATCCGAACGACTTTCAAGGAGTTAAATTTTCGAAATATATGAGCATGTTTTTCAACCCCAGTCACTTACACCTAAGGAAACTTCCACATTACTTGCAGGGAGTTACTCAAATTCCAACCAACTTTGGAACGTTATTACTGTACAACATTACGTTACGACTTGAATAAAATTTGAAAATTCAGACACAGAGTGAGCAAAAAGACGACCAAGGATGTGGGAGAAATTCTTGAAGCAAAAAAAAGTAAAACAATATGCAATACATAAATGGGGTCTCTGAGACCACAAAGATTTTCCAATCATTCTTCATTTTACTTGCGCAAACAAAGTGACCGGGTTTAATAAATTTAATCATGGTTTACCAAATTTCAGATAATCCTAAATGTTCGAAGTAACGCGACTCTTCCCAACCACGCATCGTTACCGTAACGTCACCCTAACTTCATCCTGATTTTAAACAAGCAGAGACACATAGATATAAATAATAAACGTCAGGCAGGAGAAGAAATTAAGCCGAGGTTGGTGTATCACTAACAGTTACGGGTACAACATCGGACCGAACCTGTAATCTATGTGGCGAGGCTAATTGAATACCGAAGTTATCTATCTACCTCGGCGTATTCGGTATCGGTATATTAAACATGACGCGGCTTGTGGTTTAGGCATGATATTAACACACATCGAAGCAACGTTCAAGTTATTCGAAATATGCAGGCGTGTGTGCACGTGTAATAATACCAAAGTCGCCAGGCAGCCAGCCTCTCTATAACCAACAATTTGCATAAATAGTCCGGTAATATGGCGGACGAAAGTTTTACGTCCTTTGGTTGGATAATTAGTGATAATTACAAGGACAGGTACGTACAATACCAGGTATGCACGTGCGTGCGTGTGTGTCGGGACTCATTGACAGCGCTGAAATTGTCTTTTGAATTATACCCTTATTATACAGTTTATATTACATGTAGGTAGGTATAGTTTATGCATTATCCGACCCACGGAATTATTCGGCTACATCCAACACTCGCTCCGGGTATGATGCGTAATATACCGACTATCGGTGTAATCTTTAAATTCAAAAAATTTCTATCCTGTTACACGGATATTATTGCGGACCTACCTAAATATTACGGTATACCTACACGTATATTGCTAACTATGGTACAATCTGCACCATAAAATCTGTATCCATTTTGGAAACGTAATTTCCTTTCTTTCTTTCTTTATTCAGTAAGCAGTAAAAGTGTTACTCTTTTCAAAGAAACTTGATTATAAAACCTTTGTTTTATAACCAGACTTTCGTATTGTATCGATGGCCACTGAGGTAAAAATAATCTAAGCGTCGATTAATCGAGTACAAAAAAATGATCGAAGACGACTCGATTGAATCGGTGAAAATTAATCAATCAATCGATTATTCCGTGTTTTTCCGAAACGGTGCATTCGAAATCAAAATTTCGTAAATTTCAGAAGCGGAAAAGTTTTAGGACTATTTACAGTTTCATTAAAAATATTTTTCCATTTCAGGTGAAAATATTTATCCATCTTTCACTTAATATATCAAATAGGTGTAATTAGCGAGTAAGACAACGAGTGTTCTTCTATGTTTGAGATCAATTAAGTTTGAGAAAACTGGCCTCCCCTCCCGTTTTAAACTCGTGATTAATCTACCATCCAATTTTTTCAGATATCTATCGCTCCTAGCTTCTCTCCGTACGATGTGTATAATAATACAAAATTCGTAAGGAACAACACAATAATATGATGCCCGTCCGGCAGGATGTTAATAAGGTAAAAAGGTAAAAACGAGCTCACAATGCTCTCTGATAATTCTTCTTCGTGTGTATTATACCTTATATACATATACACATATGTTGCACCGGATAGATCGAGAGATATATTTATTAGTTTATAATTACAGGTCCTTTCTTCCTTCCCCCGTTTTATCCCTCGTCCCGATCTTTTTTACCTCCGGAGTTGTTATACCTGTTAAGCCTATTACAGACAAGCCTGTGAATCGTGTAAGAGACGCAAGCCGGGTATTTGATTGAGCGTTTCACCGTACATAGAAACATCAAGCGGTACTGTAATTAACGAAATCATGGTGATTTGCCTGTGCAGTAGAAGCGAATGTCTTACGACTAGACTGCACATACGTGCAAGCTGCGGTAGACGAAAAAAAATAAAACAAAAATAATAAATAAAAACAATAACTCGTACCGCTGCTCAAACAAAATTATGCCGCAGGCAGCGAATTTGCATTTAAATATTTATTACTATTATTTTTACTCAACTTTTTGCTTCCGTGAAAGAGAAATATAAGAACAAAACTACTTTCCGCGAACATGCACAATGCATATTGGAGTCAAACTTTTTCCTCCAACTCGAGCTAAAAGAAGAAAGAAAAAACAAAGAGAAATAGATAAATGATACAGCTACGATGTGTGCTTGTAAAAGTGTATCGCGCATACGCATACGTATAAATGTATATATACAATTCAAGTACTTTATTTAATATATTTTTCAGCTCCGGAAACGCGTCACGCGTCGATGCACAGATAGGGAAATCTAGTTTCATGTATCTATGTAAATTGAATGTAAATTTATGCAAAAACGAACATAAAACATCGGCAACAAGATTGAAAAGGAGTATAAAATACCTGAACGATTGTAGAGGGGGGCGAAAACTAACGATAGCGCAAAAATTGAAATATATATACATATGTATATATATATGTATATATATATATATATATATATAATGTATATTTATCACATATCCTGCTCTCGTGCAGCAACTTCTTAATAAGAATGATAATAATTATTATTATTATAATGCTGCGGCTGCATTAGTTTCTGCTGATTGCACTACTCGATAGTGATTTATAATACACATTGCACATACAGGTATACAAGTATGGTGGGTGCTTACATACACACATAATCGCTAACCAGCTTGAGCTTCGAGGATCAATCCGCGATGCATGTCGGAGGCGAGGAGGATGAGGACAAGGGGGTGGAGGGAGGGTATCGTTCGTTAACTTTCTAATAGCATAAACGTATAACATACGTTCTACGGCTAATTAATGAAACGTCAAGATTTCTCGACGTCGAACAGGAATAAACGTATAATGTAATGTATATACGCACACACGTCACATGTGTCCATTATAATTTATGTAAACGAAAGCCGATATAATATGCATGCGACATTGCGCACCGTGAAAATAAGAAAAACGGTTTTTAAAAATTTGAAAAAGATAAAACAAAAATGGCTAGGAAAAAAAAAAAAATACCGTGTATAATATGTACGTTGAACACGCACTTTAATACCTATGATTATCACTTTAACCTCAAAGCCACAGCTGTGCAGCTTGAGAGGATTTAAATTATTGCATCGATAAGCCGTAAAATCGTGAGAAAATATTTTCAACCTTTAATAAGATCGACAGCGTCAAATCGACCGTATTTCTAACAACCGACGGAAATTATCCCCCGTCTACGCCAATGACTCAGCTGATCACAAACTTCCGTGGATACGCCACAGCGCGAAATCAGCCAATCGTTTTGAATCAGCCTGTAAATAACGGCTCACTCGTCATTTCTGAAATTATCAATAACAAACGATAGCGCAACGATTAGAAGCAGACGAAATCGACACCAGCGCTTCGATACCGACAATGGAACTAACGGATCACGTGGTTCACTCCGTACGCCATTTGCATTAAAGCTTTCCCACGCTGTACCACGTGACTAAATCCGTTTTCCGACAGGTCATCAACCACGTGACAGTGCGAAAAGTTTGAAAAATGTGCGGAGCGGTATTCACCCAAGGTGACCGATTAGGGTTAAATAAAAAATGTGGACGGGGAAACTTTTGTCACCCCGCTGAAACAACGAGCGAAAAATTTTGGCAAACGATGAATTTATACAGGTACGATACGCGTCGGTTGTGGGAGGGCGGAATACCGGAGGCTTCGGAAAAGCGGGATCATCGCGTTAGAACGGCGAGACTCAACAAGTGGCGGCCACCCCTTGCGATTTTGTCAGCGGGCAGTCGACCGCCCGGCATGCCTATAAAGCCGGTCTGTGCAACGGCTAACCCGACCCACCGCTGGTCAACCAACCCCCGAGCTTACGCTCAACCTTCCTCCCCGCTTGTCTCTCGCTTCTCCGGTCGGGTGCGACGGGTTCGAGGAGGCATCCTTCCTACGAAGCAACAATTGTAACCCGAGGTAAGGGTGCCGGTTATTGACCTTCTTGGTTGTACGTCTTTGATCCTTGGTTTTAAAGTTACGAAACAAATTAATTTGCAGCGTCCGATCCTCTGGACATTGGTTGCAATCGTCGAGAAATTGACAATTTTGGGTGATAAAATGGTCCGAACGTGTCAATGACTGGTACATTTACCTTAGGAAGCGCCCGTTTGCTGGAGGATGTTGTCAATTTAACGTTTGGAAGTAAAATTGAAAGTCAAAGGAACTTGGATGAGGGAAATTTTTAAGACAGCGGAAAATATTGGGAATCGCGTGATGTGAAAGTGATCGTTCCATGTCTTGCCGTATACGCATTTATCATTTTCATTCCGTCAAGTAATTTCCAATGACATGCCAGCATTCGGCAAGATGATTTTCAGTGATTTTTTGGGATTTCATGAAATTCGAATTAATATCGTCGAAAGTACGGGGTAAAATTGGAAATGAGTGTAAATTAGTCGGTGAAATGAAAAATTAGCATAAATCGCACGATGAGATAGCAATCAATGTGATACAAGATCCTCAATGATAAGCTACCCTAATTTCAGTGTCTTATTTAAGACCCGAATGACTTATTCTTCTATAGCAATACGCGCGTGATTCATTTTGACATTACAAACGATATTATTCGTAAAGAGGATAAAAGAGAGTGTAAAAATATTGCTGAAATTACGTCATGAAAATACAGGAACTACGCGAGGCGATTGAAACGTTTGCTGAAACACTGCAGGTGAAAATATAGGTACAGCGTAACGTTGAACACTGCGTGAATCACGCGAGGTCATCGAGCAACAAGTGTCATGATCAGCGAGGGCCGATTACTCATGTGGCAGAACGCTAAAACAAGGAGTCAGATAGAAGAGAGAGAGAGAGTAAGCTGGAATTGCCTGCGTTGGCAGAAGATGGACTAACTATTGACGAATTTTTCATCGATGACAGGAAGGCAAGGGGACGGAATCATTTAGAGTGAAAATCAGCGCGGCGTGAACTGCGACCGTCGTTATTTCACCGTCTGTGCAGTATCCGGGTGTTTCGGAAAAAGATAATTTACGATTTTCCACCATGGCACCCCCTAAAAACATGCTTTGGGTTGGAAGAAAGATTCTGTAAAAAGATGGGCGTTCCACGTTACGTGGAAAAACGCGCTCGTTTGAATTTTCACTTTTTTTTCAAAATTTTTTTATATTTGTGAAGAAACACGTTGTAGCACTTTAACTATCATTCCTTTCCTGACATTTGTATATTCAACCCAAAGATCACGATCCGTAACACAACGATGCGTCACAACCGCGAATCTTATTCTCCTAAATCAAAAGTTGATATTAAATTATAAATATTTCATGAGATTGAATTAATAATGAAAAAGTCGTCAGATCCACTTCTCAAACCACAACTGGAGACTTAATATTACAAGTCTGGGTCTTTTTAGCGGCGTAAATTGGTATTACAATTGATGTAAGCAATAAAAAAAAAAAATACAAAGTTTATTCGCGATAGCGAATTATAATCTAATAAAACGATATTACTCACAACTTTGTGTATCGTTAAAGTGAAAATTCTAAAGTAATACAAGAGAAAAGCGTGCCTGCAACATCTAGAGATATTATACTTATACAAGTACTGCGTAACGTCGTGCGGGATAAAATACAATTCTAATTAAAACAGCAACGGCAGTTGAAGAGCCATAGATCTTTCGGGAAAAGAGTAAATTAAATATACCTAGAACTGGTTGATTGAAATTTTAATTATAATCACGCTGCCGCTGGTGCATTTTGTCGTATTTCACGACACTGCACGCGAATGCTTATTACGACAAATATGTGCCTTGAATTTCCAAGAGAATCAAGTTCGCAACGATTATCGTTACTTCGCAACGGTCTGGGATCGTCTAAAATTGAGTAATCTATTTTTAAAAAGCAACGTGTGTTCAGATTATCGTAGATCAAGCTCCCTCGAAGCCTCTCTAAATTTTCAAAACAGTGATTTTCGTCTGATTAGCGTTACCAACTTTCGATCCGGTCGATTTCCGCCGTTCAGTTTAACGCCATTTCCAATTTTCACAACGAACCGAGAAAATCTGTACAGCTATATATACTTAAATCATTCTATTCATCTTTCCTCTCTCTCTCTCCGTGAGGGGGAACGGCGTTACCTTAACCCCGGCTTTTCTTCTTCCCTTTCCCTCAAGAAATAGTTGGCTCGAAAGTTTAATGCAGGACTGACAAAGTTTCAAACTTTCCGCCATATATCACCCCTCGGAGTGTACCCACTACATTATGTGCCTCCGTGTGATGTATAGCGTTACGTAGAGTTTCCGAGTCTCCGAAGGCTTCGTGCGAATATATATTTCATATCATACACGTACGTGTATATACATATATACGGATGTATCCATTTATTTGTAACAACTTTCCCACGTATTAAAAAAAAAAAACTGTTTCAATTCAATTTTTTTTCATCTTTATTTATATAATATTTATTTATATTTAATCAATGCATGTTAGATCGATTCGATCGGATAGGATTATCAACGTGTATTTATAATAATATCTGCGCATAATACGCGGTGACGAATCAACTTGTAAAAATATTATACCTACGAACCGCATATATCTCGGAACCTAATTGGACTTTCTTGTCGAAAGAGGAGTTGCTCTATAATTTACCTAATACCGCAGGTAAATACATACGTGTATATGGGTGTAGGTATATATGTATACACGCATATACGTACATTGGGAGCAAGCGAGACGCGGTTTTTGCGTAATCTGGGTTAATATCAGTCCGGAATTTTATACAACTTCCATCGTGGGAATTCATCCGACTTTACTTCTACATTTAACAACGAGTTACAAAGTATATACACCTGTGATTGTACAGCGAAACTGTTTAACCCCTGACAGGCAATGAGAATGAAATCTGCCCCCCTTCCAAAAATCTTCTACTCTTTGAGAGCAAACTGTAAGGATTGAACCACTTCAACGTTAATTTTTATTTGCTTAGTTCAACTTAATTACTTTCGCAATACAACCATTTTATGCGGAATTTTTTGAAATTTAATTTAGAAACAAAAAAGAAAAATTCTCCCAACTTTATTGGAAGCTGAGATATTTGAAATTAATCTCCACTGTGTATTTTTTACACTCATTGCCACGGAAGGTATACGGTTTTAAATACGTATATACTTGTTCCCTGTTTTCAATCATTTATAAAGGGTGAAAAAAAATCTGTCAATAATATGAAATTATTAATTTTGATAACTTTGAAGGAGTGAAAAGACGTTGAAAGAGAAAACAAAAAAACTATCGAAATAATCGACAACACCGAGTTATGTATAATAATACGATCGAGTTGCAGAGTAAGAGGAGAGACGTGGCATCATCATCATCGTCGTCGTCGTCATCGCCATCATCTATCGACCGGGGAATTATGAAGATAGAAATAGAGGTGACGCAGTCTGGCACCATTTCTGTTTTATTGTACGGTAAATAACGTTAGCTCAGCATTTACACACCTCGCCTTGCAGGACTTATCAGTTATACGATCGGCGATGTTGCCACGGCAACAGTTCTGCACTGCCATCACCTGCCGGATTATAGTCTATAACTCATGGCTAGGTATAATAACATACCTGTATTGTATACAACAAAGGCGTGTATAACGTACATGAATACGTAGATACACGTACGTAGAATACGGATAGATAGACGGATTAAGCGTCCTAGGTAAAAATCAATTTCAATTTTACCTATTACAATCACAGCAACTACGTATCGTATATTAATCACGATAACGAATGTCAAGTGCGGTATCGAACGGCGGCGTGTCGACGCTGACGAATTTATACGAACCATATTTTGAAAATTTACGAGATTATCGTTGTTTTTTTCATTCAAATCTCAACGTTTGCAGATTTAACGATAATAAGTGCAGATACGACGGTACGTTGTAGTGAACGTATTTTTTATTCGCATCGAAAGAAATGAATTGAATTAGGAAAAGGAGTAAATAAATAAAATGAAGTGAAAAATTTTTTTAAATTAACAATCGAAACGAGAGAGAATAAATATGCGTCATCGCGAGTGAAAATAAATTCTTTCAAGTTTAGCCGGGAACCCACCTCTCCTCTCCTCTCTCTCTCTCTCTCTCTCTCCTATATAACCTGGAAGTTGGTCTTGCTCGCTACTTTCCTCCTCCACGCCGCGCCGCGCCGACGTCGTCTCAGCGTCCATTTCTCAGACGAAAAGTTGAAATGAATTTCGAGATTTAATCATAATAAAAACTTTTCGGAAAGTAAAATATATTTTATACATTATATGTATATAACTATACATATGTATACGTATATATGTACACACATATATTCTTTTCTCCTACACACGTTCGCCGCTCCTTATTGTTCCTCGTCAACTTTTCTTTTCTTCTTTCTTTTTTTTTTTTTTGTTCTTTCGCTAATTCTTTACGATTTTTCTTTCGTTCTTTTTTTTCCTTTTTTTATTTGCTTTCTTTTCTCCTCACCATTTACACAACGTAATATATATATATATATATATATATATATGTATATGCAATCAATAGCCACGACAAAGTCCTCGCGCGATATCTCTGTTTGGAAAAATGCCGGGAAAGGGAATGCATGGTGTAGGACATACAGTATATGAGAAGAAACAGGCCTGGTATGATACAACATCACGTTGACAAAGCGTTAAATTTATGAATTGCCAAGATATGGGTATATTCCCTTGTGTTGCACACACGCACACACCATCGCCTATACATATACACGTACATACATGCTTATGCCGTTCGGCGTTATCGTCCATGTATATCCAAAGGTTTTAACGAATCGCCGGCAGTCAGGTTGAGCGATGCGCGCGAGCCATGAGCAGGTATGCATATGTGTATGCACGTGTGTATGCGTGTGTATGCGCAGAAGTTGGCCAGGCATTGTATAACGCATACCCACACATGTGTAAATAAAATCTCCACCTTATACGTGTACGCCTGAGTTTGCATATCTGTATGGGGTATAATATCCAGACATGCGATACACATATTATATGTATATATAATATACATGTATCCATATATAGGAACATCGGAAGGTATATGCAGTATCATATGTAGGTGAATCCGTGTTATTTATTACCACATCTGTTATCCTTATCTGTTTGCACTGATTTAACCGTCAGTCCTAACGATTGATCTATGTACTCTATATGTACGTATAATAAAGAAGGGAAAGAAAATATGAAAAAGAATGAGAAAAAAAAAAAAAAAACACGAGGACAATGAAATATTACCTTTACAGATAACTAACGTCGGATTTTTATATTTCACGATTGGAAATCTATCGCAAACGTCGTTTAATAAAAATGAAATCAAATCTGGATTGTTATTATTGTATATAACGAGTGTATTGCGCAACTGCACGAACAGAATTTTGTTTTTCTTGGAATAAAAAAAAAAAAAAGAAACCCGTGGCTTTCGCCATATTTTTGCTTCTCTTTCTATTTTCACTATTATTATTATTGTTGTTGTTGTTGTTATTGTTATTATTATTATTTTTCAATGCGCAGGATATAATGTATACGTATGTATGTACGCAATCAACATTTTCATGCGGTATGATAGTTTAAAAAAATTTCGAAATAGCGGGTATTTGTAAACGGTGAAATTTCATTGTATAATAAATGATGTATTATAAGTGCTAATGATAAATAAGTATTATTGTCAGAATTCACTTTTGACTTCCTTCCTGCAAACTCATCCAACGAACAGATTAAATGTTAAAAAACAAAACTGCGCGAAAGACGCGGCTGGGAGTGGACGGTGCTTGATATTATATCACATGATTTTTTTTCTACACTTTCAATTTGCTCTCTATTCATTTGTTTTATTTTCTATACATATATTATTTTTTTTTCGCCGTGCAGGCACGAGTACAGCGTTATGGAGGAATGGAGAGTGAGGGCGGAGAGGGGGTGGGGTGGGGGGGGGGGGGGGGGCGTGGGAGGGTTAGAGAAAGAGAGAGAGAATCGGGCTTTCATTTTGTTTCAACCGAAAGGCCGAGCAGAGTAAAAAGCGTATTATTATACACGTGCACTGTGCCTAAGATGAATGGCTTCGTGTTACATGCGTTCTCATCCGATGTGTACATGTATGTATACAACGGTCGACGGAGTGCAGAGGACAAAAGAAGTGAGAGAGAGAAGAGAGGAAATAAACCTGAAGAAATGCATTAGGGAGGCAATATTACGTACTGCTGCAGCGTGTAAATGTTGGTTGGTTGTTTGGTACTCGTAGAGAAATATACGAGGGACCAAAACCTCCGGTAAAAACTCGTCTCTCTCTCTCTCTCTCTCTCTCTCTCTCCTCCATCTCTGTTTCTCTATTTGCTTCTCCTTTTATCTCATCCTCCCGCACCTCGCGACGACGAGTCTACGACAAATCGATATTGCAATGCTGCTGCAGGCAGGCCAAGTGAAGTGTAGGGTATATACATAATACCCAGTCAGATACGCGACGATGCAAGATCGGTCATAGCGCTTGAGACAGAACCGAAAATGGTTCCACGAAGAGATCATTTGTGAGAAAAAAAAACTTGCACGTCAATCCTGATAACAATATTAATAATAATAATGATGACGATGACGATGATCGCCGGCGAGAAGAGAGAATTCAAACGATGATAGGGCGATCCATCCGATCTGTTGGTGAAAAACGAAACAAGAAAATAATGGGTCGAAAAGAAGAAGAACAGGAGGGAGAGGATGAGAGAAAAATTTGAAAACCGTACAACGAGATGCGAGCGAGTAGGAAGTTTTATCTAGAAACCTGTATAATCCAAAGCACGTGTATAATAACATCCGTATAATTTTAAAACATGAATTCGTGTATGTTTGCCCGCTGACAAACTTGCGTTCCTCGGGGGGCTTTGAAGTTATAAATATGACTCGGAAGAATTTCAATTTATACACCGGGCAGCGAGAGAGAGCTGCTGCTTGCTACTCCCTGAATGCTGTAGGTGTATCGGTATGTAAACCATGAGGATGTGTGCGAGCTGACACAGCGAGAGCCGAGTGTAAGCCAGCAAGGAGAGATACATATTGTACGTACGTGTGTGTGATACATACCACGCAACGCACACGGGGAAGGCAGAAATTCCAACTCGCTGCCAACATAATTAAATTACTTTTACTGTTGCAGTGTTATTGGCAGCTGCTGCTGCTGCTGCTGTAGTAAGCAGTGAGCGGTAAGAAGCAGCGCTTGAGCGAAATACAGAGATAAATAGAATAAGGGTGGGAGGGAGGGAGGAAGAGGGCGCCTTTAATTCTAATGATTAATTCTGAGGCCAGGAAATTGCAAATTTCCTTTTGCGAAGAAGCGGACGTTGCTACGCTACACGTACATCTACGTTGCCGGAGCGTTGGAGATTCCTACGTGTGGTTGGCGCGTCAGCGCCCTTCTTTTCAACGCGATCATTGGTATTGGATCTCTAATTGTGAAACCGGTGGCGCGGAACAACATAAACCATTTCAACCATTCGAGGTATGCAACAACCTATCCGGCTACTCATCGAGTACTGGAAGGAAAGCTCGTCTCTCCCTCGGATCTCAGATCAGATACACTCGTATATGTAAAATACGTATCTAGTTGTATCGAGTTGGGCAAGTTGCCGCGATACTTCAAGAGCAGCGCGATTAGACACACAAGACCTGTAATAACGTATCGCAAAGTCGAAAACAATGTACTAACAAGGATTTACGCCGGCTTATCGATACCGGCGTCGATTTACTGACCTTGTACAAATACTGGTCGAACATTCGGCAGACGTCGAGGTCGTTGCTGAGCATGGGGTATCCAGCCTCCATCGCGATCCCTCCTCGTCCTGTGTAATGGGTATATATCCTGTGATATCTGGAAGGCAGGATCGAGTCCCGCGATAAATACTCGCCTGGCACACTGCACCGAGACTACACTGCTCAAACGGGAAGATACTCTTGTACACTTGTATCTAATTCACGTCCGCACTGCTGCAGATTGATCGTGGTTTCAGCACCTGTGACACAGTCGTTCATCTTACGCCAAGATTGCCGAGAGTGGATTCACCGGCGGTTCTCCTCTCCCTCTCTATTTCACCACTCACTTGATCGGCACTAGCTTACCGATATATTGGTATTGGTATTATTATTATTATACCGTTTTTATACAACTATCACGTATAGTCACGAGTATTTGCAATAAACGCAAGTGTTCCTAAAACACCCGATTGCGCATAATCATCGCACTACGATCAATTCATCTGTCTACCGCACAAACGACAAACAAACCTCTCAAGTTTGTTCACAAGTATTATTCTTATCTATCTCTATCCTTCGATGCTTTCGGCCAATGCACGTGTATAAGGACAGTGCGACGCTGTCAGGTCAATGAAACTAGTAGTGCGTCGTTGTTACCCGAAAGCTCGACACACGTACCACACCGGTCCAACTTTCGCGACGACGACGACGACGACGATCGTATATAACCGTAGAATGCGGATAATTTATTCAAGCACAGAGTAACCAACCAAACCCGAGTCGAAAGTTACAACAGGACAACCAAGCCGGCTTGTAATCGTCGGATGAAACTGTTCCAAGCTCGTAGTTTCCGCACGACCAACGTCTCCCCGCAAACACAACGACCACCGACCACTAAACCTCCTTTCTGCAGTTTCGATAGTCAACTGTCAGAGGCGGTTGTCGCAGAGGAATCCCACTCAGCGAGAAGCGAAAACCGAAAGGAAAGGAGAGAAAAGGAAAGGAACAGAACGGGTATTCGGTTCTTCCGGTTTTTTAGTGTTGTTTTTTTTTCTTTTTTTTTAATCGTCACCTTCCTTCCCTCGTCACTGATGTTAATTCTCACTGAATCGAGGGTGCGGACGGCGAGGGGGAGCTGTCGGGAGGGGGGGGGGGGGGGGGGGGGCAAGGTCAGGATCGCGATAACAACGTTACACCTCCTACACGTCCGGCGTATTATAATGCAGGGCTGATCGGTTGTGTGCGCGATGCGTGCTGCCGCGATAGTCGCCGACGGTGCAGTGCAGCGGCGCCGGCGGGTGGATGCTCGTCCTCGTCCCCCCCCTCGGCGACCCCTCGAGAGGGTCCCTTCTCCACCTGCCTTGACGCCCGCCATCCATCCCCCCTCCCCCCACCTCGCCCTCGCCCACGGCTTCAGGTTCCTCGTGCGCAGTCGGCGAACCAACTTGTCCGTCCCGCGTCGATCTCTCTGCCTTCTACTTGCGATCGCGGCCAACTCGCGACCAACATTAATGTCTGTGAGAGACATGGCGCGGGACTTGAGGAACCGGGTGTTTTTTTTTTTTTTCCCCCATATACTAGAAGTTTGATAAATTTACAATTTTAGACGAGATGGGAATCGTGAAGCAACGTATTGTAACGGAGATTTGGTCCGACGGTGAAGGTTTCGAAAAGAGACAAAATGTATGTTTACTATTTATATATTTTATATTTATGTTTGGTATAATGCTAGACATACGTTTTGTCTCTTGATGACCCTCGTCGACGAAAGAAATTTTCGTCGAAATTTATTACCGTTGGAAAAATTTGTACTAAACTTCTCATCCGAGCAGGTTCACTTTATATTTGCGTTGTTTCTTACATTTCTGTTAACGAGTGTGACGCAAATTTTTTTAATATTAACGGTTAACTTTTAATTTTGACATTTCCTTTTTTCCTTAGTCGTAGACTAAGAAATGGTTAAGACAAACCAAAAATTTTAAAGGACCTGCTGGAGAATTTTGATCAAATGTCTTACAGGATTTTAACGCACACCCTGCATAATGCGAGACGTTAAACATTGTTCAACGAAACTTTGAAGTAGCAGGTACCGTACCTACTGTTTAATACGATTGTATCCGTATACTGAAATTAGAGTTAGAATAGCTCCTGATAATTGTCCTATGTGCTATGATAAAACACGCTAAATATTATGTCTGTAGACCAGAAACTTCTGCAATGAATTATAAATTTTCCAGACTAGATCGATCGTTTGCTACGTACTCCAGCTATCTAATAGTAAAAGCACATGCGTGGTCATGCGAGAATGAATAGTTACAGGATGACGTTCGTGTATCGACGAACCATTGAACAAAAAGTCTCTGTTTTGCCAATTCGGAATGACGTTGAAGGAGTCGAGTTTTTTTTTTTTTAACAATAAGTGAAACGTCTTTAGCGACGAGGCTGATAAATAAAAATGAGAAATTGCTAATTCTCCCTATCCTTCGTTGACTCTCTCTCTCTCTCTCTTCCTCTCTTTCTCATTCTCTCAGCCTCATTTGAATTTATAAGCCATTTCAAACAGGCATATTTTGAGTACTCCAAGTCACGGTAAATCATTCATATAAATTTCAGAAGGTTTCACTTCTGTCGCGCGTGATTGCCACACGCAAGTTTTTTTTTTTTTTTTGTTGCAAATAGACGAGTGTACAATGCGTTAAACTTTGCCACGGTATGTCGAATTTTCGTCAACCGTAATGGATCGACGTTAAGAACTTGGACCTCGTACATCAAAGGTATGACAAACGCCAACCCGTCATAATAAACATCAAATCGCGTGTTTTCAATACTGACACTTGAGATTGACGCGGGTCAAGTGCCGGGCTGCAGGCTGCTGGGCTGAGAGGCAGCCGCATGAGGCAAATTGTACCTCGTGAAAGGCTGTCCGAGACGAGGATCGCATCGCGACTCCTCGGCACACTTGGCGGTCCCCGTAGTCGATACATGCACTCTCGTCTCTCGTACGGACAGGGCACGTTAATGTGCGGAAGTGTGAGTCAGTTAGGTGTGGATCTTGGAAAGAGGCGGGAGGTTGCGTGGATCAGCTGCACGTGGCCGGCACGTGGGTTCGGTTCATTCATAGACACGTGGATGAGGAGGAGAAGGAGGAAGGAAGGAAGGAAGGAAGGAAGGAAGGAAGGAAGCGACGAAGGGAGTTAGAAAAGGGGCTTTGGGAAGAGCGGGGAGGGTGGGAAGGCAGCCGGGCGGTCGGCTTTGCCCCGAGGAAACGTTGTCGGGCGACCGCGAGGTCAGGCGTGATATCTAAATCGGGCGTCTCCGTCGCACTCGCAAATTCCCTCCGTCTCCACCGTGCTTCTCTTTCTCGCACCAACGCGGCGAAGCGCCATCCTCGTTTCCCTGTCTCTCTCTCTCTCTCTCTTTTTCTCGTACCGCCGACAAGGCCAACGACGCTACTCAATGACCTTCTTCAACGACCCTCCGAGGCCCGCCAAAATACCCGTTTGACCTTCCGCCTTCGGACAACCGATCTCGTCCCACAATTTTGATATACATGAACGTTTGATCGCGACGCTTCTGCATTGCAACAGATCAGCGAAATGCCGAGCGACTGGCTCGTTTGAGTAGGAAGGTATCTCTGTGCGACATATTGATCCGCAAGGAGGGGGGGGAGGGTACAGCTTGGACGGTCTAAAATCATACCTATTTTGAGGAGTTGTTTTTTTATTTTTTTAAAGAAAATCAAAACACTTGGAGCAATTTTAGTTCGAAGGCTTTATTAGTCATAGTTTCAAAAACATTGTAGAATTCTGTCATTGAAATTAATAACAAAATGGTGGCACGATGCATATGAGTTGCGAACGACCACGTTTTTAATCCAGTGGTGCAGATTCCTCGCTCATTTTTATCCGTTCAACTTGAAATTTTGACGCAATCTTTGAAACTTGTACATATATCGATTCGAGCTTGTGGCTAATTGTTTGAATTTCGATCCCAAAATTTTTCATACCAATTTTTTCACCAATTTTTTATCCACAATCGTATGTACATGAAAAGATTTTTTTTACCATTTGGGCTACGCACTCGAACCCGAAAGGGTGTTTTTAACTCGAATTTTTTTTTATGTTACAAGTTGGACAGTGTTGTCAAGAGATGCGCCACTAGAAAAGCCCTCGAATTCGGAATCGTTCGCTACTAAAATCCTCATGCCACCATTTTGTTATTAATTTCGATGAAAAAATTCAAAACGGTCTTTAAACTATAAACGATAAACCTCTCAAACTGAAACTGCTTTGAGTGTTTTCATTTTCTTTAAAAAAAAGAATCCAAAAATAAGTATGATTGCCAAATCCCCCCTTGACATGCCTTACTTTGGAGGGTGGTTTCAACCCCTTAAGGTATTTAATGGCAGGCAAACAAAAAACACCTATCGCTTAGTTTTTAGCCTTCTATAACATATTAAAAAAGAAATGAAATCGCAGAAATCGACCTGGCATACACCTTCCTTGTGAGACATAATGGTCGACGACATTCGGAGGATCATCGCACGCGTAACCAACCAACACCCCTGCAATTCCCGACAAAGTGTCACCAGATTTAACACCTATAGGAGCGTGCGGCGAACCGCCAAGTGCCAGCCGACAGCGCACGCCGTGCCGTCCGGACTATTCCGACCACGTTGCAGGCGCGGTGGCGACTCTAGAATTTCAGTCGGTTTCAAAATCGCGAATAAGCCCGACTCGCTTGACAATTGGTTGCCGTTGCGTTTGGAAATTCGTCAAACTTCACCCCAATGCTTCGGGGTCCACGGTCGTTCGTTCGAATATCCTTTCGGGCCCAACTTTCAGATCCTATTAGGCCAGGAGAAGAAGTCCTAAAGCGCGCCCTAACGGCGGAGCGAAAAGAGCGCGGGCGGGGAATCCCCTGGCAATAGAATTCCGAGGCACAGTAGTAACGGCACTGTGAGGTCAGCCGACCACCGCATAGACGACCCGAGCAGAGATCACTGATCTCCGACCACTTGTGGCAGAGTGTAGCCAGCCAGTCAGAGCTAAACGGTCGAGTAAAAGTAGAAAAACCAAGTCCGAGACACGAAGTTGCTTACACTTGTAAAGTCTTACACTTCTCGTTCACCGGCAGAGCCATTTTATTACACACGCGTGATACGAACGCGTTTTGCGAGTCTATCAAGAATACGATACCGCCAATGGAATATCGGGGGTAATTTCTTATTGCGGTGAAAATGTGCCGTGGGAAGGCATTGCACCGAGCTTTAATATTTTCCCTGGAATCTCTCGGAACTCCTGCGGCAAAGCGGATGCTACTTAGGTTATTTTACCGCACCGGTATGCGAAATCCGATTTTGGACAATCTTCAAAGAAGCCACGGCACACCAAACATTTTGCGAATTTATATTTACGCAATTCTGAAACGGAGGCTTAAGGGTAGAGATAAAACGTACGTTCTGACTCGCGTGCTTCATAAATGTCTGCCCACGTTATAACTCTGTGCCTAACGACCCAGACTTGACATTTTATTTCACTACGGTAAACAACGGAAATTACGCAAATTACGTTACGAGACAAGACGCTGAAGTATGACAAAGACATTGCGAGTACAGACTCGACTGACTGGATTATGTGAGACCAAAAAGCGGTGCCCGTTAGTGGCAGGGAGGAGCTTTGAAGAGATTTCGAATAAACAGTAAACCGTGAGTAAAACAAGTTCGGTCTCTGAGGCTCGGCCAGTAAGGTCGCAGGAATTAATCGCCGTTACACTTCCCCCAGTTCACGATCATCCCTTTACGCGGAGAACGATATCGAGGGTCGATGCCGTCAGACGCGAGTGAGGGATTTAGATGTAAATTTGGAATTCCATGCCTGTAGCCTGCAAGTACGAAGCAAGCAGCTCTCATAGCTATGCTTTTAGCCCCGAGGAACGGGCCATTGATTTGAGGGGAACGCCCGCCTCCCAGATCTGCGACGAAGGGTCTGAAGAAGGAAACAGAGTAGAAAGAGAGACTTTGAGAAATCCGCAAAGAGGTTAAACATTTCCGAGTAGGTACATTTCAACCCCCGACTCCCGATCCCCGTACCTAAATCGGAACGACGCTTGCGCGTCCCCCTCTGTGCAGTTTCTCATGTACAAGGGCAAAGTGGTGGTACGTAACTGTAGCTGGTACAACATTCAAAATGGATTCCATAAGACGTCAGAATCGCTTGCAGTTATTACAGAGCAGTTTTTGGAGAGGGGAAGGAAAACCGGTTCCAACTTTTCTCGACGCTTATCTAGGTACAAGATGAACCGTTACGTTGGGTCTTAAGCTCTCTCCGGTGATTTGACGTGGTGTCCAATAAAAAATCCGTAACCAATTCAAGGATATTACCAGGAAATTTTCAAGTTATTCGAGGACATTAAAAACAGAATATTTCCAGAAGATAAGAAGAATTCAAGGATAGTTTCCAGGACCGCTGAACACCATTCTCGATCTCGAGAACATCTTCAAACCGGGTAATTCTTGCTTCAGGGATGCTAATAGACGTACAACCCTGCAGGTGTAACACCATTGCACTCTTTCGACCGTCTCGGAATCTCCTCCCCTTGTACGCAGGTACACCCTAGCATGAAATTCCCGGCGTCCCGGTAAATCCAAATTAACAAAAGGCAATTTTCTAGTTACAGCTAAGCTGGCTAATGGGTTCAATTTTAAAGCTCATAAAAACCCTCCCACCTGCCCGACCGGGGACCCCACGGTACCCGTAACCTCGCGAGTTGCGCGCGCGTCTCATGGGAATCAATATCCGCGAGTTGCTCCTCCGCACGGCCTCTCCCGCCGGCCCCGCGGTGCTCCTCCGGGAGGCCGACGGCACCGGGGCTACCCTCCGATAAACGTGATTTAGAGGAAGGAGGAGGAGAGGTGAAGGTAGGGGCGGCACCCCGCCGTCCCAACCGCCCCGAACCCCCGCCGCAACTACAAAACATTCAATTTGAACGTCAGGTTAAAACGAAATGGATTTTCCCTCCCGGCGTAGTACAGTCTAGCAGAAATTTTGTTGTCAGGTACGATGTCCTCACAGAGAGACACTCTCCAGGGGTCGAGCGCCTCGCCAGTCACTTCCCAATCGCTTCCTGCTCGTTGTCCATTATCAACTAGGACATTGCGTCCAGTTTTCCTGGAAATATCCTTGAATATCGCTTGTCCTTTAAAAGCCCTCGAAATTATCCTCGAATTTATCTTGACTTCCGGAAATATTCTGTTTTTAATGTCCTTGAATTTGTTACGGATTTTTTACTGTACACCATGTAGGATAAGGTACGAAAGTTTACCGACTGACAGGCTCAAGCGGTGGATAACATCCGAGCTCTAACCAACGCCGGAAGATGTACCTAACCTAACGTCAACGGTTTTAGATATTATGCTCAAGCGGGAGATGCTAAACGAATAATCAGGAAAAACGCGCTGACGCGCAGTATTTTAATTACCGGTGGTTGACGATCAGAAAAGCTTACAATCATCCCTGCTTAATCCTTGTACCAAAGAGCGTAGTATTAATTAATTGTCTGCACCACTGAAGGGTTAATTCTGCCTCATAAGTAAGAAATCACAGACCAACTGCGACCATCGCTTATACAGGCGTCCCGGAACGGACTCGGGGACAGAAGAATAACGATTTTTTGTTTTTAATGTCTCTTATGAATCCAGTTTTTTACACGCCATGGTATATAATATATATATATATTAATGTACATTATAACTTTGGCGGCGCGCGCGCGCCTCTCAATCCGTGTGTTCATGTTTTCAATCTGGTATTTGTGCGCTTATATATATATATGAAAGTGCGCGTGTGTCGGAGGGGAGGTAAAAGGGGTGCAGAGAGTCGGGACGTAAAGAAGTGGGGAAGGGTGCCGTTTGGTGGGGCTGAAGGAAGAGGAGGAGGAGGAGGAGGAGGAGAAAGGACAGGAGGAGGGGGCAGTAGAGGGAGGGGTGGAGGAAAAGGGGGACCGAGAGGGAGAATACGGCGAATGCGATTTGTATTTGAAATTTCGTTTCACTCGCGCGCTGTTTCTTTCCGCCCGGAGCTATCGATCCTACGGGAATGTTAAAAGTCGTTCTTATTGGGTCTTTCTCTCTTTGAACGGGCCGCAACAACGGCGTACCTCCTCCTCCCCTTCGCCCCGTCCTTTGCCCGTCTATCCAGCTCCTCTTCCACCGTCCCCCCCTCGCCGTCTACCTCTCAGCCACTGGCTTGGAAAAATTCAAAGTATGCGTAGACCGGGTATTTTCCTATACACACGAAATTTTCTGTTCTTCTTATTTTTTTTGATTGCATCTTTTTCAAAGCTCCATACACGATAAATCCTTGCCTCTTTTCATCTCCATCACTATTATACGCGTTTATTACACGCGGATTTAAATTCTGCGTATAACGTGTATATTTTGTATTACGCACAATTTCATCAACGCATACATTTACGCGATAGGATTCTAAATTACGGGACTCCGTATCTTGGCACTTACATTTATGTCCAGCCGAACTACCGTGTGTGTAACAAACGGATCGTCGCGTACGTTCTATGCCTGTATACCAGATACGTCTCCCTACTACTGCTGCGGGACACAGGTATTTTATGAGTAAAAACGCGAAAAACTGGCTATAAAAAAGAATTTATTAGTTCGTACCTCTGTCGGATTACTTCCGTTCCGGCATACATATCTTCGCGCATATACACACGGGATATATTTCAAACATGGACGACTACATAGTGCAGGCGGATCGCTCTCTGTTCAATTTGTTTTCACTCTGAGCTTTTTTTCATATATATATATTTTCCTTACAGCGTCGGGATTTTTTTCCCTGTATCTCCGTTTTTTTTATTTCATTCCTTCTATCCTCTCTCGGGGCTGAAGAATCGGAACAAAAACGATTTATGTACAGCTACTCGTTGAGACAGACCAATGTAACAGTTTTTTTTTTTTTATATATATTGAAATCTTTTTCAATCGAAATTTTTATCATCCGCTTATTACTTGTCGTCCTAAGAGTTTTCCGATTTAATTTACTTTCCTTCGATGTAGATACCATTCTATATAAGTCACACGCACATCACGCAGCACCGTTTTATATTTTTACGATGGTTGTAAACGCATTATACTCATCCTAGCTGGAGAACCATGCTGCCGTCCCATTAAAATCCTCAGCACCCAAGCATCGCTGACCAATCGTATAATCCGCGTTTTATTCCGATGCTCATACACGGCCACTTTTTACAGCCAATAATTATAACAATACTAATAAAAAAAATTTCAAAATATGCTTGGGATATATATATATATATATATATATATATATATATATACGGATATCAACACGGTGCGGAATACTGCAACATATTGGCCAATGATATGAACGGATAAACTGCCCCTCGCGTCATTGGAACTCCGACGAGTGGATAGGCAAAATATTGCAACGAGTCGAACTGCATGGAAAACCCGATGATATTTAATTCAGGAAATGTTACAACAAATATCTAAAGCTATGATGCCTTGCAGAGTTTGGAAGCGAGCCACATATTATATGCGCAAGGTGTGCTCGGAGATTCGCGAGTACGGGTACCATGGTGCATCGGGGATGCTGCAGGGGGAAATTTATGCACAATATATCTACCCATAGCATAAAGAGCACATGGGAATGCATGCTGCATATTCCGAAGGCAATGCAATATCTTTCGCTCTTTCGAGAGTTGCAAATAGAGTTTAAAAGCTCTTTGCAGAAATATGCTGCTGAAGCCTGAAATAGAGTCTATGGAGTAGAAACATCCGAGGAGTAAATAGATGTGTATGTGGATAAATTGGTGTATCCGTATGCAGTTGTAGGTATTTACTACATACTATACGCGTAATGCGAGTACAAGTATGAGAATAATGAAAAAAAATTCATCAAACTGAATTCAAGATTCGCGTGATATGTAATAACGAGGATGCTTCGAGGGAGAGACAAATTGTTCAAAGATCAACTATAGTTCCGAAACAATAACTGCCAGCTGATTTTGTCAAAGTGGATCATTTAGCCGGTTTTCGCTGGCAAAAGTTTCTCTCTCAAAAAGTGGAAAAAAGTGTTGGAACGACGCAGTCTCGTCGCGAATTCGCGACAAAGTTTTTGCAGAATAATCGTCACATAAATAACAAGGTATAAACTTTCCTCTATAATAACAAAACTAAGTGTAAAGTAGAATAAAGAGAGATTGGAGTGTGGAGGCGACGGGGGCAGGGGAGGAAAGGTGTGACGAGACGGAGGTTACAGGGACGAGGAGAAAGATATGAATTATGCATTTGCATGGCCGACTCTGTTCCCGGTGCTTCGCGCCATCTTCGGCACTTCGGGACGCAGTCCCTTTTATTTTACTTCTTACTTTTCGCACTTTTCACCTTTTTGTCACTGTATTTTTCTTCCACAATCTCCTCAATTAACGAATGGCGAAAATGCACTATCAGCAAGAGAGGAAATAATTGCATATTCACTAGGCTGGTTCGTTTGTTAACTTTTCTTTCTTCTTTGCGGTGCCACTCGAAAAATTTGTGAGAAATACTGAAAGAAAAATTGTCGCAAAATCTGGAGGAGGTAGGAAAATATTTAGCGGTCGCTACCAATTATTGTAATATTTGTTATTCGTTTTTGTGTCTACACCTTACGGACTTGTTATATATTTATTAGTTTATTTTTTTTTTTTTTGTACCGTGGTTCAATTAATCGTTCACCAATCAACTTCTATCACATCTTCTATCCGAAATATTATTCGTCTCGAGAAATTTGGATAACAGTTTTTGTTACCCAAACAGGAGTATCGCATCACCTTAATGTCCTAGTTTCATTTTCAGTAGTGATTTTTATAAACAATGATCAACCACGATGCGAAAGAAACAAACTAATACATATATACAAGTCCGTAAAGTGTACACTTGAAAATGAATAAAAAATATGAAAATAATTGGTAGCAGCCTCTAAATATTTTCTTATGATTAGATTAAAAAATGAACCACCCTAATACGTATGCTTGCAGTTATCCGCGTGACCTCGGTGCAGAATTCCCGACCTACGCCACGAAGCCGAGGAGGATATTTTACGATGGGCAAGCCGGAGGTGAAAAGGGAGCGACCCTTTGGCTCGCCCGTTTATCCCCGCAGGGTTAGTTCGGAATCCCGGCAACTGTCGCAGCCATCCGACCAACCGGTCCAACCCCTATCACAGACGCCTTGGGGTAGGTCTTTCCCAAGGCTGCGTGAGCCATCCTCGTCGCCGAGTTGACCCGTCCCGTCGGCCCGAGCTAAGCCCCCGGATATTCCGGCGACTTGAAAAGGGCTGAGGAAGCTGGGTCGAATTACGCCGTGAAATTAACGAGCTCGAGAGTTGTTAAGACCTCGGAAAAACAGAGACGATCGCCTTCGGCCTCCGAGAATTAGCTCGTTAAACATTCATAACACCCGAGATCCACCGACGCTCAAATGTCAACGTACGGCATCTTGACAGTTCCAAGGACTCGACGCGATCATGCGATTCAATTGTAAGTCCTGACGACCGTGAATCCGGTTCACCGCGATGAGGGCGTCAGCAGTGGACGTCGAAAGAGCGTAAGTCACAGCCCGGGGGTCGACTATGTAATTCCACATGTCCCACCATCCAAGCATTCTGATTGGTTTTCAAAGTTTAATCAACGAATCAGAATGATTGGATGATGAGAAATATGAAAAGTGAAATTACACGACCGACCCTCTGATTGAAAGGATTCGTCTAACCCCGACGACGCGTACGCCTTTCCAGGGACCGGGACGTTGTCGTACCGTCCGAGGAGCTGATAGTAGCTGCGGCCGGATTCGGCATCTGGCAGATGATCATAGCCGCGATTTCGTGCGCAATGATCATGATCCACATGCTGAACGGGAGTCTGGAACCGGTACAGCACTTGGCCGGATGGTGGTGCGAAAAGCCCGCGACTCTTCGGAGCTGGACAAACCAGGAATGGATTACTTACAGCCACGCGGACGCGGTATGCCCATTAACCCGCCAGATTATCCCTAGCAGAAACGTTTTCATCGCCATTATTCGCGCTCCGAACAGCCCAAACTAGACGACGAAGTCGCAGGATTTGCTGGGACACGTAAAGCCATAAGCCTCACTCCGGAACTATGGAACGATCGATTCAGGGGCTGCCGCATGTTCAGGTATGACTTCGCCTCTTTAAGGGGTGTTCCATTCGAACGGAGTCCAACGATAAATCGACTCAACGAGGCTGGTACGGTAAAGTGCAAGAGGTTTCATTATAGCAGAAAATTCGGAAGGACCGTCGCCGAGAAGGTTCGCGTTAAATATCCATGCAGCCATTGGTATGTGGGTACGTCCTCTTCTATCTCTTCCTCTTCCTGCAGTTTCGTATGGCATGCAATCCGGAGTACGAGCGTGCGCTGTGGGAAGTGCTTATGATATCCGGTAAGATCACGGGTTACCTGACCTTCGGTTGTTTGAGCGACCGGATTGGCCGTCGTCCCGTCCTCCTGATCGCGAGCGGAGTGACTCCGTTTACAGCAATCGGTCTCGTCTTCTCTCCGAATTACGTCACGTACGTGGTGGTCCGGACTTGTCACAGTTTTTTCCACGGTGGCTTCATCGTCAACTTCGTTATGGCAGCCGAACTGAGCAGCAACGTCGCACGGACTCGGATTATGGCGTTCGCGTGTCTCGCTTACGGCCTCGGCGTTGGGGTGACACCGACGCTCCTCGAGGCGATGGGATCGATGGACCATTTGTTACTGGTGATCAACGTTCCGGTCGCCGCATTTTTCTTGGCCCTGGTCTTCTTCGTGCCTGAATCACCTTGCTGGCTCTTTTGCACGCGGAGGTCGGTGCAACTTGGCGCGGTGATCCAAAAGGCGGGCAAGACGAACGGCATCCCAATTCCCTCGGACTTCCACGTGGTCTACGTCGAACACAGCGACGTGGAGAAGCAGCTGTCCCGAGGGTGGCCGAGTTTCTGGAATCTTCTGAAAGCCTCTGGGGTAGCCTGCGAGATGATCAGCATCGGGTACCTCGTCTGCCTGTCCGGCGTGATAAATGGAGGTGCTCAGGCGAAGCTGATCTACAACCATAAACGGGTGCCGGTCTGGTATGCGATCATCGGGCACGTAGAAATGGCTGGGATCATCGTCAGCCAGTGCTGCCTCTTTATGATGGGTCACAAGAGGCTCCTTCACCTCACCATATTCCTCTTCCTCATCACCACCTTTATACTGATGGCCAATCTCCACGACGACTACTTCACCACCACAGGACCCGCCACCACTCTTCTTTCGGCCAACATCTTCGCCGTCGGGCTTGGCTACGGCACCTTGCTCAACTATGGCGCAAGGACCGTGCCTACTCTACTTCGCGGCACTTATACCGGGATGTGGAACGCCCTTTGGGTCGCATTCACCTGGGCAGGGACTCGCCACTTTTACAACTACCCCGGGTTCACCAGCGTCGCCGTCATTTCTATCCTCCTTGCCGCCTTGTTCACTTTCAACATCCATAATGTACTCTGGCGTGAGATGCCCGACACGGTCTTCGATGCCGTCAACTTCAAAGAGTTAGTAACGCTAAATTTTGCATTATGAACACTGGGGTGGTGCTTGTTTAGGGTGTTGACGAATTTTTCCGCCCCGCCCCTAAATAAATTTGGAATAATTCAAAAACAGTTGCCTAATTTTTTCAGATTTTTACCTCAATTCTAAGATTGCTAATTCAGCAAAACCTGACTTTTTATTATTTAGAAGTAGTGCAATTCGTATAGATTGCTTGGTATGATGATGAGTATTTTTCTCAGTTAGTAGTACTAATGCCCACTAAGACCTCGTAGTTACAGATTTTTTGGAACATTATTACTATTGCGATAAAATATAGACTAAGAAAAAAAAGTTTTTCCAATGTGAGTTGATATAAGAAACTTCAATTACAAATCGGACTGTCTTAGAAACGAGGTAAAAAACTGAAAAAATAAAGCAATTATTTTTGAATTATTGGAAGTTGATTTGGGTGGTAAGGCGGAAAACATTTGTCAACACCTTAAACAAGGACAACCCTAATGAACACCTTAGTGGGGTGTTTCGCTGATCTCGAAAAAACCAACCTCTTTTTCGAGCAACTTACATTCTACATTCGAAAACAAACTAAATATCCCACGTAGGTACATGTGCATATATTTTCTGACAAGAGATAATCCACCTTTTTAGCAAACCGAAGCCGAAGAGATGGTCCCTGACAGATTCGCGGTTCATCGCTGGTCACTGAGGTCAACGCCTCGAGTAGAAATAATTGTCGAGAAAAGATAGGGTGAACACCCCTGCAATGAAGAGGTAAGCTCTTTTCCTTCGGAAAAACGTTTTGTAAGATAAATGAGAATTGTGGCGAACAATGGCTGAGCCATCATCTTTTATAATGGACAGTTTGCTCTCTACAAAATGATAAAGTAAAGTTCTGCCGCCGCTGCTGCTGCAGCAATGCCTTTGAAATCAGGAGAATAAATTTCAGAAGAAATTCGATTACACCGGCCCTGTACCTCTCCTGTCCTGTGGCCAACTTTTCCTAAATATTTTTCAGCTCATTTTTATACGAGACGTGGCAACACTGTGTTTGGCCAATCGATTTACATAGACGCTGTGGATGTTGGGGATGTATGTCTCTCTCTCTCTCTCTCTTTTTCTCCTCCTTGTCTGGGTATATACACACCGAGTTGTCAGTGCTTCGTTCTGTCGGCAAATATTCCATGAATTTATAACGCGAGAGAGCTCTTTTTCATCGGTCGAGTCAGCGGAGGGTAAGGCTAGGTTCCCATTTTAACATCGCTCTGTTGTATGTACCTACACATGCGTACGAACGTCCCGGAATCAACGCTTCTCAACCCTGAATCGGAGCGATCTAAATCTGAAATAATCATAAGAAATCGAAGGATGACCAGCGATCAATTTTTTTGAATCTTGCTTCTACTCACCGTCGTCAGTAACGTAAATTGGGTGAAATAAAAGGAAACGGAAGAGAGGTAATTCTTGTACAATGCAAATTGGCTCTTCCTCTCGACATCAAAGATGTGCTGACAAGGTAGGGAGAGAGGAAAAAGAAAATTCGTTTTTTGCCGCAGGATCCGAAGATTGCATTTATGGTATTACCAGAAGAATGAATCCCATGAGAGAGAGAGAGAGCTGAGTCTGTAGATACGGCACTTTCATTTACTATGCATTTAATACATCACCTGCGCACTGTTGCATAATGGATTATATTCTCAACGGCGACGACGACATGCTTTATCTCATACCTTTTATCAACGTTTCTCCATTTCGAGAGAAGTAGGTAGTTGAAAGGACACGTCGAATAACTTCGAATAACGATAGTAGCAATTAAAGTAATGATGATGACGTTAACGACGATCGTAACAACAGCATCAAACTAAAAGCAGCTACGATAATAACAACAACAACAACAACAACAACATCGGCAATTGTACCGAACCAAGAATGATGTCCCAGCTCTGCACGTTAGGGACAAAGAAGAGACGGGTTTTCTTCTTATTGCATTATTTCAGCTTTGTCCTTCGTCCCCTCTCCGCCTTCCTCGTCCTCCACACCCCCTCCGATTGCTCTCGGCTCTTCTCGTTCATATATATATATATATATATATGCGTATTTCAGTACCACTTTATACGTTTCAGCCGAGTCTCTCGTTCAGAGATACCTACATCCTACGGATCTAATTGATGACTTTCAGATTAAGTTACAAATCGACTTCTTTCGACATGTTTCTTCGATCGAATATCACTCGAACTTTCTCGAAGCTGCAGTACACGTCCAACACTATTTGCCATCCTTCTTTCCTTGGGTTGAACAGGGGGCAAGACTACAAGGCATTACCATAGGAGCCTGAAATTACTGGGTTCTCTATTCTCATCCTAATTATTTCTCGTTGATCGTCGGTATCTGACATATATTCATGGAAAAAAGTAGATGCAGCAAATTGCGAGAACTGTTAATTTGAAGGCTTGCATGTGGAGAATTTTTGAGGAACAAGTGAAAGAATTCTCATCAAATATAATATAGCGAGATAAAATTCAACTCACTCTCCAGCCGCTGGAGAATATGGAAGTCTCTTTTTCCGTGTGCCGGGTTTTTATGCCATTACGAGCCATTTAATCATAGAGGCCACCTCTGTTTTATGGACCCGGTGAACGACTGGGTATAACTGCTACTCCTTTATACCCCTTACAGCATTCCATCGCGTAAATATTTTATTTCGCGCGTGGCCTGCGAATGTTAAGGTTTGGTTTGGTTCGGTTCAATTTGATCCGTTCGGATCTCTCTCAAGTAGGCAGGGTATAACTAAGTATCGGCATGTCTCCTCGTCAAAGTGCACCAACCAGTCACTGTCGCCATACCCGTCGTCCTCGTCGTCGTCCAACTTCCAGAATTTATGGGCACCAGTTTTTGCATGATTTATAAGGCTAAATTACACTTGTAAATATCGATAAAGCGATCAGATAGCGGACAGTCAGTCGAGCGCTGGACTAACTGATTTATATTCGTTTGTCCACCTTATCCCAAGGATGTCAAAACGCATAACCGACATGGCCTTACTGAGGATCGTTCCAGAAGGACGGATTCAAAAGAATTAGTTGAAGGAAAAGGGTGAGCGTATTTCTGCCCATGCAAAAACCAATTGCTTAATAATGAAACATTGACAAACGTAACTATTTCGATTCAATAACGGTAATTATCAATTTCAGCACCATCTCGAGTTGGGTTTTTGATTTTTTTTTTCCAACTACTTGTAACCAAGTGCACATTTTATAATGCAAGAAAAATTTACGATTAATCGAATCAATCCAAGACGTGAGAATTCTATTTATAGGACGTCTGTTAACCAGCTTTTCAGCCTAATGAGCACGATCACAAATTTGCCCTTCTTTAAATTTCACTGTGCCACCTATTTTTGAGAAATTGAATATTTTACGTTTGCCTATCGCGTTTGCCACAAAAAATAATAATTCGCTGGATCGGCAAATTTTAGTGTAAATATGTCACAGCAAGAATTTTAAATATCGAAGCAGAAACCAGAACAGTAAAACAAATATTTTGCAAGCATAGCCAAGTGGCGTTTCGATGTAACAAACCCGGTACTTAAACTTGCAAAATTCTAGCTGTTGCGACAAATTTTTCTGCTACGACTGTGTAGCTCAGTTTATTCTTCACGATTATACGTGGATTCGGTGTGGTTGTGCGCTTTCCCAGAGCCCTGGCAACATTCACAGTAGTTAATTCTTCTACGAGAGGAGAAGCAACGAAATTGCTACAGTGGCTAATACATGGTTGAGCCAAGTTTAGAATCGAGTGTGGAAAATATTCATTTTCGACAAATAGGTAGCACAGCAATACTGAAAATGGTGTAACATGTTAGTAAGAAAAAAGCACTAAATTTCATCAACCTAATTGAATGTGAAAGAAAAGAAATTAATAGTTGTGCTAGCTCAGGTATCAAATCAGTCACGATTTTCATAAGAATATATCGTAGCAACAAATTTGGCGATAAAGTAGCTATACAAAAAAATATTGATTTCCATAAAAATATTCGCTTTAATTTGTTTGTAAAATGGTAAATATTTATCGGCAAGAAAAAACCTTCGATCAAGGAGTGAAAAATATATTTATAAAGCTTGTGTAAAAATTTGAGACTGATCGGTTCAGCCGTTTCCGAGAAATCTTGCTCACCGACTTTGAAAACGTAGTTTTCAGAAAAACGCGTGCAAAATTGCAAAAGCTCTTGAATATATGTAGATTACGAAATGAAATTTTAAAAAAACGATTTTTGAAAAGTCCCGACCAGACTATAACCCCTTTTACAACTTTCTTTCGTCAGCCTTTTATACACGAAATACGCGGAGTCCTTCCAGCCTGCAACAGCTTGGCACAAGCAGCTGCGCGGCTGGTTCGTCCTCCTCCGAAGAATTCGCGATACGAAGACGAGATCAGGCAGCTGAATCTAGGTCCGAAGAAAGAGGAAGAACCGCATAATTTCGTATTACCATGACATCTCAGAATCCGTGACTCGAATATAAATATACAAAGGAAAAATATCAATCCGTCGACATCATTCCAGGTTAATTGTACATACAGTGAAAGTAGGTAGGTACGCAGGTATGCATGTATGTTTGAATGAATGTATGTACACGTACACGCAAACTCCGTTAGGTGTATAAATCACTCACAAGACGTGTGAAAAAATAGCCGATGACCTTTTTTTCGAGAGCGTGGAAAAGGGATCTCTCTATTTATCGTAGGATCGAAGAGGAAGGTTGATGGTATAAAATGGCTCCTGGGTAACAGGTGGCGGCCACCAACGCGGGCGGGGAGAATATCGTGATGGGCCGAAGACATCGGGTACCTGCCGGCCACCTGACGGTCTCGTGCCCGGAACTCGAAACCCGGCGTAGAGATTCGGTTGCGTATATTTTGGGTATCGCGTTCTAACGCGGCTACCTGATCATTATCGCTTGAAGTGGTGGTTACCTCACGAGAGTGCAGGAGTAGAACGGGGTGCGGACGCACGATGAAAAGCTCAAGAATCTGAAAGACTCCCGCGGACCGTTTAATTTAGTTATTCATAACAACGGAAATACATGTATTATGTATAAAACAATTTTCTTTTCTCGCATGAAATATACCAGTGTGAAATACTTTTTCCTTCTTTATTTACGGTTTGACGAGTTATGCGATCTGGAATTGTTATACGCAATTATCTATTTAACAAAATTGTTCGTCCCTCCAAACATACGCTTATCATCGCACAGCAATTTATTAATTGTTTTCAAATGTCTAACGTTCAAGTTTTGTAGTACAAAGTGTCTTTCGCCTTTCTGTTCTTATTAGAATTTAGAATCCTCTCTCTGTATTTCATTTATTATAATTCTGTGTTTCTTTTTTTGTTTTTTTGACAGTGACTTAGCTTTTACGTATGAGTTGTGCTGATAATACGCGAAAGGTGTTACAATGATGGCGACTCGTACATTGCCATATGCCGATCCACGTTCTTTGCGTTTCGAAGATCAATCGATCGACTTCTGTCGTGTTTTCGATATCGATGATTTTGAAATTTATACGAGATCGCTAGGATCACTACCAAGACTTTTAACAACACCGGGATAGGTTTACCCTCGAGAAAATGGTCGAGAAACTTTTTCCATATGAAACCGTCACGGTATGAGTTATACGGTTATGTCGTAGATAGACAACTCTGTTGGATGTCGGGGAATTGCGAATGCTGCGAGGTCAGCAGAGTTGGCTCGGATTGAACGATGGCGAAAATTTATGTGTTTACGAAAAGAGTTGCAGCACAGCTACACGTATAACGATACGTTGCAACTTTTGTTCAACATACGCTATATTGCTTTCAACTTTTTTCCAGTCACGTTACAGACGCTGATCGATGAAATCTAGTCCAGCTACGCGCACCGCAGGCTTTGAAAAATATTCAGAAGTGACGTCTTTTTACCGATGTAATTATTACCAGCGATACCAAGACAGCTTTAACTATGCTTTTACCAGACTCGGTTACAGACGCAATACACATATGTGATATGGTATGGTTTTACGTAAGTAGGTAACAGACTCCCATCCCTTCCATACACGAGAGCAAATATATTATTCATTTACTTCGTACCTTTTGAATAATTCACCCGAGGAGAGAATCTGGATTCCAACGCTTTATTTTTTTCCTCCCCGCGATGAAATTTCACCGAGTTTTCTTTTCAACGTAAACCCTATACATATATACATGTATAATGTATATATATATACCTGTAGAGAGGAATGCAATTATCAACAGGAAATAAAAATCAATTCGGAAACCTCGCTCTCTAAGCTCACCTAAAATTGCGATCATGGGAATGACCCGATGTGAAAATATTGTGACAATATTGCAAGAAGATGGACGTGGGGATAATTTTATTCGCTCTGTAACGGATGGATGGCGGTTTCTTCGAATGGGGCAAAAAAGAATTCCATCAGTGCGTAGAGGAAGCAGGGAGAGATCGATAAATTCGAGATTAATTTGTTCGGTGAGCGAATTGCCGAATAGAAGTGGGGATGAAGCTCGCTGCAATCGTCTAGCATTCCAGTAGCAGCAGCAGCAGCAGCAGCAGTTTGAACTATCTATACGGATATTGATGATTTACGAGACCTGGGTAGAATAATCCATATTTGTCATTCGTTTGAAACTTATTTACTTTTGTTATTTTCCAAGTATTGATCCGCAGCGAGGGTGGAGAGGAGAGCGAATTCTGAAGAGCAACTTCGTCCCGGGGCTGCAGATGGGAACTGCGGAAAGTGGAGAGGGTGTAGAGGGGACGGAGGGGAGTTTGGAAAGTTTCAAGAGAGCCTCTCAATCTGAGGAGCTTGTGCTTGTGTAAATATAAAGTTGGAGAACCGGATAATGTCTGGGGATAAATCAAGGAAATTTGATAAATCCACAATTCTACAGGATCCGCTAATTAAATATCGCACGACGTGTATACGCTCAGAGGTATTCCTTTATTTCCATAGATCGCAGTTTCACCCCATCGCCTCCGCCAACTTCAAGATTAACGTAAAATCAAAAAACTAGCCACCTATCCGGCTATTTTTACTCCGATTCGCCTAGCCAAGAGTCGAGGTCGAAAGTCCTTTTGGGGTGAAAACGAAGCTGGGGGAGCTCGAGAGTCGAAAATAAATACGATCGTCGACCCTCGGTAATTGGCTGCCTAGGACTGTCTGTTTGCCTTTACGTTGTCCAAACTCGAAAAGCTCATAAATTGAGGGTCGCCGGTACACGTACAAGAGAAATTTGTACAAGTCTGCAGTCCACGGCGTATCATCGTGATAAACGCCAGGTTTGATTGATTTCTCATTTTCGAAAGGCGTCCCTTCGGCTCATCGAGATTAGGTTAAAGAAGCAAACTTGTATCAATATTATACAAGGCGGATGCAACTTTCTAAATCACTGCACCGCACAAAATGCACCTTCATGAAATTCTGGATCTCTCAATCTTTCGGCTATTGATATCTTCAGTCACGCAATTCACGATCATACAATCCAAGTTTAAGCAAGCTCGTTTATACCGAAGTTTCCAAGCGCTCCGCTTGCACTGATAATAAATTTTTCGAATTACACAAGCAGCAAAACGTATCGAAAAGCTATAATTGAATTAAACAGAGTCACGGTACTGTGGTTTGAAAAATTAATGTTTGCATAGGTAGATCGAAAGCATCTCTGTACTGCTTGTGGACACAACCTCCAATAACACGTAATGAATATGTCCACAAGTGGATCAAACGATGGGCAAAATTGCTGGTACCGTAAGATGACCAAATCCAGTGCACTCTGTACCCTCTGGTGATTATTTTCGCATGTTAAAACTGACAATGAGCCGTGATGGCTGACGAATCAATCCCGAGAAATTGGCCGTCGCAGGAGCCGGGGTTAAGAAGTGAATTGAAAATTTAATCCGGGGGCCACCGGAGGACGAACGAAGAATCGGCAGAGATTTTTTCGCTGAATCCTTATTTCATGAGGCACCGCAGAAGCGGAGAGCATCGAGTATAATACAGCAATGGCGAATAAGAACGCGGAGAGACCGGCACTAATGACGACGTTTATATCGGGTGTGCGCTGAATACCGACTGATCCAAAGACGAAGAAGAAGGAGGTGAACATGAGAAAAAACCGCCCGTTACCGGAGCCAACTCACGTCGTTCCCGCTGCGAGAAAGACGTCAAATGCAGCAGGCACAGAGGTTGAAACCGCCTTGCCGAAATATCGAGAAAAACGTATATATCACGTATCGAGGAATTCGCATTTATTGGAGAAAACGCCTCGCGCCCAACTCGGCACTCGTTTCATTTCGCTTTTAATACTGCAGAATCCTTACAGGTATACGTCCTGTAGCCGAGTTTCAAACTTTTAATTTCTCCCGTTTTACGGTACCTTGTCTTTTACGATCAGCCGTAACGCTTCGTTCGGGCGATCTCAACTGCACGCTAGATACCTGCTTACACCGCATTTACCACCCTCTACATCCACCCCGCGTTCTATGTATCCTCAGCTGTATTACCTTTCATTTCGAAGATAGAATTTCTAAATCGACTTAGCGTTTATTCTTCTCACGGAGAATGAGGTATTATTTTTATTTCCTTTTTTTTTTTCTTTTTTTTCGATGCTTACAGGTCGAACCGTGCCATCGTGTACAAAGAATATCTCGACTGTTTAACGATGATAAAAACCTGATTGCGTACTTTGGAGGACAAAAGTTTTTTAACTTGACTCGAAAATTTCATGGCTAGAACGGGATGTAGAGTAGATATTTCCACTCTGACAGGGGCGAGGTTAAAGTTCCGAAAGCGCCTAATTCTGAATTATTTGGTGGCAAAACTTGAGTGAAGAAAACAAACTCTGAAGAAACAACAAAGTTTCAAGTCGTCGGAAATCCGACGGTTCAAAATTCCGAAATGCAAGATTCCGAAAATTCTAGTTACTAGAAAATCTTGGATCATACTGAATTTCGATGTTCGGATTTTGAAGTGTTCTCACTTTCACACTTTCGGAACTTTTACCTGTCGGGGTCACGCCCTTTCGGCATTTCGTCCTTCCGGAACTTTGATCGTCGGTTTTCGGACCATTCGAAACTTTGATGTTTCGTTAAAGTTTGATTTCTTTACTTCAAGTTTCGGCACGAATAAAATTCGAAAATTTGCACTTTCGGAATTTCAAACCCGCCCCTTTTGACCGTGTTATACGTATGCGCATATAAAAGCACATCAAAATCGCGAGTAGGTGAGAAAAGGACTGCAGGGGCGTAAATATCCATCTTTTTTAATTGGCCGAACGGCATTAAACGGAAACACGCGAAATCCATATACTACTATATTAATAACGAAGCCCGGACGTTGGTGTGCGCGTGAAGAGAACCGTGGCGATGTGTATAAAAATCGGAGTGCAAGGCTAACTAACGGCCGCAACTCGGAAGATAACCCGCAGAGCAAATCCGCGGGTCCAGCCTAACCATTGCGGGGTGGTGAGACGGAGTGGAATGAAACTGCGGCGAGCGGCGAATATAATGGAATGGAACGAAGCAAAATGAAATGAAATGAAATGAAATGAAATGAAATGAAATGAAAAAGGGTTGCTTCCTATAAATCTAATACACATATGCCAGAACCCTGCAGACGAAGGTACCGGAGGTCGTGTACAGGAGACACAGACGTCTCATCCGCGACGAACGAACAACGGTATAATATTATACCAGCGATCTGAAGGGGCGAACAAATCAACCTTTTCCAAACATGGCATCGCACTTCCTCCTCCTCCCCCCCCCCCCCCCCGTCCGAAGGTACTGCTTATGCGAAGTTATGGCCCCGACCATATTACTTTAAAAGGTTTTTTCGGTTTCCTCGACTCGTTATTCCTGCCTGTATATTTTCATGCCCACGTGCGGCGACGCGTCCGTGTGCTTATTGTCAGTCTGACTTGCACCAGGAATTAAGAATCTGCGTAGTTTTCATCTCAGATAATATTAATTAACACCGATGAACACGATTTTTAGGGAACGTCCATAAATTACGTTGTCGAATTTTGAGAGTTTTTGACCCCCCCCCCTTAAAGGCAGACAATTATCCTCTGCATTAACCGTAAAAAAGAAAATTCCGTACTTCGATCACTGCAATTAGAAGGTTCGGATAATATAAATCAGAATCTAGAAAATATCATTCGTAATTATTATACTATGAAATTATGAGAAATTAAGGAGAATAAATGAACCAAATGAATAACGACAGTGCGTGTTTGTATCGTAATATTTTTCGATGTGATATACGCGGAATAACTGCGACATTACTCTTCGTATGTATAACGTCAGGCTAAATTCACTCGTTTATTTTTCATCCCCCCCCCTCCACCTTTTTCGCGGCACTTGCGAAACGCTTTTTCTGCCTCCCTATCTATACATCTATCTATTCTATTCGCCTCGGCCTTATACCTTGAACCAACCGCCCCATTCCGCCCGCTCGGCCCGTTTTTCTCCTTCTTCTTCTTCTTCTTCTTCTTCTTCTTCTTCTTCTTCTTCTTCTTCTTCTTCTTCTTCTCTCTCTTAGCTCACCACTCCGTGTTGCGCATCTCTCTTGACAGATTTATGAATCTTCTCGCAACCTACTTTTCACCATCGGATATTAGATTCTCGAAAGAGATAGATATGAAGAGACAGAAAGCGTATGTGTGCTGTGCGAGCCTTGATCTGTTTATTGCGACGGAAGTTATCACCGATAGCTTGCAGATCTTCCGCTGCAGGTATCTGTGAGAAGACACAACGTTTCTACAATTCCGTCCTTCGATTTCTTTCACATGAAAATCGTGTAGTTCAGAAGCAAATCGAATCGTGGAACCAAATAATTTGGAAAAACTGCAGTCAGTTGTGCGGGAAATTCGGTTTCTTTAGATTTTCGTCCATTATAAAAAATGTTCATCAACATCAACCAGTTAACCCTTTCAGTCATAGCGGTAAGTATTCTTACCACCTATTTTGTATCCATTTTTTTGTATATTCAGTGAACTTTTCAACATATTTCTTGGCGGTTTTTTGCTATTTCTGACAGTATACCGATAGGTTTTCAATACTTGCTAGTAATTATTACGATACAATGTAAATTATTATTGTTGGAAACAAATTGGTTGAAAGAAATCATGAAAATTGAAGGAATATTTCATTTCCGAGAAAGTAACGGCTCTACGCGTACGCATGTTTTACATAAAATACAAGTTTTCGGGATCGCTGATTGCGAATCTGAAATCGGATTTAAAAAATTCAATATGGCGGATGAAAGTGTCGAATTCGATCGAATCCGATGAAAAAACTCAGCCCAAGAGTTTTCGGGGTCGCTGATTACGAATCTGAAATCAGATTTTGAAAATTCAATACGACGAATCCATTCAGCGAGCCCGAAAACCCCTGCATACAATTTTTCGACAAACATTCGATCAAATTTCAAATTTTCGTCCGACATCTTGAATTTTTGACATTCGATCTCCGACACCAAACACCGCGCAATACCGTCTCGTTATAAAAGTTGACTATCGGCCCAACGACGTGCGACTCAAAGGGTTAATAGGCCACTCGGGATCCGAACGAGCGCCGCGAGGGGAACGAAGGAGTCGGAACTTCCGTCCTCGCGAGGGGTTTGAGGGTTGCGACTCGGATCGATCGGTGTCTGCGCGCGCGAGTCTGGCACGCGCCATCCGGCCTCACCGCAATCTTCCCACCTGCAGACGCTGGTTTCCTTACGCGAACCACTTTGCGCCGACACGTAAATGGGCACACGTATCGTGGGTATATACGGGGCATTCCACGCCGACTCAGCCAACGTCGGACCCTCGCCGTTTTTCATTTTCTTAAAAATAAATTTTACGCAATTTTACCAACTCCAAAAAGTTACTCTGAATTCTTACGAATTTTCTTCGACTCAATTTCTATTACTTGTGATTTCTGATATAAAAAATTATCAATAATCTTTTGTCGGATATGAAAATTTTCAAGCCTTTAGACCCCGTGTGGGCCGCTGTTCAAATATTTTCATACGCAAGCCAGGGTTTTAAGAATTCTTACAGATTTTTTTTCTCAGTTTTAAAAAAATTGCAAAGAACTGAATAGTTTGTTAGAATCTGTCAAAATTCTCAAATATCCGGTTTTACATATAATAAAAAAAAAAAAAAACGTTTCAGCAACCGCTCATGATAAACTGACTCTTCCTTCTGATTGTTTTTAATCTTTCTTCCAAAAAAAAAAAAAAAAAAAAAAAAAATGAAAAAACAATAAACCCGAAAAGCTGGCCCACTCTACGTCTAGGGTTGAAAATTTTTATATCTGACGTAAGATTATTCGGAATTTTTTCAAATTTTTAAATAACGACCAAAGACGTTTCGTTTTGCAAAAACAACACGAATAAAACGAATCTGCAGAGAAAAATTTGATGTTGGTTGAGCTGGCGTAGAATGCCCTATACGTATACATGCCACACGCCCTCGACGTTGATACACAACAGACCTGCCGCAGGGTGTAAATGGTAGAAAAAGTACAGATACAGGGAAATAAACTGGTTGGGTATAAAGTATAGGTACATACTATAAAGCATCAGGAGTACGTGTGTAACCATCTCTTGTCTATAACAATTAGAAGATGAAAATCGAGTATTCCATGTTCGGTAATTGCGCAGAGATTAGTTATACGCAACGTAAATTCAATGGTCTTCGCAAACGGGGAGATTTGTTGGCAAGAAAATATATGGGAAAAAGGTGATGAGTGAGACGATTTTTTGGAACCGTGAACAGAGCTTACGGAAGACTGGTGGAAGGTACTCTGAGAGATACTTCGTTTTGATGTACCGCGATGAGAACAATTTATACTTTTGGTTACTGTACAGTCCTTTACTGTATAAGATCATCATTTTTAACTATAAAGGTAAAATATGGTTCTGAATAAGACATCGACCACTATAATCACACCGAACGTTTGTAATTGCATGTCCAACATTTTCTTGTAATTGCCGTTTACTCGTTGTTGCAAAACTAATTTTTGGCTTGTAAACATAGAAAAAAATTTAGTTGACGTGGTTGGACAGTTGTAACACTGATCAACAAAAATTCACTTTTTATGTGTAACGTGAAAACTTTGAACTGGTTATGTTAAGAACAAGGTTTAGTGTAATAGAATTGATGTTGGAATATTTTATATACGAATAGTTTTATTGCGACGTAATTTTTTTAGTATTTCAAAAAATACAGATTTTACGAACGAAAATTAGGTTATATATGTCAGTGTTACAGTACACCGATCGTCAAAATTTTTGTAACAAGAAAAGTGCTTACTAATTTTCAAGTAGCCATCTACCTTCATATTAATAATATATTTATTTCGATTCGATCAGGTCTATTTTTTGTGTCACGTATAGCTAGTACCAGTAAAATTGAATGTTTATCGTTTCGACTTGCATTTTTTCATACAGAGTGTTTTGTTATTTATTGTAACTAATCAACTGGTATTTACAATAAATAACAAAGAAAATAAAAACACCCTGAACCAAAAAAGGTAATTCAAAACGATAAACGATTCAATTTTACTGGTACAGTAGGTGTAACAAAAAAAACTAGACCCGTTCTAATAAAAAAAAATATGATTTTATGACGAGGTTCGATTACAAGTATTTAAAAATTAGCAAGCACCTTCCTTGTTGAAAAATTTTGTTGACCATTGTAACTTGTCAATTACAATATCTGGTAATCATATAGCTGGTGAATAAAATTGTTAATTTTTGACTCTGAAACCACCACCCTTTACTACCTTACGAGCGGAAATCTTTCTCCAACGAAAAGGATGTAACGGAACCAGAATTATCCTGCAGGTACAATCATCCCTGTCATAGGACAGACGACAGTCCCGGGGGTGGGAGGGTGGGAGGGAGAACCGGGTCGTCGCGAGGTAAGGAAGGAGCAGGGGTTGCTGGCATCCCTTCGCCCGGTCGCGTGCTGGTCGCGTGCCGTGGGCGTGGCAATCCCCACCCTCGTGGTCGGCCTCGGGCTCGGGGCTCGAGCTCTTGTCGGTTATTGATTCCCCGGGGGTGGTTGGATGGTTGGTTACCCTGCCCGTCGCCCCGCGGCGACGGCGGCGACGGCGTCGGGGGGAACTTGAGTGGGATGTCTTTGGTCGACAGCCACTGAAGTGATTATTTCTCGAGGCACCTGGGACACGACGATCGACGACGAGGAAGCCCGCGAGAAGGGAACGACCCGGTGGTCCGAGGATCTACCCCTGAGCTTTTCGAACCACGGTTATCGTCGGATGTCTTGCGGCCCGTGACGCACCCGGCATGCGTCGACTTGCTGCCGCGAACGATGACGGGGCTGGAAGTCGGCGACGTTATTGGAATTGCCTGAGGTTCGGTAGACTCGGCTTTTCTTTTAACTCAACTATTCCGGCTTGTTCTTAACTTGCAGAGTACGGTCGATTGTTGTACTAAATTCCAGATTCGGCATTTAACGCCTACTAATTTAAACCCTGTACAGGAGCTTCTAAGGAGGGTTGTAAAGATAGTAGAATAGGGTCTGTTTCGGTGTAATATTAGACTCTGTTTGGACGCTAGATATGTTCGAAAATTCTCGATTTACCAAGCTTAGGCTCAAACTAAGGTATGTTTAGAACCCGCCTTTAACCCTCCGGAGGAAGTACAGTTCAATGTAATAATAAATTTTAGAATTTAGGATTCTTTATTTACATTAAATTGATGCCCCTCTCGCGTTAAATACATTTTTGTATTCGTAAGAACTTTGAATATGTACAGATGAAATGCAATAATTAATTTTCAAATGTTATTGAAACTTATAAAAATTAGGTCGAAATAGCCCTTGAATTATTCATCGTTAACACTTTAATGTCCTTGTAATAATATATCTGTGTATGAGGAGTTACAGTTCCAATGGAGCAGCTGTAGATTGAATAGCGTCAAAATAGGTTCAAGCGTCTTCTGATATCGTCAAAGTAGGGCTTGGTACTTTAATTTTTCGAGTTCGAGGTTCGATCTAAACGTTGTTCTTAAATTTTTAGGAACTAGAGGCTCAATGCAGGCTTTCTAGGTTCAGTTTCCTTCGAAGTAGGTTTATACGAACCCCGGTAGATTCAAATATAAACGCTAAATTTCGATTCGGGTTCAGACGCGTGAATAATGTATTATTACGGGAGTTCGACTCGCATCAAAGAAATTGAGAATCTTGAATGATAAAAAAATCTCCCTGCACGACAAACGATTTGTTGAAACAAACTAAACCTACCACGATTAGGCGGGGCGGTGGTCGTTTGTGAACTTTTATACGCCGCGTTGAGGTGAAAAATTCATCAACGAATTATTAAATTGTCGATTGAAAAATAACAAACATATATGTACAGTGCAAATTTAACGACTGTGTTAACAAAACACAGATTGATCGATGCTTCGATTGATTAAACCCATTCATGCTTACGTACGCTTTCGGAGGGTGGATCGGATACAAAGGCGGTGGTCGTGCGAGAGGAATCTATAAGCCTGAAGCTAAAGGGGTGAATTTACGCATAAGGGAAAAGTTCGTCTTGACGTACGGGGAATATCACAAACAGCTTTACGACAGCTGTTTCAAGGATATTGAGATACTTTTACGATTATTAATCCCATCTTCTCCAACGGCGTAACATGATACCAATGCTCATCGTGCACACATCAACACTCTTTGCAATTTCGACGCAGCTTTCTCGCATTCTGCTAATTTCGGACTGTCGAAAAAGCTGAAAAGCTCGTTCGTAATCCCCCCCCATATACATATACCGTCCTAACAATCTTTGAATTAATAATACAAGAAGCTTTGCACAGTTTCTGATTTTGAGAGAGAAGAGATCGAATTATACGCAACAATGATCGAGTGAAGAAAGGTCGTTTAATCAAATGAACATCACCGATATTCCGATTGGTGAAATTTTCTTGAATGTCATGTCTTTTATCTCCTGGTCACGTGCCAGCAGCGGACCTCGATCGACGCCGTAGCGCCGCGACGTCGTGACGCCGCCTGAAGAAGACGAGAATCCCGACGACGACGGCGGGACAAGCCGACGTCACGCGACGCTCTCTAGATCTTTTTTATTCTCAATTCATTCCTTCCAGGCAAAACGTTACAGCGCAAATAATCGCTAACGAATTCAAGATGCAGTGAACCCGAAATTTCTACTCCAACGGAATATAATTTCCCGTCAATCGGACACAAGGTGACGTTGAAATTCCGAACCGACAACTTTTACACCACGTTTTTCACAGTCTAAGGGCTATTAAGGTGTCCCATAATTTGTTCGTTTTCGAAATCGTTCCACCTCGGCCGAAAAATGTGTTCGTATTGTGGAAAAAAAAAAAAAAATTCCACCGAGTCTGAGTACTTTTTGATAACGTTGAACACGCGCCACCGAGCGATTGAAAATTTGAATACAAATTACGTCGGATCAAATTCGAAAAATGATGAAATCAAGGGAGACCCTGACACACGTGTGTATAATCATTGTTTATCACGATTCGTATAATTGCCCTCCATATTTATCCCGGCATATATACCACACGCCTGTCATTCACGGACGACCATTTCGGATTTGATAACGTTCGGACCAATTGGCACACCGCGGATCTATAATGTATATATCTATTATCCCCGCTCGACGTGCGTCATATTCCTCGGAGGGGTCCGCGAGGAGGGACGGATTTACTGCCTGCGGATGATTTACGTCGACAATGTGTATTACCCGTATACCATGCACCTATCTTATACCTCCATGCCGTTCTATAACCGTCGTGGCTACACGATTAAGCCCATTATCAGCGTATAAAATACGTATAATACCCTATATACCGCCTGCCTGCCTCTCTGTCTTTCCCTTCGGGAAAGAAGTACTGTAACTTAACCGTAACACGGATGATCGGCAATTAAACATCCGCATAGTCGATATCGTACGGATCGTATACTTCATTGGATAAAGTAACAAACAACGCGACATTGCCGGCAATAACAAGTTTCAGGTATGTACCTACTTACGTACCTATCGGACTCACGACAGTTTCGTTACATCGCCACGAGATTCGAATCGTTACGGCTATATCAATATTCTTGACAACAACGGTACTATACGTATACCTGCATGTATGGGTATAAATTTTTGACTTGTCGAATTGTTCCACGCAACCAAAATCGATTCCCCCTCCGTTTTTGTTAATCGGATTAATATAACGTTGTTACTCGTGCATACGCACTCAGGTATACATGCACAAAGAGATTGTTTGTTACGCGGTATCAAAGCCTCACGAACGTTTACATACATATGTAACGTTTGTAATTAGTGCTTGCGTATCGCGTCAAGAGATTTGACCTTCGGAATGAGTGTAACAGCGTTTATTCTATACAAGGTATAAGACAAGGGAGACGATACCAACTTTTTTTCAATCGACCAATATTTTTAGGGAAATATGAGAAATGAAAAATTTCGCACAACTTCGTGAATAAAAGTTATTTTCCTACAAAATTGTCAATATGCATATTGTCTCGTAAAAATTTGTATTTTTATCAATAAACAATCTACAAGCTATTACGATTTTTAACAAAGGTCAACAATTCTTTCCAAAAAAAAGAAAAAAAACTATGCATATTTGCAATATTTCAAGAAATAATACGATACGTTTCAATTTCTGTAGAAATTCGTAGTAGCAGAAATTTTCACCGTGGTAGGCAGACAAATACAGAGGATAAATTCTAAAAAGCACCAATCCGATGCGTAGACAAAGTTGATTATGATAGACGTGGGCATGCCGTACATAATATAAGTATGAAATGAAACCGGAGTAGACAAAAACCGTCACGATTAAAGGAATATATATATATATATATATATATACTATATTATTTTATTGCTTTTTTTTTGCTCTTCCTCTTGGTGTATTTTCGTTTTAGAGGGAAATTTACTCATGAATAAGCAAAAAGCCTCTACCTCCCCCCACCACCACCCCCACGTCTCGCCCAACCAGCCGCGCCCTCCCTCCCACCCTTCCTTCCATTCACCCTACGTCCCTTCGTCCGCGCAATTTTCTCACTGCGCCAATTTTACTTTGATTATGTTGCCGAAACTTGCCAAGATTCCGCCTAACGACTTTTCACCGGGCGTGAAAGAGAAGAAACAAGAAATAACAATAAAAATTCAGCACGTGTAATTATATGCAACAGACCTCGGCGCAAATACTTCTTTTATTATATACCTCTATTATATTTCAAACTTCCACATCGGTTGCGGATTATTATTTCGAGTGATTATTCGCTAATGTTATACCGGTACCTACCAGATTTGATTTTTGATGAATACGATATATTCAACTAGAAGTAAGAAGAAAAAAAAAAATATGAAGAACAAACAAATACTGGAAAAAATTCATGTTCAAACCGAAAAATGGACTCTGACGAGAATGATTTTTCCAATGAAATGTATTAGAGCCTGAAATATGACCAGTGTGATTGAAAAAAAAAAAAAAACCTATACATATATATATATATATATATTCTAAGAGCTTTTCTACTAGAGAATTGAAACAATCCTCTCCTCTCTTTCTCACCGGCAGGGCGGGAGTATAAAAGCTTGACGGACTGGAAATAAAAATATAGTCGCAAATCAAACAGAAAACACATTTTCACTCTTTTTATTCCTCTTTTATGTAAATATTTGTTCTGGAAATATACGTTCGTTTCGTTCGATGTATTACCTTGCACGCCCTCTTCTTTTCACTCCCCCTTCGGCCGTCCCCCTCCCCCCTCTCTCTCTCGCTCGCCCTCCTTATTTCCCCCTCTCGTTCGCCCCGTTCCATCTCTCTCCTCACCCCGACGGCAATCAATTTCAAACTCAAATGAAATACTGGATTGAAATATGAGATTGCTTGTCTACCATTTCGCAAGATGTTCTTCGTGCTCGGAATATATATTATAGATCCGCACGTCGATCTGCATCGCGTATATTCAACGCCATCCGGTAAAAGGAATTCTTGTTGCTTAACTCCTTGGAGTCATTTAATAATTGAAACGCGCCTCCGATGTCGAATCAGAAACTTGTCGACTACGTCGTGCCGGGATCCCGAATAAACTAACAATGAAACGATGAACCTTGCGGCACCTGGCTTGAGAAAAATATTACACGATCTCAACTCAATACAGATCGTAGAAACATGTAACAGCGATCAATTACGTAGCGGAATTGAGAGCTGCTCCATTATTATACGTGCGAAGCAAACAGCAAGAAGAACTGTGTTGGTGAGGGGGAAATCAATAGTTGGAGGTTTGAAAGTTCAAGGAAAAACTGTACGTCGTGAAACTGTGTGCATACTTAGCAAGGCGCGTCGAATATACATGTATAACAATGTACGATATGTGTGCGCTTGGAAAATGTGATACGGTATAATATCATTGTATATGTATAAGCTTTTCACGCCGGTTCAACGAACTCTACGAAACGCAGACAAAAACGCAGTACGGTTTGAAGATTCTCGTGAAAATATAACGGAGCATAGATAACGTCGGATACACATAGATTCATACAATCCTGGCAAGAACCGAACGGAAGATATGGACAGCAATTTTATTAAAGTCAATATATGTGACTCACCTTTGCTGGCTCACTGCGGTCTCTGCACAAGATTTATCCTGCGGAATATGGTCGTATTCCTCCTTGGATGAATCAGCCAGTCGCGAAATACTCGTCAAAGTTGTTCGGAATAAGCTTCGATCCGCTTTAATGGCGAGAAGAGAAAATTTTAGCTACACAATTGGATATCAGATGTTATTATAAAAAGGACGTCGATCCCCCTGTACGTAGGCAACTGTGGCAGTTTTGCCTGTGCAAAAGTTGCCTATCTACAGTCTGAGTTCCACTAACGTGCACTCAACCCTTTAAGTCATAGTGGTAGTCATAGTTCTTACCACTAGCTTGTATGAATTTTTTGTATATTTAGAGAACATTTTTGCCATTTCCGATAGTATACTGATAAGTTTTCAATACTCGAGAGTAATTATTACGATATGATGTGAATTATTACTGTTAGAAATAATGTGATTGCAAAAAATCGTGAAAATTGAAGAAATATTTCAATTCCGAGAAAGTTACCCCTCTACACGTGTACATGTTTTACATAAATTACAAGTTTTCGGGGTCGTTGATTACAAATCTGAAATCGGATTTAAAAAATTCGAAATGGCGGATCCAATATGCCAGACAAAAATTTCAAATTCGATCGAATCCGGAGAAAAAACTCTGCCCTGAGGTTTTTACGGTCAATGATTACGAATCTGAAATCAGATTTTGAAAATTCAATATGGCGAATCCATTCAGCGACGCCTAAAACCCCTGCATACAATTTTTTGACCCGTTTCGATCAAATTTGAAAATTTTGTCCGCCATATTGGAATCGCCATCTTGAAATCAGAAATCTGATCTCGGATTCGTAATCAGCAAAACCAAAAACCATACAATACTATCTTGTTATAAAAGTTTACTAGAAGCACAATAATGTGTGACTCGAAGGATTGAAACCTTACAATTGATCTTTCCGAACGGAAAAATTTCTTAACTAATTTTTCGAACATTCAGTTTTACGCAGCGCATATTTGGTCAAGAATTCCTCACCTGCTTGTACATTATGACGAATGATAACCGACGATTATGTGTTCCAATGATATCCGCTGAAATAACCGTGAGACTGCAGCTTGTTGTTGACGCGATGAAGGACCGGCGTACAATTTTGTCGGTGACGCGATACGATAACTTATCGCTTACGAGAATTGGGCAAACGTCCTAGCTTTTTCCTTATGAATAGAAACCTCCGCTTGGTGTATAAATTATAACCATCGCACGCGATCACCTCGAAGATACGCGACGAACTGTCGTCACGGGAATTGAATGAAACTTGTTCGACAAGCATACATTCTATTCAAATTATTTTTCCGATCGGAAAACTAGACTTGTATTTCGAGCGAGTAGACCGGGGATCGAACAAACGAATCGCGTCTGAACGTCGCAGCATTGAATTTTACTCGAATTCACTCACAACAAGCAAAGCTCGAACCGCCGTTACTGTGTCGAATTTACGCGTCACGGATTTAGAACCTGCGTATATTGTCAGGCGGACTTATCACATTTCACTCTATGTAAAAATCACCTAAACACCGTCAGATAGACGATTCACACGCGAGAAAAATTCGAGAACATTCCACCCCGTACACTGAAACTCAATTGTAAAATAACGGTTCGATTGTTTGTCACGTGATGTTTATGGCGTCACGTGATACCGCCAAAAATCCGTTGAACATTTCGACTAACTTCACACCGTCAAATTGACCCACAAATTTACGGATATTTAAATTACTTTTACGGTAATATAAATCCGAATACCGTGGGAAGTGATTATTCTTTTACTATTTTGAAATCGAGACCGGATTTGTAACCGGTTTTGGCTTACCTGACTTCTAAATCGATTTGATGAATGCTTTTACTCAGTATTAACTCATTAGCGGTGGTAATTGACACCAGAGTTAATTAGACTAACTTCGAGACAATTTCTTAAGACGAAAACAGCATTGTTGCACAATTTTCTTACAATTTCGTCGAGAGCCGCATTTGCAAGAACGCGAGAAAGTCGACAGTTGAAACCGGAAGTAAATATATGTTCAGACCGCTGGTCGAATATGCGGTTGATCGCCTTTTGTTTGCCCGCAAGTTTCGAACCATAAGTTTTTCTTTTAATCGTCCAGGGATTTAACGCATTTTTCATAGTATATTTTGAGCTACATTTAATTACGTAATTGATGAAAACTTAAAGAATATCGTAATGTGCAGCCGAAAAATATGAGTTATCGAAATAATTACATATTTTCATTCCCCAACTTCTTCGGACTTACATTCTTCGTTTATGATTTTGAAATGACTGCAAAGCTAAAAAACTACATAATCGCGATGAATAAATTCAACATCGCGAATCCACCAACGTATATCATAATCGCGCTTTGGAGGAATTATCTACTGCGAAAACAATCTGTCGCAGTTGTCAGGAACACTTTCCACCTGATGTAGTATTCGTATTAAAAAAAAATCCATTTCTAAGCATTATTGTTACGTATATTTCTCAAGAAATGGCCTGTCACACGAAGAGAGATGGGTAAAGAAAACATGAAAAATAGTCTCTCGCGAAATTCCCGGTCGGATGGCAGTATAGGGCGGTAGAAGGTTGCTTTCCCCAACCCAACGCCACCCGCAGTCTCATTCAAAGTTTTAAAGAGTAGGAACAGTGGAAAGAGGGGAAGTGAAAATACTTCAACGAAATGAAATTTTGAAGAAAAAACTTTTCCTGATAAAAACTTTGATACGATTCACGTTTGCAATTCTTACTCGAAAGCACTCGGCTCAGATATACATATAATTGCGAAACTACCCTTCTCCACGACCTTTATCCGTTCAAATCACGTATTCATGATACCGTTTCGCTTATACGACATGGCAATTCCAATTTGGTACAATGTGTAGAAAACGTTGAGCAAATTTCGTTTATTAACACATACGCGCGTCTCCGCGGATCGTGGCATTGTTTGATGCAATTTCATAAACTAATTTTCATTTCAAACAAGACGTAACGTATGAGGAAATACACTGTTCTTCAGTATTTAGCTTACGTGAACGGTAAAAGAATCAGTGCTTGAAAAGTTAGCGTTATGAATATGTGATGAGAAGCGGTGTAGGATGAAAAAGGTACTTGGAGAGGAAGAAGGTCGTAGAGAGAAACGGAATTTGAAGTTGAGGAATCGATACGTCATTTAGACTGTTACCATGGTAGCGCCCATCCCACTAAAGTAAACTCTTTGAGACAAAAGTGCACTCTGTATGATTCGCGGGCAAAGAACGAACGAAACGGAACTTACTTTTCCGTGATGTCATTCTTATTTTAACCACTGCCAAGCATCGTACACATGACTGGGGATCTCATGAAACTCGGAATCCAAAGCTGGAAACATTAAAAAAGTGTTTGTTTTTTATTTTCATTATTACTCAAATTTAAAGACGCGTACATGTAGGTTTTCCACTTGCAAGTACACAACGCGGCAGGCGACTTGGAATAAATACCAGACGTTATAATAATAAATATATCGGACTAAAAAATGAAACACTGACTTTGAACAAAAAATGTCCGGAAACATCAGATCCTTTACAATTCGGGGTGATCTTGCGGGATCCTACCGGCTCTTTCCAACTTCACGTCTGCCAGCATGTGAGCGGGATGATACACCATCTGTTTCCCAATCTTCCCTTTCAACAAATTCGGGTTTGGTTCTGTGTCCGTCTGACTACCCAGCGATGTGTATCTATGATCAGGAGCCAGATCTTATCAGATTATAATAATTCACGCTGATTATAGTCGTGCTACTCTTGCGTGCTTGTAACTCGTGACAACGAAATTATACGTAAATTGCAAGGCTGGATTACCCTCTGTCATAAAGTTTGCAGTAAGGCAAACTCAGAGATCGAGCGAAATTCCACACGTCTTTATAGCTCCACTTTGTCAGTGGGGAGATCAAACGAATCTGACCGATACTTCCACTTTTAGCAAATTCGTGCCACAGCCCTCCTTCGAGCTTGTCTCCTTTCAGGCCGAGCAACAGAGTTTCGATTTCTGGCCTTAGTACAGCAAGGTTTTCAATAGCTGCCTTTGCAGAGCCATCCAAATGATGTAAATTAACATCATACCTTTAACAGACGTTGTTCAGGGGATTATTGGACTGACTTTTCTCAAAAGAATTTACTGGGAAAGTATAAAATACTTTTCTTGTTTGCTCATCACATACCTGACTACGGTCTCTTTAATGAATTCGTCAACATCCGCGACGGGATTTTCGAGTTTCAAATGAACAGCCTGAAGCTTGGCCTTTGCTCCGAGTAGATTATTGACGTGTACAAGATGGAGCAACACCGTGCTTTCTATGCTGCCATCAAAGCAGACAGCTACATTTGAGGGATTGCTGTATATTTCCCTGAAAAAATAACATCAACATGTATACCCAACATTTTATCAAGATGCAAATGTAAAAGATGTTACTTGAGAGTTGTTAAGGTCGCTTCGTAGATTGGACCTTGCTTGTCGACAGCGACGAATGCCTTGAATTTTCTTAGAGCATCTGTCAACGGATCATTGTCATAATTCACGATTGCATTCTCAGGGGCCAAATCTCTGAACCTTGCCACTGCTTTATTGGTATCATCTTCGCTGCTGCTCTCCACAGTAACCCGTGCATGATAGTAGCTGAATACGTTTTTCACCCCATTAGTTTTACATACTTAAACACAAATTGTGACGCAATTGTAGTTGGAAATTAGGATAACTGAGATCAAGCCATTTCATAAGTAAATCAATAACAACACATATTAAATGTACCTGTGATTTGAGGTTGGGTAAGAGCCAAATGTGACATTGGAAAATTCTTTGGAGACGGCAGACAAGGCATCGGCAAACAGCTCTTCCCTAACTCCAAGGTATATTTCCTTGGTAACGAAATTTCTACCAGTCGCGAATAATTCCTGTGAAATTAAAATCATATCTTCAGTTTGGAGAACACGCCGATTGATTTTGTGCTTCAGAAAACTACCTTGTACACGTTCCCAAACGATTTATGCAAGAAAATTGGGGAGCCAGGAAAAACATGTACATTTTTTACGCTGACACATGGGTAAAACAATTTTTCACCAGTTTCTTGACTTTTACCAAACGTCAGTGAGGCGGACATAGGTATCTATTGAAGAAGATCAAATTGCTTATTTATTTTGCAGATGTTAGGAACTGAATAAACAAGTGAATTGTAGGGACTTACATAAGCCAGTTTATACCCAGGAGAAGAGATGTCTTGGGAGGAAGAAAACGTTTTCACAACTTCGACAAGTTTCGGATGATGGTGCAGCGAGTCGTTGAACGCCTTTGCAAGTGCTGCAAAAATGGGATGAAATGTAATCCCTGTGAAGATTCAATTGCATAGCTGTACCATTATGGTTTACTGTTATTACCTTCAAAGGTAACATCGTCGTGTGTCGGCCCAATTCCGCCAGACGTTATAACGTACGTGTATTTCTCGGAAAAATTAACCATCTCCTCTGCAATGCGGTCAACCTCGTCACTAACTACTGAAATCTGAACGAAGAACACTGTCCTTGACTAAACGAATCTTTAAATAAATATTGAATAAAACTGTCCTTTGTTACTAACTTTTTTCACTTTAACTCCACAGTTATACAATAGCCTACATATGTAATTGGAGTTGGTGTCTTTGACTTGGGCTTTCAATATCTCATCTCCGATAACTGTAAAGACACCAAGTTCAGTTTAAAATTCCATGGCAAGAAACTATCGCAGCCAATATGTAACAAGTTTACAAAATATTCTCATTACTGATAATTCCAGCCGTTGGATTCTCGCTCAGATGACCATATTTAGCGGCTAAAACTTGGCTGTAACGATTCAAGTTCATGATTGAGTGTCCCCTTAGTATATTCCTGCATGCAGTGGCCATTTCAACACTTCATAATTTTCTTTTTGACGACACCTCCTTTTTTATGTACAACTCATTAATTTTGAATCGCAATCTGTAATAAGCCGATTTCATCCTTCAATGCTAATTACTTTGCAATGACTTTACAAATGATGAATGGTAAATTAAAAAATTTATGTACAAGTGATATATGCACTTGACACAACGCTAAGAAATTCAGCTATCAACATCCATTGCGCAAAATAGCGAATAATAATATCTAGTTGGAAATAAAACCTTTATTGGAAGTAGAATTGGGAAGGATGGACACTCGCCGAATGACAGCCAGCTTCGAGTCAGATTAGGTTAGGTTAGGTTATGTTAGGATCAGGCTAGGTACGCAGCAGCTGGCCACATGCATTACATCATTCAACCAGCCGGATCAAGTCTGGAATTAACGATAGGGCATTTAGTAGAGTGTCGATAAATACAGTTAAAAATTGATTTAATAATAATGGCAAACTGTAAAGTTGAAATATTGATGAAAAATTATTTGGAATCGTTAAATGCATTATATACATATATACAATTAACTTTCTTCGTTTCTGCCCAATTAATGGACATATTGACCTTCGGTAATTTAGAATATATTCGCACGAACTCTATCTATCATAACTAGGCAGGAAAATATACATTATAGTTTACAAGTTTAGCTAATCTCATAAGTTGCTAGTTGGGCTCTCGTAGTCGAATCGGGCGTTGAGATGGTTTCCATTAGCTGGTTCTTTGATGAAACCCAATCTTTCATAGAATTTCACAATGGTATCCTTACAGTCCAAGGATAGCTTGTAACACCGCAATCGTTGGGCAAGCAGGCTAACCGTCCTCACCATCAACTGGCCCAAGGATTTACCTCTGTATTTATCATTCACAACCACATCTTCCAGTCGCCCCCTCTGAAACATTCGAAATTTCTAGTTACTTCATCAAATATGAATTGCGAAAAAATGTTACACAATCGTTTGAAAAATTTCACGAAGCAAAATGTTAGGGATATGTAAATCATACACCTACCAGTGCACAGTTGTGGATGAACTTTTGCTCCGTTAGAAGTGTCGCAGAAGCTATGACCTCCCCAACATTTTTATCCTCTGCCACGATGACGTAGTAATCGCCAGATGCTTTCATCTTCCTGAATCTTTCTGTTGATAAAATATTATAATCGTGAAGCTTTGCAATTGCGTAAAAAACTGCAAAAACGTATCAGTTTACGTTGATTAGAATAAAGTTTTCATGAATTACACTAACGATTTGATATTCACTATACTAGTATTGAAAAGATAAGAATGTAAACCGTACCAGAAAATTGCTCTTTACTCATGTCTCCCACTTTTGTGAGTTGCCCCAAGACTTGAATGAATCCTGTAATTTATCAACAGGATAATTCATCTTTTATTTCAATCAATTTTCAGCATAAAAGAATCCTGAATAATTGATGCAATTTGAGAGACTCAAATGATACCTTTATCGTAATCTTCAATCGACAAAGGTCTAACCCAAATCCCATCTTTGATGTCTACGATCCTTTCCAGGAGACGTGGGTCAAACAGGTACTCGTCTACGCCGTTCCCTGGCTGTATTCCCTTGAAACAAAAGAACTCTGATTAAAAACAATGGAATGAATGCACGTTTCTGAGTTTTCACCCTTCAAAAATAACTGATAAATCGAGCCTTTTTCGTATTTTCAGTAAAATTTACGATGACCTTAAATTTTTCACAGAGAAAATTATTAGAGAAACAGATATTTATAAGAAGGCACGGGTTTGTTCGGCAAGTATTTTTCGAAAAAATGACACAGACATTAATCGAACATATGGACTTACTCGTGGTGGCTCGCTCATTTTAAACGCTTGCCAGCGTCAACGTCGTAACCTTTGATAATACAAAACCCCTGACAAGACAAATTGAGGAATTCCTTCACGTGGCATGCGGCACTTTCGTTTCATAAACTGACCCCTTCTGTTCTCCTCTTCTTTTTTTTTTTTTGGTCTTAAACTCGTTGCCCTTCTGGCTGTATCCACGCTAGGATACTTCCCGCTGAACCACTGCTTGCTGTTGCGTTCTCCTTGGTTCTCCTCCTCAATCTGGACCCGCCGCAAGGGATTTACGAAATCTCTCTCTTGGTGTGGATTCGTAGGCTAGAGTCGCGAGGTGCGAGCCGGGTTGCCTATTGGTAGGCGGTAAATACCTGCAGCTTATCAACGATATATTACCTTGCAAAGATAATTGTCACCAGTATGAATGGCGATTACAATAGCGATACAGTTAGGTTTTGCACGTCAACAGTGTTCGAGAGTGCATAAATTATTAAGTGTAGAAGATATGCAGAAACTTTGTTTATTGCAATAAAATCTCTTTTATACTTAATGATTGTATATAGTTTACAATTGACATTATAATATATTACTAAATTATCTAATAAACACTCTGTCATAATAAATAAAGTACTTTGATTTACAGTAATTAGCTTAGTAAAGAAAGTGTAATTGCTAAATCGTCACATAATACACTTTTTTTAATCGCTAAGAAATTTTCATAAATACATTCTCTAATAGAGCTCTGAATACGTAGGTATAATATCTCACACCCTTTACGTTTTCACCAACAAAACAGAGTTTCAATAAATGTAACAGGTTTATCTTTTGCAGAGCAAAGAATATTCTGTCTGTCTTTAAATGATATAACAATCTTCCAATAACATTTTAGTATACTTTTCACCTACAAATGCACAATAGACACATTAGTTCATGTTTCGGATTGATTGATTAATTGATTGATTGATCGATTGCAGAAATAAGCTTCGTAATCCGAAGCTTAACGGAAGTAGAAATTATTCGTTTCAGAAAAGTTACAGGTACGACGAAATGCTATTATGGACTATTATTGGTCTGTGAATTTTTCAGATCTTCTTTGGAGCTTGAAACAACGTCTGTATCACTTTTTTTTATCAGAGAAATATTCGACATTGCTCCTAACGATCTTTTTCTACAATCTCTGCCCTCTTCCCCATTCGTCACTTTATCCCTTTCGCTGCTTTGTGAATCGGTATCGTCAACGTAAATCCTAATATCGTGTTCAACATTGGAAACAGCTTTGTTCTCGATCTCTTCCCTCGCATAAATGTGATTGAAACTGTTGGTCTTTGATACAAACCCTCCTTTACCACTCACATTACTACATTTCAATTTGGACGGCCTCCTCTCATTTATTACAGACTGTACATCCAAATCGTGATCCAGAGGCAGTTTTTCCTCTTTCGTACCCGTTTCTCCCTTATTTTTTACTAAATTATTACCATACGCGTTTGGTGCTAACAGATTTGGCAACTTGCAGCTTAGACTTGCATCTAGAGAAGATTGCGAATCATTCGATTTTCTGTGCTTCGAAAGATGCTCGCTATTACGTAAAAGGTAACTAGAACACTTAGGTATGAGATGAGCATTTGCGTCTCCGGAACTAGATTTGATAGGTGGCCTCCTCTGGGAGGATTCGTGCGATGCACTATTAACTGTAAGGTAGCACTTGTCTTCAGCCACATCAGATACAGCGGGTGGATGAAGGTACTTTGTGCTACCAAAGTTTAAAATATGATTCTGTGATATGATGCGTGGGACGCTGAGATTGCTCGCAGGCTTTATCACCTCGGCGACCTCAAAATGTATTGGCGTAGACACGATTGGGAATAGTGAACTTCGCTGATGAGTATGGAACGTCTGCCTGCGTTTCATTCTATACTTAAATGGTTTGTTGGAGCGACAGCTTGATCCTCTTCGTTCATTGAAAGTTATCGATAAGTCTGCAAATACAATAGTAATAGCAAAAACCAAATTATGTACTGGTGACTGATGATGGACTACCAGAAATAACTATAGTAAAATCAAATTCTCACCGTCTTTATTACTGTCCTTTTCAGTGGGCGGGTTGTACGTGAAATTAGCAGGCAGTGAGCGAACTTTAGATAACCCTGGCCTGGTGTTCAAACTTTCATCGTTTATGTCTTCCTCGTCCAATAGCTCTTCTTGCTCGGCAGCTAATTCTCTTTCTAGTTGAGTTTCCATATCGAGCTCATCTTCCATCTGTAATGAATTTGTGGGAAATAAAATTTGCCACTGCTGAGCACAACGGCGTAAAATAATTTTGCATACCTGTTTGTGACTCTCTTCTAAATGCTTCATTAATACAGCAACAACGACATTTACAAGAACGAACTGTGCCATGAGAACAAAAATAACGAAAAATATTGGTGCAATAATTGTGCTGACGCAACAATTCTTAACGCAATCTGTTGCATCGTCACAATCATCCCTAAGAGTGTCTTTCATAATGCCATTCCAATTGTCGCCAGTTGCTACCCTGAAGAGAGTGAGAAAAGCCATTCCGAAATTGCTGAAGTGGGCGTGTTCGCCCAATCCTTGGCAAGGTATGTCATCACTGCATTCTATTGGAAAACGTTGCAAGTTGTTAATTACTCGATTACATGAAAGTTGAATAAATAATTTGATGTTTCCGATTTCACACTTTACCTAATCGACCAAAAAGCTCAACTCCCAATGCTGCAAATATGAAAAACAGAAGGAAAAAAAGTAAGCCTAGATTTCCGACTTGGGGCAATGCTTGCATAACTGTGTCCAGGAGGGCACGTATACCCTTTGCCATTTTAAGAAGTTTCAGAACTATAAAGAAACAATAATTTGTCAGTGATAATCAACGTATTTCAATGATGTATTACGAGGAAAGCGATTGGTTTTTTTACCTCTTGCAATTCGCAGTACTCGCATCACACGAATTATAGTTGGATTTATCGGTATTATTTTGGACTCCACTTCTTCAAGAACTATTCCGACTATCGACAGTATGACTATCCCAACATCCAGCTGATTCCACCTACAATATTCGATGATAGAATTTTATTTGTCCTATTACGTGTTGAAATACATGAAGCAGTAAAACCTAGCAAGATAATGTAAGAAATTGATACTTTACTTGTCTTTCAAATACAAGTGCAGTCCGAGAGCTAAGAGTTTCATGAATGATTCGAGGATGAAAACGGCGGTGAAGAAGTAGTTGAATATTTTCAAGGCGTAAGTCAGAGCTTTGGGCATCATATAGAATTCCATTGCCATAGTTACGACATTAAGACCAATTACAGCTGCTATCGCCAAATCGAAATACTTCGAAGTGACAACGTTGTGAACGAATAGTCGAGACTTTGAATAATTTGTGTAATATGGAGGCTCGTGCATTTCTGAAAAAATCAGAAACAGCAACTTATTGGACTTCCATAGTAATTTTAACAAAAGATAAATATCTCTCGAAAGAAAATAAAAATTACTAAACCTTGAAACCCAAAGTGCTTACTGCGTCTTTTCTTCTCCATTTGAAGAGCTCTCTTCGCAGCTCTCCTAACACGCTCTTCTTTTTCTTGTTCCTCCCGACATCTGTGAAAATTCTCAACGACTACCCCAACGAACATATTCAGCACAAAGAAACCAACTAATAAAATAAATGCAATGAAGTAGAGTAACCTCCATTCAGAAAAGTTCTCTACAGGCTGAAATTAGAGAAAAATATTTCCATGTTATACTAACACCATTCATTTATTTATTTGTAAAGATGAATAGACCAATCAAGCCGCACTTACTTGTTGATCAACACCAACGGCATCCAGGCCGGTATACATTATATTAACCCATCCATCACGGGAAGATAATACGAAAAGTGACATTAGCGCTTTTCCGAGATCATCAAAATTGTATTTACGATTGACCCATTGGTTTCGTTTGTCGGCTAGACAATCTGTCTTATTGCGAACATTTTTCAAATCTGGTCCTTCACAATAGTAAAATGCGCCCTTGAAGAGTTGTACGCCTAATATACCAAATATCATGAAGAACGTGCAGCATATTAGCACGATGTTTCCGATAGGTCTCAACGATGATAATAACGTTTGAACTACTAATTTTAATCCTGGAGCTCGATTTATTACTCGGAGAGGCCTCAAGGATCTCAGTAATCGAAATACCTGAAATACAGATAGCGTTTAATTAATATTAAGTAGTAGATCACCTATTGTTTGGAAAGTACTTGATAAATAATTCATTAAAAACCAACCGAATACGAAGCTTAAAGTATGATTTACCCACCCTCAAAATGCCAAAGATCTTCGGACTGCTTTCAGATATCAAAGACATTAGTAGATCTACTATGGATATTATAACCAGTGAACCATCCATGATATTCCAGCCCGATGTGAAGTAAGCATCATATCCATACAGCATACCAGATGCTACGACCTAGAAATCCATAAAATTTATAAATATAATTCAAGATTATTTGTAAAATGACATGGCGCGTAACGTCATAGTTATGTTAAGCCGACGGTTTTTACATTAACTTACCTTCACAAACATCTCTGCTGCAAAGACAGCTGTAAAAACGTAATTGGCCGAAGATAAAAAGATCCGCTCGCCACTGTTGGGAGGTATATTCGGTCTTTCCATTGCTAATGTTATACAATTTAATCCTATGAAAAGGAGGACCATGTTATCGAACCATTTCTGTCCTACAAACCAGTGGCAGAGCTCTCGAAACCTATGGAGTATGAAATGGTAAATTATGTAACGTAATTCTAAGCTTGCCAACTGATCCACTAGTGTTAAACAACTTTTTTCAAGTCCAGACTGAAACTTTGATACCTATTATGTGGTGCGAAAAGATATAAAGAGAAATCGTCTCTTTCTTTCAAACATCCCTTCGGTTCAAAGAACATGAATATTTTTTTTATTTTTTCAACACTAGATATGCTGCCATTGCCATTAGATTGTGCAGCTTGTTCGTCGAGTTGAGAGTCCATTTCTTCGGAAAGTTGTTTGATCTGTGGTAAAGGTCTAGCTTCGATGGATAAATTGTTTATGGTTCTAGCAGCTGAATTTAATGCATTTTCATCTAACGGCGTTTTCTGAACATGCATCTGGTCATAACTGCTCAATGAATTCTGGCGAGATAAATCGCCGATCCACCTCATCTGGAATTAGAAGATATAGTATTACAGCGCAATGAATTGAACAGTAGGCAACAAACAAAATGAACCAAAGTTAAGACTGTCCTACATTTGAAGTTGTATAATGCGCAATCGAAGAGCTACGACTTTTGGTAGAATTATTTGGACTAATACTGCGATTGTTAGCAATATGGTTCCGATTGTTTGGTGTATCGCAGTGCGTATCATTTCTTATCGACCCATAAAGGTAGCCTCCATTGCAATTAGTATAGTCTCCATAATTTCTACAACAGAAAAACGTTTATACTCAAATAGACCTGATCATAATTCAACTGAACTATACCGCAAAACTGATTAAGCAGTTTAAAAGTGACGAATTTGTGTATCAAAAAAAGTAACACTGAACATGCAGTAAGATACTCACATAGAATTTGATCGCATGGTGTTACGTCCATTATTAAGAACAATAGTCTGTCGACTATCGTCGTCGCACTGACTTTTCTTACGTCTCAGGGATGGTCGAGACAATCGCCAAGAATACCCTCTTTGTATTCGTTGATTGCTATAATTAGTGATTAGCACAATTTATGACAATATTATTATGTGCCTGTTAGTTACAATGCGACTTAGCACACTCCACCAAAGATTTTATGAATTGGCCATTGAAATGAGTGTAACTAATATGATAAGACACCAATTTCTTCAAACTATTCGTACCTTGGATTCGAATCCCGAGTCGGCGACGGATTAATAACGGCCACAAGACTGATCCGCCTTGAAAGTTGATTTGGAGCCAGATTGTTAGTAGCAAATTTGTTATCCATTGGCTTAAGTAAGCCAGGTATGCTGCATTGACTCTGTGAACAGAAAGCCACGATGAATGCTCAGGTCATCATCAATCGTAAAGTCATCGAAATTTTCCAGTTTCTCAAAGTTATACCATGAACGATATACGAATATAAACAATACATACAGCGGATCGATCGATTGATTCAATTGAAAGACTTGGATTCGTGGAGCGGCAATTAAACTCTCTGTATCCAGTATCTAGCGTTGTATTAGGAGAGTCTTGAGGAGTAGCAGCTGTATGGGTAATTACAGGCGGCTGTATGCCCATCATTTTACTTTCTTTTTGGATATTACATTTAGGCTCATTTATCGGATGTCTCCATATCGTATTCTGCTTGTCCTTGCTGCAGTTGTCTTTGTACTTTCGTAATTCCTCTACACTTTGCCAAGAGTTCTTTTGATCCTTTAAAAAAAAGTGATGAATTTGTGAAAACTGTGGAAACAATTATGAATAGCTTCGATCTGATAATTATGATACATGTGATGCTGTTCACCTGTGTGTAGGTATCACTGTCAGATACTGAATGTGATTGAGAAACCCTCGATGAATCTCCGTCACTGCTGATTCCAGCTTCCTTTGCAGCCAGCCGTGCCATTTCTCGTTGTTCTCTCTCCCGCCGTTCATTTCTCTGGAATGCATGAAAAATAAGTAGGTGATAAAATTTTCTTGATACAATTGCTGGGTGAAAAAATAAATGAGAAATATAATAATATACCTCGGAAGAAAAGCCTTCCACCAGAATCGCGACCAACAGATTAAACAGAACGTAGTTACCAAATGTCATCAACGCTACAAAGTACAATGCTGCCCAGTGAGAGGTTTTCTGCATTCCGTTGAACAACACTACGTTCCAATCTTCTTGGGTAAGTATCTGCGTGAAAGGAGAAAATTTTCAGATATCCGATGGTTTTTATACCTGTGCAAATAGTCGGATATCGTGGCTAAAGTTCAATGAAAACAACCAACTATATTTTATATGATACTGGTCTCCATAGCATGCACTCTTGTACTTAATCAATTGTACATGGAACGCCACAATGACGGAAACAAAAAGTAAAAAATCAGTTTTCTTTCGGCCAAAAACGAACCTCGACTGGAAATGTTCCATATTGAATTTGTAATACCGGCAATACCTTGGATGCAAAAATTACAAAAATAATATACCTTTAACGTCAATAAATCTTATGAAACAGTGGTACCTGGAAAACGGTAACAGTGGCCCAGAGGATGTCGTTGAAGTGTTTGCGATCACAGCGACACTTTGGGTCGTGCGAGACCACTTCGATACAGGTGCAGGGCCGACTCCGGTCCACCCACATGCAAAACTTACCCCCGAACAGGTACATCCCTAGGATGCTGCAACCGAGACAATCCCATGGCCTAAAGTTCCGTCAACATTGGCAAATTCACAAGAAGAATGTCCCCAAATTTTTGCCCTTGTTGCAAGTTACAATTTTACATATAAGTATATTCACCGATCTTCTTGATAGAGCGTGCGATATTCATGGAGTACATAAGTAACAGACGAATCGCAAATACGAAAGTTACGGTATATTAATAATGACTAATTTAAATCAAGTCCAATATATGGAGACACTCCATTCTGTATAAAGCGAAATATCTAGTAAATAGCATAATGATTTCACTTGAAGCTGCATATTTGTGATTTCAGAGTCAAATTCTGGAATTTGATGATTTGTGGAAGAAAAGCAAGACAGTTTGCAATTAGAAATACATAGATGGTTTTAGTACAAGTAATATTAACATTACTGCAGGAGTTGAGCCGCTAAGTCACCCTACGATTACGACCTAGGTATAATACGTACAATTTTTATATTACGTGCACATGAAGAATGACCAAGATTTTTTTTTTGGTTTTTGTTGTATTAGATACGTAATTACTTTTCCTAACTGGAAGAATTCTACTATGTAAATGAATTATAATATTTTGCCCAGTTAATATGGCAGGAAGGAGTTGTGGCCCAAGTTGCGCAATCGACACAAATTACCATCGTCGTCTAACGAACAACAAGTGTTATTGGTTCGGCTTGTATCATCAGTTTTCTCTATTACTATTCTAATATTTTCTTGCAGTAATCCTTAGAACTAAATTCAGGGAGTGTATATATTATGTGAGATTTGTACAAACAGCTTGATGTCACTTGCTTCTACATTTTTATTTTTTTTTTTGTTTAAAGTCATTTTCTGTTAAGAGAAGCTGATTCTGCACGTTTCCGAATTTGTAAATCATTACGCTATAATTTATAGATTTTTTCCATTTCATCGAAATGCCAGTAGTTGTACAACATTTTTATTTCAAAGAGAGTTTTTTTTTTTTTTTATTATTGTGATTCATTTCTAATAACGTTCACTTATTTCGCCAATCATGCTAATTCAGGGAAAAAATATTCACATCTTCGTACTCATTTTTTTTTGTTTTTTTTTCTGAACAATATGGTCAATACTCATTGGTATAATGTATGTATTCAAGTGGGATGGGATTATATGCTTTAAAATATGTATACCATGAGGAGGTATTATACTATGAGAGATAAAAACAAAAATGAGACAGGAATAGAGTATATGAATTTACTCATTCTCTAAAATAAACAAGATGATACGCTACAGATTGAGATAGAAAAAGTATAAATAAAATGACAACATAGTAAGATTAGAATATTACTCTCAAGATTGAGTTTGCATGCTTGAGAACTAAACAACAGATACTGTGATACTTTATTTATTAAAACACTTGGAAGAATCTACAGTTTAACTATCTATGAAACTTTATCATAGAAGACAAAATCTATAACTATAAATTTAAATAATAAATACCCACCACCCAATATAACAAAAAATTGCAATTAGTGCACAATAAAACGTGGTCAATTATAGTGCGATACACAGTTGAAATCACTAAAAAATTTCATACGCATATACGGTAAACGAATTTTAATCTATTTTTGAAGCGTCACTGCTGCAAGATATTCTCAGGCTATTATAAATTACAATATGTCTAAGAAAATCAAGAAATCGACAGATTTGGAATCTCGACGATATCGCAATCTATGCAATTTTAGTACCAATATCTCAATCATGACAAGGATTTACGAGTATTTTATTAAACCGGTCCAACATAAGTCTGAAATTTTTTTTGTTCAATTCTGTCTTTCCCTCGCACATAGCAGAGTTTCTACTTGTCGTCAAACCAAACTTGACATTTCACATAACGTTGCTTAACTATGTATTCCATTTTGCATTCAATGTGAGTCTAAGCATGAACAGTGAAGACTAAAACATGGGTTTATCACAGTTGCTGAATTGACACGTGGCATAATAAATAACGTAGGTAGCAATGTATAAGCAAGATAAATTCCTATGCAGCTTCCTACTACTTGAAATCCATATGTCAACATGCTCCATACTGTGAACGTGACTAAATTTGGAAAATACAAAAAAAAACAAAAAGTAGATGAACATACTACCTGAATAGGTGAAAGCAATTATATAAAAAAAAAAGATGCTAAAATAAATGTGTACTCACCATTCAGGAGTGCACAATAAATCACATGAAAGTCAGAACGCTATTTAAGAAAATTTTCATTCAAGTTTTTTAAAGCAGCGGTGCATCATTCTCGGAATAAAAAACTTCAGATATTTGATAGATGGAAAAATTCTATACAAAGAATAGGAATTTTAAAGTTACAATGCATTTACTCATTCAATTTCAAAGATTTACCTACATTCTATGATTTCTAGGAGCGTAATGTCAAGTTTATTGTAAAATTTGCATCCGATTGAAAATCCACAAGTTCGTTTGATCGATTAATTCTTAATAATTAAACCGAGATAAAATTTAGATCAGTTTTGAGAGAGATTGAAAAATGATGTGTAAACGTTGGTAGCTCAAAATACTTCAGTTACTAAATGCTAGAGCATGCAGAATAAGAGCAGATAAGAAGAAAGCGAAAAAAGATATATTTAGTGCCGAAAACATGCTAAACGTATACATTACCTTATTCTTTGAAATCATAAGTATATGCAGTGCTGTACCGAGTTTAGCTTTTAAAATCAAATTATGCTAGCCCTAAGCTGAAAAATATCCTGTACCTGAAATACTGTGACAATAGCCCAGAGTAATGAGTCAAAGTTTTTCCTATCACATTCGACTTCGGTGGTGCCTTTCATGGTTTCACAGAATTTGCAACCGAACAGGTTCATCCCAAGAATACTATAACACAGTGAAATGTGTGATATATTTCCACCTTAATAAAGCGTATATTCATTGATCAGTGAAAAATGAAACGTACGGATTATATCTTTTAGGAATGATCTACATAAGTAAAAGTTTTATCGTGTGTATTTACAAGCCATTGTTGCACCGTGGGTTATAAATGTAACGTGCAGTTTCTATAATATTCCACATTTTACCTTGCATACTTTGTATAATACAGTATTGACAGAACAACTCTCTTTGATAATTAATTCATTCAATGTTGTTTCTTTTCCTACATGTAACAATTCTTTCCATTCTAATTCCTCGAATTGTAAAATTCCAAATTTACGTATGTGCCCAAACTTCAAGTTAAACGTTTGAATCAGCGTGAATAAGAACCTTGCAATATTGTTGTTAATTGACGTGTGCTGTGTTTGAAAAAATATGTAGTGTGTGTTTAAAGGAAAATTCGTATCAGGCTCTATAGCAGTATTTTCGCCAATTGTATCCCGGCAAATGACAAACGATACGATAACAGGCCCTGAATTGGTGACCATATAGGCCACTGAGGCGTTTAGATAGCAAGAGTGACAGAGGAAGGTTGAAACTTAGAGTATAGCAGTTTTCAAACTTGTCACTAGACATTTCCAGCATAAAAGCACCATGCACACATGTAATATTGAAAAAAAAAATATATATATATATATTATATTTGATGCCTTAAGCCGCGAATAGCAAGAGCCACCGCAGATGTGCCAACAACACCGTCATTACCAGTACATCATGTCAAAGTAGCAGTAATTAGGCACTGCAATAAAATAACTGCCCACACCAGAGAACTTTGGTTGAAATTATTTGCATCTCTATTAGTTTCTAAGTAGTATATAATCACTTCATACGACATTTAAATAATCACTTTGCACTCGTCATCATAATATAGTGAAAAAAATAGTAGAGAGAGTAAATGTATAAATAAAGAGAAAAAAATGATTTAAGAAGTTTAACAAAGTATACTCTTTGATCAGCAACAGGAATTGGGATGAATGGAAGGTATCGAAGATTGGAGTATACCAGATATCACTAACAACAGCTAACATGACTGTATGAACTCCCCTGATACATATGTAGAAGATTAGGTCACATTATTTATAAATAATACGCACATTTTAGGAATTATCAGTTGCCCTGGCATAAAAATTAAATTCAATATAATGGGACTTACCTGAATATAAAGATGAAAAGGATTAAAAGGGAAAAAAATATCGCAACGTTATCCATCGTCCTGAGCATGACGAACAGCTGCCGGCGAAGATTGGGCAAGAAGCGCACAAGCTTCAAAATGCGCAGGAGGCGGAATGTGCGAAGGACACTCAAGCCGGAGTTTCCTTCGCGCTCCCCATAATAGGTTTGACAGAGCTCTATAACACTGTTTTCAAAACCAAGAATTATTTTGAGGAACATTATCACCAAAATTATAATTGTATCAACATTTCAATACTACTGAAAAGTGTAAATTATGAAAGAAATCATCACTAATCACCTTAGTACAACAACGACACCATCAAATACATTAAATCCGTTACTGATATATCCGAAAGGTCCTTCTGCTATCATTTTTAACAGCATTTCAACGGCAAAAACAGCAGAAAATACTATGTTACTTATTTCCACAATTATCGTCAATTCCTCTGGCTGAAATTCAAGAACGTCACGTAATCACCTTTTGTCCAAACGCTACGTATAAATTTGAACATGGTACCGAATTGTAAAATGTCTAGAAATACCTGATTATGGTATTCAATGCCCATACTGAGGGTATTTATCAAAATAGCCACAAGAATACCCTGTTGAAAATACTTGTTCACCACAAGTTTCTTGACCCAGCGCTGAATGCATCGAATCACACAAACGCAGCAACTCCCTGTTGCTTTGAGGACTTTTCTAGTCTGTGACTTTTGCCATTTATCATTATCTTCTGCCCAAGGTTGATCATTTTGTACTTCGCAACAAGAACAGTTGTCTGCATCAGGGTTTAGCCATTGCGTCGGATCGGTCAATACTATACGTCGGTCCGATATACCTACGAAATAATCAAGCATTTCTAACAATTCTCATTTATATTTGCAGGTACGTGTGATTTGTCGCGATATTTAAGAACCAATTTCACCGATCAACCTTAGATCGTGGACAACGTTTACCTTTGGTTAATGAATTTAGAAAAGAGTCCAGAGCTAATTGACCGGTTGGAAGAGCAGCGCTGAGAGCACCGCTAAGAGCAAGTAGTTCTTGGCAGGTCATCGCTTCGTTTTGTTCCAAGTCAGTTTGTATCTACGATTGATTAAATACTAGTGAAAATTGTGTTAGAAATATTTTTTTTCTTATGTAAAACAGTTCACTGTGTCTAACGATGTAGAGTATCCAATATAATCTGTTTAAGATATTTCACTTTATACACCGTTGGCTGTTTCTCGGAATAATCAAGTAACTATTTAGCAAAGTGAACTTACTTGCAAAGTTGACTGCGGTGTTGACCAAACATTTCCATCTCCCGTCTGTGTCATTTTTTCGCTCGAACATATATTTCGTTCTCCCACGGCTGTAGAGCCTGGCAATGTATTAGCGCTGCCGCCATGAAGCAGTACAACATCGTTGAACATGACGCTACTTCGTCGCCTGAAGTTTGGTAATATCGGACTGGCGAGAGTGTTGTGAGTCTGAAACGCATAAGTGCATTCAAAAATTGCACTAAATGTAAGTTTATGTAATCAGTAAACATGTATAAGTCACCTCCGTTGGAACAATGTTGCTATCACCAGGAGTTGATAAAGATAAAGGAGGATGATGAAGACTCGGGTGGCAGGGAATTGCAGAAATTTCTACTTCGGAGGTTTCTGGACTCGCATGAGGTGCCAGCATTAAACTACCACTTTGATCTAGAACAACTCTGACACTGCTCGTCACTGCCAATTCACCACCATTTTGTTCTTCATCTTCAGCCAGCGGTCTGTGATACGGACATCGTCTGTGATGTTGTCTCTTATCTGGAGGGATAGAGAGCTTAGAAAATGCGCGCTTTTATTTTCAATGAATCGCGTTTAAAATTAGCATCGACACGTTCATTCGACTCAACGTCTTTATAGATCAGGACTGTGTGTACTTGCCAGATGATCTGTTCATTTGAATGGCTACTGTGCGCGAGAGACTCGGGCTTTGCTCCCTCAGTAGCTTCTGTTCCCGTTTCTGTTGTCTAGTATACAAGTAAAGTCGATATTTCTTCATTAATCTACGTTTACTTCTACGCCACAAATGGGCAATGTATCTGTAAAAGAAATAAATCATTTGTAAGCGAATTGGTTGATCTTTTATAATTTTTTTCAAAAATTCTCTCACTTTACAATCTCTGCATAGCATGTAGTCGGTTCAGAAGTATTTATCGAAGAAGCTAGTGTGCTGGTAGAGTGAAAGCGGGCACGTTCGAGTCTCATACGTTCCAGTTCTCTTTTTTTTGTTTCCGAAAACTGTGTCGCAATTACGACTAAGCAGAGGTTGATCATAAAAAATGATCCGATCTGCAAAAAATATAAATACATGTGTACGAATGTTCAATTGATCTGTAACGTAGATTTTAACGCATGACACAGGTTGCTCGATAACCCATGTCTCAAGCTATGACCCATACTCACGACAATCAGTAGGACAAAGTATATCCAATCCCAAAACGAATGTGCATCTTGTACATAATACATTATGTCTGTCCAACCCTCCAGGCTGATTACCTGAAATTTTCAGTAACACACGTTTTACAATAACGTACCGAGTTTGCAGAATTATTGTTACATTTAAACTTGCAGAATATTCTAAAAGCACTGCAAGTACGATACTTACAAGAAAAATTGCAACCCAGGCGAGTCCGATGTTGTCAAAAGATATAGTACCTTGAAAAGGATTGTTACCTTGCCCTTTGCACTCTGTGTAATAGAAATTCCAATTCACACAAGAATCATTACTTATAAATGTAATATTACTGTTTGGTAAGGCTGTGTTATTGCATATCAGGTCCCCTGTAACAATACCTCATGATTAGTACTGAAAACTTTCATCTATACCATATCTTTTTATACCCACCAATTTTATGCGGTGGAAGATTGCTGCACGAGTGCATACCACTTTCATCTGGACGTGAACATATGTAATCCTGATCTTGATATTCAAAGTATTTGGATAAGTTGCTGGAATGAGATGGTAAAATATAACTAACTTTTTGACAGCAGTTGTTGAACAAATTTTTACTGCTCTTAAACAAAAACATTTTTACGTACTCAGGGTATTTAACATTGGGAAGAGCTCTGAGAAAACATCGTTGTCTCAGGATTCCTTCCCACAATTGAACGCCTACAATACCAAATATGAAAAACACAAAAAAGCATAGAAGAAGAACGTTTCCGAGCATCGGTAGCGTGTCCAACAGCAGCATAACAAGTATCCTCATACCTGAAAAGAAGAAATATCATTTATAAAATTATTCAAATTTCTTCAGACTCAATTATCAATCATTCTGTCCTCGTCGAGGATGAAACTACATTAGCCATTGATTACACGGGCACAGCAGGAATATTTTTTTTATACAAACATACATCTGTGTCTGTGCACATACGTGATGTGATGTAAAAATACATAGGTAGTTCGAGTTTGCAGGGAACAGCAGCTTGCCGCAAGCTAGTAAATATGAAAACTTTAAAGCAACAGAAGTCAGTCAGTACTGACCAAGCGACGTGTAAAGGCCAGAGCACTTTCTTTTGCCTTGTATATACAGAGGTAAAAATATTTATAAACTTGTTTTAAATATTATAGAAGAGATGAAACGCCTGCAAGGCAAGCATTTGCGATTGAAACAAGGCCAGCTGAGGGCTAGTCACAGATCCCACCGAGCTTGGTCTTCAAGGACATTCGCTACCAGTAATAAACTTTCCAGGCGGAAAGATTCCATTAAAAAAAAAACACGTGTTAGTTATTTCAGCGCGACGATTCAGAACAATTCACAACCGATATACTCACTGGGTATCCTGTTGATCGCACGCAATGGTCTCAGTACCCTTATGGTCCTTATTGCAGATAGACTCATATTTTCAACGTTCAAACAGTATTCTAAGGCTCTGAAAAGTGGATAGAAAATCAGCATAACGATCAGATGAATCAAGATATCGATACTTCCAGAATTAGATTACAAAATTCTTTTAGACTTGATAAATTTTTCACTGTACAAATAACGAGGCTTACCCAGCTGCTACTATAAAGAAGTCTAATCTGTTCCACGAATCCGCCAAGTAAGTTCCCTTGCCGTAAATCCCCATTGCAACAATTTTGATAGTCATTTCTAACGAGAAGAAAGCGAAGATGATATCGTCAAACATCTGTAAAGTACAAAGCGATGCAAGTGTGAATACATATAAATTGTTTCATGAGTATATACATATAAAATTGTGGAATTGTTATACATTACTATTATATCAATTCATACTTGTAATATTTTGCAGCGATTCGTAACACACTCATCGTCGACGCAAGGCTGGTACATCCCCAAAGTGATGCAATTTAGAAGGATCACCATCATGCTTATTCTTTCAAACCATGTGATTTTTTTAATAAGAAAAATATCATGGTATTCAAATTCTCCTAGCTCCATTTGATATGAGTAAAATTAAATTCTCTTAATCTAGTATATCTTCAACAATTTAGATACTGCAGGAGAGAACGGGCTTCGTTTAGGGGTAAACAGATTTCATAATTGCGTTAAAACAAACGCATCTATAATTATAAATTTAAATGGTCGTAGGGTGAGTTGACGACGATTCGAAACGCGGGGAATCCCCGCCGGATATAAGTCAAGTGGCACAGCGACGCTCGCTGCCTTGAAACACGCTTTGCATGAGTAAGAAACGTTTATATTCGCGTTCTCCTGAATTATTAACATCGTTCGATTCTCCATCATTTCACCTATAAAACGATTTACGCCTTCAACTGTGTCGAATCACCTTTTTTTACTCTTTCTTAACGTAACGATTCATTTTTACGAAAAATCATTATTTCGTAACTATAGGATAATTGCATGAAATTGAATGATATATATTTTTAAAAAGCAAAGCGTACGTTTAAATATTTTCGAAATTGAACTCCTTCAAAAAAGTTTTAAATTTTCAAAATCAGTGATCTTCTTTTCAATATTTCGTTACGTTAACGTCGTTAACTTGAATCGCGTTTCTTTCTTCGTTCCTTCAATACCTATACGAAGTTTTGAAAATATTGAAAAAGTATACTTGCGATAATATTACGTTTGAACGATATTGAGAAAAAAATTCCGTAGAATCATTGTAATTCAATATAATGTGATTCCTCGGACATTTTCGTTTCGTGCTAATCAAGATACTGCAGTATAGCAAATAAGACGCGCGGTTTCTTGATCCTTGAATGCCTGCTTGATCGTATCATCTGCGACGGATGGAATCCAGGTACAGTGCGAATTAACGTACCCGCGAATTAGATCGAAATTTCAAGCCATGTACATACGTGTAACGTCCACATATGACGTGAGCACGTCGTATATACGTCAGATAGCCGATATTAGTTCGGAAATAAAACTAGTATATCTGTATGCACGACCCAGGTATGTGAGTATGTGTGTGTTACGTATAAATATACATATATCTATATATATATATATATATATATATATATACACGTATACTGCACAGCCATCGCGCAAATACGGAATATCGAACTAGCATGCCAGAAGCACGCGCGCTCTTCACAACTCACCTAGATTATTATCATACGTACACACGCATAAAATTCACAGGTACTGGAAATATGAAAATTTGCTATACTGGATATTACTTCCAGTTTTCGGATAAACCGAAGCCTTCGTATAACCGAAACTGTACGTATGTAATACGTATACACTTATCGTAACGAGAATCGAAGCAAATTTTATCCTTTTATCCCCCACAGTTATAATAATAGGCGACGGTTCCGATATCGGTGTAAGACGATCAACGTTTCGTTTGTATAAATCGTTTCGCGCGTTCTGCAGCATACCTTGTTGGATGCGTGCATGCACGCTAACACGAGGTGTACAGGTATAGAATCAACAGCTCGATCAGTATCGTGATAAATTCATTCGTCGGACGCCCAAGTAAAGTGGGAAGAAATCGCAATGCCGAAGAGTCACGCGACGCGCAACATCGCTTGCTCGGCCAGGTTGTCAATCGGGAAAGCGTTCATCGGCGTGATTGCCTCGCGAGTTAAATTAAGGTATTCGGTGAAAAGGATATGGATTCGTGATGAGAGCTAGACACCAATTGCGCGGGCGTGTCGTTTGGTCCAGATAACGTAAGGCGATCGGAGCGAATCCTGGATACGGTAGATTATTCCCCTCGTCGTCCTCGTCCTCGCCATCCTCGTCCTCGTCGTCCTCGTCGTCCTCGTCGTCCTCATCCTCGTCCTCGTCCTCCCCATCCTCGAGATCACTCAACTCGGCAACGTCACTGTCCGAATTATCCTGACCAACGCTGTCGTTGACACAGCTGCCTTTTGCGGCGGAACGATATCGATACCCTTGAGGGTAATGGTGCACCGACATTATTCAAGCCCTGGTATTGTGGCTCTCACCAACTTTCGCAGCCCCGTCGGACGTCGTTAAAAGCCCAAGTTTCGCTCCCCGGCTGAACCACCCTTCATCAATACCCGACGGTTTGAAAATTCGCCACTTCTTTATATTATTACTTACACGCGGTAGAGGAATTTTGAAAAAAAGAACGTTGCGACAAAAACCGTTGAAAAAACCTCCCGCACTGATCGGTATACAAAACTGTCACCGTCCGATTAAACTTGTATCGAAACGAAAGTTCTAATTACATTTCAATCGGCAAGTATATAATGTATTTATAGAAGTTAAACCTCGGGAGTTCAGTTTCCGATTGATGAAGAAAATATCTGTCTGTTCAATAGTTGAAAATTATTCGATCGCTGGTTAACTCTTGTCGCAACGAACGTACATATTGTTATCCTTTCGTCCTCTTGTTTTTGTTTCTCTTTGTCAGGCAGGGATAAAATTGATTGATTTTCAGTCCAATGTTCCGAGATGATTAACTGCCATTGGATGCACGCGCATCCCCGTCTCTCATCCTTTGCGTACTAACTATATCGACGCCTCGACGCCGCGGAACGACGTCGTCAACCAGCGAGCGAAAGAAGAAACGTCGAACGTCGAGAGGGTCGACGGGCAACGCATGCGCCCCTTAATTCCTTCTCCACATGCATACGTACCCACGTTACATACGCGCGTTAGGATACGTTGGCCGACATATCCACCCTGCGTAAACACATATGCCATTTGACGATATTACACGACCGCTTTTATATCCCCAGCTCTGTACGCGCGTATGCATGCGTCGATGTACAACGCTTGTGCAACGTTTTCACCCGACGTCTCCGAGGCTAGGCGCCTCTGCATCCTCTGCGAGCTTTTACCCTTTCCTCCCCCCTCCGGCATCTTCGCGGGTTTTCCATACAATGTCGCTTATCCCGTTTACCTACGCCGTGGGAAAATTCTTCCGATTGTCATAACGGATGATCGACCGCGGATTTTAATCCCGTCCTGGTGAAAATGATTTATACGATTTTCTAAGTATTTTCACGGAAATTGCAACATTTCGTACGATTGTGTACAAAAAATTGTAAATATACTGTAAATTTATCATAAAAACTTGTAGATTTTCACGAAAATTTGTATTTTTTCGTTAAAAAATCTACATAATTAACAATTCTTTGAGAAAAACTACACATATTTATAATTTTTTTACTAAATAATACGAAATCGCCCAATTTCTGTAAAAATTCGTAGTAGCGGTAGAAATTTTCACCAGGGCGAGCTTTTATAATGCATTTTGCTGATTACACGAAGCAGGAGAGTAAGCGATCGATTTTTACTATAGGTTTACCAAAAAACATATACACGGTTGATTATAGATGAACTAAAGAGGGTTGCGGGGGAGGGGGAAGGGGAGAAGGGGAAACTATGGAATGTTTTTTGCCTGCTGTGATATCACAGGGGTGGTTTCTTCCTCAACTTTGTTGTTCAAGCGTATTAATAGAACGCTAAAATACCTGGATATACATAAAAACGTGTTTCACGGTCGAAAAGCCAAGCTTTTTACAATAAGTCCCAGTTTACACACCGTATTGTTGATGTGAAAATAATTTATTCCGCAATAAAACGTGTCTAAGAACAGTTTCTGCATTACGTCACGCTAGAAATTAAGTCGCGGTGGTATTTCTTTTATAGAGTTAATCCGATCGTTTGGATTGAGAATTTTTATCACGCGCTTTGATAATAATATTTCACATTAAGCTCAAGTTACGTTAAATCTCAGGGTCTTGGCTTTTGGAGAAAAATTTCTTTCCTACACTCTGATCTGAAACGACTTCTCGGAGCGACGGACGTTGCATTCCGCGACTCGAAGAATGCTATTCATATCCTGTACCGGAATCGTCGTCCGTCACGTAAAATTCCAACTTTTCATCGTTCCCACGTAAATTCGGAAAATTCTCCAAAGCATTTTCTTCCGTTAGACGTAATGTTATTGCGAGGATCGGCAGCGGCATCGGCCAGCAGCAATCCATAAGATGATACGAAGCCCAAAATATTTTCCTAGAGGCAGTCATATAAACAAAATTGTAGCGCATCGCAACGGCGCCCGTTGAAGCACCCTAATTTTAGAACCGTATAAACCACCACGTCTTGACCATGTTCTAATCGGAAACGTTATACGCATATGTATACACGAAGTTCAAGTCTTTAAACGCTCGAACCTTAGCTGCTTTAAATTTTCGCACGTGCAAAACTACCGAGCATGCAATGTAATCCTCAAATTCCCTCAACTAACAAATAATTTCCTAATCAATTACCAATTCCCTGCGGATCTGGAAATAGAAAATAAGGAATCAAAACGTAGCGAACATTTGCCAAGCATTGTAATACACGTAAATATTTGAACTGTATAAACCTTATAATATCAAATTCTTTATTTCGACGCAGGTATACATGATATACGCAGAAATAAGTTATTCTTGCGTCTGAATTATATACATACATTTCTGGTCTTCTAAATGTAACGCTTATTTATAGTAAACTTTGATTAGCATCGGCGGATTAATGTGGCTGCAGACTCGACGATAGAAAAAAAAAAAAAAAAAAGTTCGAAATAAAACACATTAGACGTGCAGGGATCCATTAAACGTTCAAGTTCGGAATAACAATTTGTTCGATCAGTGAATCTCGTGAAAAAGTTGCAAATTACAAAACTCACTCGAGCCTTTATATTTTAACTAACAAATTTTCCAAAAAAAGAATTACGAAATATCACACAAGGATGCAACAAATAATTAAAAAAATTTCTAAAACCTGATTGCAGTTGGTTACTTGATTACCAATATTTGATATCGCATTAGTATTGAACTGTAAATCAGCTAAGAATTTAACAAGATATTAAAATGTGATTATCAATTGAACCGTCAGCTATTGAACAGTCTCAATGTTATTATTTAAATCTGTTAATCCCTGTGGTTAGGCTTAGACGTAAATTACGTAATTGAGTTTCGTGATGAAGTATTTTTAGTTCTGAAAGCGAAAGTAAGAAAAAAACTAAATACTTTTCAAAATACTTTTACGTACCATATGAATACATAAATGTATATTCACAACAGTAACAACATTTTTCATTTATACATATGCATAAATTTTAGGTAATAACTTACTGTTGATCTATGGTTTTGCGTCAAGAAGCCTGGCAAGCTGATCCGGTTCTGTAACTGGTAGCGAACAAACGTGACGATGACATACGTAGACCGTTGCTCTATTGTTGAGAGACTTCATGTTGAGGATAACTTTGCTTTTGCAAAATAAAATATTCTCCGGATCTTGGTGATCAACTAAGAGTAGTACCCGTCCGGGAACAAATTTCTCACGAATAACATTTAGTAGCAGTGTCGTATCTGCAGCGTCCTTTTTACCAACCACGTAGATCTTGAAGAAGCAGAGAGTCGGGTATGAAACTTGTCATTTGCGTTCGTTCAGTTACCAAGGGCTTTGCCAACATCTTATGATTCGAACGTTATGTACTCACCTGCGTCATTGAATCGTGGTAATGTAGCAGGGCAGACACGAGTTCCGGTAGAGCAGCGGGAACACGCGTAAGAGATTCTCTGGATGCAATTAGTATTTTGGAAGATTTATCGTTGAACTCCGCATGATCGAGGTAGGCGTTCAATCGTAACAAATTTTTGCACGCTATAGAATTACTTGACGGTTCGGCTCCGTCGTGATCTGTAAGAATGTAATATTATACACTAGCATCTAGTCACCAATTACCATGTAATCTTGATCTAACCATCTTTAAGCCTTAGAATTGCTGTGCGATCTTCCTCGGTTGTAGCAAAATAACCGCCAGCTACAGGATCCCAGAACAAATTGTCCTGTATATCCTGCAATTTTTCAGCAAATTCAAGCCAGTGCGTGTCCAGCGTTGCTTCGTATAAATCGAGCAACCCTTGGACCATGAAAGAGTAATCACCGTGAAATCCATTTATCGGTACACTCCTAAATATTTATATTTCATCAGGTAATAGTCAGTGTTTTCTCTATCGCTAAAACAACTTTTGACAGACTGACTCACGTTTGAGTAATTGTACCTCCTCCCCCATTGTAACAGCTACGTAATAACAAGCCTTTCTCCGCGTCAAATAAGTAACGTTCAACGAAGGCAGCCGCCTTCACAGCAAACTCTATGTAATTCTTGTTGTTGAATGCAAAACCAGCTCTTGACAATCCGCTGATTATTAATCCTGTGTGTATATTTTTTTAAATATTTTTTTATAACGTAGGTATTTGGATACTCTTCAATATTTACCATTCCATGATGTAACTATCTTGTCGTCCAGATGAGGCCTGGGCCTCTTCAATCTAACTTGGTACAGTATTTCACGAGCCTTTTGCAAATATTTATTCACATCTTCGAAGCTTAAATCAAAATGCTCGGCAGTCTCGGCCAAACTGCCGTAGACTATCAGTACATTCTGTCCCTTCAGCTCTCCGTGAGGATCCTAGAAAAATGATTCACTCTTCGAGTCCTTGTACAATAATAGGAAGCTGATGTGATGGTAGCAAGTTCAAAAATTGATTTTACGAACTTGCAAATGACCAACATTCCCCTCAGGCTTAACATTGTAGTGAAAAGCAAATAGATCCGATAATTCCAAGTCTTTTTTTCCGGGAATGGGTTTGCCAAGGAGACTTTTTATATCTCCGTAAGTCCACACGTAAAATGCACCTTCTTTTTTTTCCCGAGAATCGTGAGAAGGTAACGAATCTGCATCCTCTGCATTATAGAATCCACCTGCCTGGAAGAAATGTATCATATGGTTGAAAAAAGGAAAGAAAATAGTACCGCTCTATTTTTATTCTGTTCAGTAGCTACTGACCTGGTGACGCAGATCTCGGGTAACATATGTGACAATGTCGTCGACAATATCAGCAAATATAGTATCTTTTGTTATAACAAAAGCATCTGCATAGGACCGTAGAAGCTGAGCTTGATCATATAACATTTTCTCAAAATGTGGTACATGCCATTTACCATCTACAGAGTATCGTGAGAACCCCTAAAGATTATTATTCTCAATATTAAAAAAAAAAATGCTATTTTATTAATACACAATAAATTGTAAGATAGGAATAGCTTCGGGTGGCTGTACCTGACCAATGTGATCATGAATCCCTCCATTAGCCATTTTGGTAAGAGTAGTTAAACACATATTCAAGCATTCCTTGCCAGATTCGCTTGACGGATCCCTGGAGTAGGCGTGAAATAGAAAGTTCAAATTAACTGGCTGGGGAAATTTTGGGGCGTCTGTAAATCCGCCAAATTCGTTATCATAGCTGCCTGCCAATTGCTGCACGCAATTTAATCCACAATCAACTGATGGCTCAGCTGCTTCCTGTTTATAGAAAATAAACTTGACTCAGCAAAAATTTCCAAGCTGCTCTACCGTAGAGCAAACATACTTTATGTAGACTTTCCACACCAACGGATCGCTTCAATACTTCAAGGATTCTGTTGCCAGAATTTAATACATCACTCCTGCTCTCAATCCACTGTAAACAACAAATATCAACACTTGAGATATAATAGGAATAAATTGGTGAAAAAATGGAATACTTGGCAGATAAATATCACGTTGAATATGTACTTTGTGTGCAACGGTGGTCAATACAGTTTTAAAACCAGGTTGACCATACTTGTCGACAGGGGGAAAATAGGTTCCTCCTGTAACAGGGGTCAATTCGGGGGTCAAAAATACGCTCATTGGCCATCCACCATGTCCAGAAATAGCCTGAAACAATTTAATGCAGGAAATGAGTTATTTCTCTTAGATATTTTCGTTAACATAACTTATAGAATGACATCTTAAATGAACATGTGTATATTTACTTGAATAAAAGTCATATATATTTTGTCAATGTCAGGTCTCTCCTCGCGATCAACTTTCACATTGACGAAAAACTGATTCATAACACGCGCGATTTCAGGATTTTCAAAGGATTCCCGCTCCATGACATGGCACCAATGACAGGTGGAATATCCAACTGACAGAAATATAAGCTTGTCTTCACGCCGAGCCTTTTCAATTGCCTCGTCACCCCAAGGAAACCAATGAACAGGATTTGTTGCATGTTGCAAAAGGTAAGGAGACTTCTCAAATGCCAATTTATTTTGGGTTTTACTTTCAGAAGGTTCACCTTTCACCGTCGTCGAGGTCATTCTTACACTGTAAGGAATGAATAACCGTTCACTATGAATATATCTGTAAATGAATGAAAAACAAATATCATTATCAGACTATTTAAAACCAATTGTTGGCTTTATCATGTTTACGAATTTTCTCTCCATGGATATACGAACCTTTTGCTATGATAGTTGTTGACTACCTGAAGCAGTTTAATGTCCTTGGCGGAGAATTTTTTGAATTGATGTTCAGAAGAAAAGCGACGAATTGATGTCCATATTGAACATCTTCGCGGAATCATAACATACATATGTGTTAAAATATAATATTATAAATAATAATTATTGAGTAATTTTCACTTGAATAATTATATAACGAGTTTCAAATTAACCTTATCGCAAAGTGAGAAAAAGATAATAACGTTCATAGGTATACGTGTTGCGTGTATGCGCAATTTTATTTACACATGATTATATACGGCACGTATACCTATACCAAAGCCTATACCAATTCGTTCGCATGTTAGTGCGTATAAATATTTATCACATACACTATTTTGCATTTGGTCTGACAGTTTTGATGATAGTTTTTGACGTTTGACCTACCTTTTCCCCGTGGCTATGTAACCAGCTGAGAACCGCAACGTGGTGTTAAATACTCCTCATACAAAGTAGCTTACATCCGGTCGAAGGATCGACGTTATCACTCAGGATTCCTAGGGATAATTTGATAATGGTGCAATTTTTTGTTTCCCAACTTTTCGAAAAGAAAGGCTTGGGCAAAGCTGTCGATCAGCTGGTTCTTCAATACGGATTAATCAGATAAGCTCAAGCCTTTCAGCTCCTTCATTTTGAAAATGTGGGAAATAAATGCATATCCGTTTTTAATTGGCTGCACTGGGTGCGCATGCAATTTCCCTAATTTTCAACTAATGGCAAAGGCGTAAATCTAGGGAAAACGCACTCAGTGCAGCCAATTGAAAACGCTTTGAGCACAGTAGAAAAGTGCACACTGCACATTAAAAATCGGAACACACTGCGTTCTCCATGGTTCATCGTATTTGTCATTGCCGCTAAAAAGCGTAAAGAGTCGTTGCGAAATTCGGATTTCGGGCTTAGGAAGTGCCAAGGCATTCGAACCTACGGTGTGTGTACCAAAGTGCTAACATTACAACCAAATAACCACGTGCCGCGGCGATTAAGCTCACGGAGAGCCTTGCTAAGCTTGGACTAATTTTGCAGATTTAATGTCAGGCATCGCGATCGCTAGACTCGCTGAGGAGAGAAAAGCATGGAGGAAAGACCATCCATTTGTAAGTATTATCTTGTCACTTCTATTACTGCATTGTACTTTTGGATGAAACCGGGTCATTTGGATGGTCCCAAGTTAACCATTTTACCTAGTCAACCATCCCTCCCATTATTACCTGGCCGTAAGGGCATAATAAACCCTCCGAATACATAAATCATGTCATGAAAGATTGTCGTCCACATACGCACGCACACACATGTAAAAAGTGCACAGGTCAATCTCATCGTTTTTACCTCAAGTGGTCTAAATTTTTTTTGTTTTTGAATGGGAAAATTTTTCTTCTGAAACCAGATAACCAAACCTAACCTATTTCTTATTCCTTTTGGGTATCTTCATTTATTGAATTACTTGTGCTGAGATCCGAGGCTGTATGTGACATGCTCAAAATTTGTTACAAACACCCAGAGGCGGCCAGATTTTGAATTTCATTTGTTTACTTACAGGGCTTTGTAGCTCGGCCTACAAAAAATCCAGATGGAACACTTAATTTGATGAGCTGGGAATGTGCTATACCTGGAAAGAAAACTGTAAGATATTGCAAGTCGTTGCTCCTAAAAATCTGCCTTGAATTTATTAAAATCTGATGGTAATTTTCTTTGTAGACTCCATGGGAAGGCGGGCTGTACAAGTTGCGAATGATATTCAAAGACGACTATCCTTCCAGTCCGCCAAAATGCAAATTCGAGCCCCCACTTTTTCATCCTAATGTTTACCCTTCTGGTACTGTATGCCTATCTCTCCTAGATGAAGAAAAGGACTGGCGACCAGCCATAACAATCAAGCAAATCTTGCTAGGAATCCAAGATTTACTTAATGAACCAAACGTTAAAGATCCCGCCCAAGCAGAAGCTTACACTATTTACTGGTGAGTACTCAACGAGGCATAGATTGAGTTTTTTTTTTTCCAAGTCTACAGCGACAACATCACTTATTGAAACTCAATTATTGCAGCCAGAATCGTTTGGAATATGAAAAACGAGTGAAGGCGCAGGCAAGAGCAATGGCACCGCAAGAATAAAAAACACGAACGTTCCACCTACCACAAAGCAAAACTTTATTTTCTAAGCCTGCAACAAATATAATATAACATAATGCAAACTATATACAAATAATTTTTCCCCCACTTACAATTTACATGACCATAAATGTTGCATACATATACATAGGTAAGTAAAAACAGAATCATCATTTTATTTTCTTCTATGTATAATTATCAATGAAATTGTTTATTATCAACGAGTGCTCGATATCAGTGAGATTATCTTCTGCCTGATAAATTAATAATTATCCTATTCGAAATCCATGCCAAGGACAATTATCCTTCATTATATAATGTACATGTAAGAAAAGAGGAAAAAATGTGTTACACATCGTTAGACTTATAATGACTCTATGCGCAAACCGAAGATCAGGTTTTGCAAATGTAAATCTAACCATGATTATACTATAAAAATTATTCTAGGAAGCTGAGTCGATTAATGTTTGTCTCTAAGTATTTATACTCGATGTATCCAATAAAATTTGTGTAAAAATAGGAGCTTTGATAGCGTAGTCTCAGAAAAGGACGTCATATAGTGAAGAGAGGAAATTACATTTATTTTTTTATTTTTTCTTGTTTTTTTTTTATCATTAAAATATTCCACATATCGTTTTACATTGTTCTGTCGATTAAAATCAATAAACAAAAAATTAATATGAATTTTAAATCGAAGCCTTATTACTTCAAACCAAATTTCAAGCCTTTCAAAATAGTTTCTGCATTCTCGTCATTATACACAATATGAAGTTATGACATTTACTTGGAAATAATGTCACTATGATTTCGGAGTGATGTTCATTGAGCATGTAATAAATTGCTCAGTACGCTGCCTCGAGCAAAGTCTAGTAATTTAAAATATTCAATGGCTATTCATGCGCAAGTAGGTTAAAGTCATCGATTGATATATCGATCAATGAAATCTGCTATTCACAGATGACACTGTGTCCATCGCTTTAATCTTCTTAATCCACGTCAACGCCGGCGCATGTGTGCGCCGGACCCGAGAAGCAACCTGTAGCTGCGTAGCAGCCGCGAACCGCGATGGTGGGGCGTATTTTGTATTTCCTTACATTCGCCCGATGTACTTTGCTCATAGCGGCGGCGGCGGTTTGTATAGTGTGTCAATTGTCGGTGCTCGTGCAGTGTGCGTTCGAAATTCAAACATGCTGTTCAACTCGGTGAGTAAAATAAATGCGGGGATAGTGTCATCGTGCATTGTTGGATTTGCATTATCCTACTATGCATACATCGTTGAAACATCGAAGGAACACGACAGTTCCTACGAAGCCATGTGTGATATCAGCGAACATATCAGTTGCACCAAAGCCTTCATGTCTGAGTGAGTAGTTTCACGTTATTCTTCCAAGAATTATCGCATCAAAGTTCATGACCCAGCCTGTAGTTTTAACATGCCCTATAAAAACCAACGTGCTTATCGCGTTGCCGAATTGAAGTTGGCTGCAGGTTGCTATTCCACAAAATTTTTAATTCTTCTCAACTGTTTTTCCATCTGTCTAGTGATGAACAATCCATGCTGCAACTAATGTAAAAACTAGTAAAACGTCAACAATCTGTTATCAACCTTCAAGTGTGTTTGTACAAATTGTCATTGTTACAAAACTGAAAATCTGGGAGTCGTAATATTTGTTCTGTAGTACATTTTTTTAAATGGCTTTTCAGATATGGAAAAGGATTTGGCATCATTCCAGAGAATTCGCCGTTCTATTTTCCCAACAGCATCTATGGACTGGTCTTTTTCGTCAATTTCGCATTACTAAGTATGCTTTTCTTCAGTTTTGTTTTTTTACTCTAAAAACGAGACACATTGACATTCTATAAATGCACAAAGTATTAGTATATACTGATTTAAACTTATTCCAAATCCTTAGATGTTGAAAATTATTATGTGTTTCCCTTCTTCACAGGTGTCTCTAATACGCTTGCTGCAACTACAATGCTCCTGATTTTGGGGGTTCTGGCTAACATGGGTTCAGTTTACCTCGCCGTTATCCTCTACAAGTTGCAAGACATATGCGTTGTCTGCATTAGTACTTACTTGGTCAACGCTGCTAACTTAACTCTTGCGGTCCGTAAATTTAATCTTTTGTCTGAAGGCAGTCCAAAGAAAAGAAAGGCCAACTAATGAGCTACTTTACTACCTAAAACCAATACGTTCAGGAGTCAGATGATTACAAGTTTGAGAATAGAATAAAGGTAAAAAAATATTGAATATTTTATTGACTTATTATATTGTACATATACTCGGTCTGTATATAAATACATATTTCTCTTTAAAGTCGTATCAAACTACTTCATATTAATTGTATTTAGTCATTTGAATTGAAAGATGTTGAAACTGGAATTATTAGAGAATAATTTCACCAATAACTTGTTACTCTCACTTTTATTTCATTATTGCGACAATAAATATTCAATGAATTATGAAATTTGAGGCCTACAACTAATCATAATATACATAATATAGAGTATCCTTTGATATTGCAAATTGATATGATGTATATTACGAGTATTAAACACAACACGTAATTAATAATTAAAAAATTTGGTTAGAACACGATTGATATATCTAAAGATATCTGAGTATGAATCAATATTGGGTGAATATATCTATACAGAATAACATTTGTTACATTTCTTGCTATTATTAATTGAGTATTGGCTGGGTCATAAAATACAGGTCTTACTAAAAACGAATATCAAATTATGTGAAGATACAACAAAGTAAAAGTAATTGATCGTGTATGCATTGATACTGTTCATTTACTAAAGAGACTTGGATTCAGAACAAAAACTGTTGTTACAGTACCCAATTTCTCCATGTATCCTTTATGTAAATTATTCAGCAACTACGTTAATCTTTCAATTCTAAACACTTTAAACGTCATTATTATTGTGTAACAAAAAAATATTACATTAGTCACTCGACGATACTTTACAAAGTTACAGTTGTCTAAACCTGTGACGTTACTTATGTAATTAATCGGTTGCAAAGCATAAATTTAATCCTACTAGAATGATCTTTCAAGGCACATATCATCAATCACCTGTCTGAGCTACTGTTCTGATCGAGAGCTGAAAATACCAATGATGTAGTGAGAATTTTGATGCCAAATCGTAATATAAATAATTATTCTGGCATACACAATTAAAACGAAACTCATTTGTTACAGTGGCAATATTTATCTGCAGCTTTCTTACAGATTATGTATGTTTACATATATTTTGGTTATATAACAGTCACTACATTACGCATGAAATTTTTAATTCGTCTCTGGGATGTATAGAGAGAAGTAATTTGTTTTCAATGGCAAATAAATCATCATTCCAAGCTAATCTTTTGGCAGTCAAAGTATCATCTTGTAAATGCAAATATCAGTATTCATACTTTGCTGCCTTAAATAAATCTCGATTACTACGGCTTATGCTTGCCAAAATTCCGGGACTTTTTAGTGGTGGAGTTTCATCCAGACGGTTAAGTTGCAAATTCGACTTGTAGGGAACAGAAGGGTCGTTTGCTTCTCTATTGGCTTCGACGTTGAAGCTTTTGCTTCTCAATAATGACGATTTATAAGTTCTTTCAGGTTTACTTGGCACTGGGCTTGCATTATTCGCTGCTAACTTCGACGAAGTCACTGTGTTCTTGATAGAAATATTTATCATACTTCCATACTGCCGATTATTATTTATTGAGTGCGTTATCGCTGGTGGAGATTGAGACTTTTGCTGTCTTTGATTGGAACGGGGCCGCGTCAATGTTGAGGATGATGCATATGGTTGTCTGTTTTGGGTGTGCAACTTCCGTGGCAGGGTTTGTGTGCTCCGGAACTGTTCGTTTCTGTCATACTCATTTGCCAATCGACTTGTAGACTTGCTGAATCGACCGATAGAACTTGTAGGCTCAACTCTGTGCATAATAGGTAATACTCAAGACACTACATATGCTAAATATTATATTTTCCTCGAGTGTTTCTGGCCTGATGTAAAAATTGCTACAAATATCAGAGTGATGCTTACCTTGGCTCAGCATCTTGTCGACTTGACTGTTGATGATGTCTGCTTGTAGGTTTGGAGCCGCTGTATCCCATTTCACGTCCATAAATGCTCCCTCCGAATGGATCCTCACCCAAGTAATATCTGTGGACAGGTGGACCTCCTTCATTAGATTGCTGCCAATGTGCTTTAGCTGCTTTTGGGGATCGCGGTGGTCGTTCCGGCGGTTCGTTTTCTAAATCCGACTGAGTCACCAGAGGTATATTTTTATCAATAACATTATACTGAAGATAAGTTGATGTGTGGTCAGTCTGCGTTACAGACGAAGCTGTATTGTTCCGTTTGGTTTTCCTCTCCGAGCTCGCTGATCGTAGTTTGCCTACCAGCTTTCGAAAAGACTCGCCAATCTTGTATTTCGAATTGCTTGTTGCTAAGAACAGAGATTCTTACTTTAGATATGAGTTTTGCAACAACTTTTTGCAAAATAACTTTTCTTCTAATCAACGCGATTGAAACGTCACCTTTTGGAGTCCGAGTGTTGACTGGTTGAGGTATTGCTTTCGTTACTTGATTTGGTGGAGGCTGAGCTGGAATTGGTGATGTAGAACGAGATCCACCAGAGATTTTAGGGCTCGGAATCTTATCGCTACGGGTTGCAAATTCTTCTTTTTGTATGGCACGGCTCCGGTTTTCCCATGTTCGTTGTACAACATTAACTGGACTGCCTACTCGTCCTATATTCTGATTTTTTTCTTCTTGTCTGGCCAAGAGCTAGAAAATACACACCGTTATTTTGTTTCCTCGAAACTCGTCAGGGACACTTATTGACAAGCTAATTACTTGTTCTCTAGCTCTTCGACGTAGTGGGGGTGAGGGCGCTTCCGGTGTATCCTGCAGTTCAATTTTATTCCTCAATTCATGATGCTGGTGACGCGACGATCCATAACTGTTTGAATATGTCCAATCAACTGGATTTCTTCCAGCTTCTTGATGTCCGTTGCTTCGGGCATTTTCCGGGTAAGAGTTCATTGACGTATTGGATACCTGCAAGTTGTGCTTTTCTAAAAACAAAATCAACGACGTTTCGTTAATATGTGCACAAAAAATGAAAAATGTAAATGATTGTATTCACCAACCTGCCATATTTTGGTTCTGATATCTTTCAGACCATTCACTAATCCCGTGATAGTACCCAGCTGAAGAATTCGAGTCTCGCCTATCCGTCTTCTTGGTCGGAGTCTGCTGATGACTAGAGTACGATGTACTTAGGTGGTTTCTGTCCCAGCCATTGTCTCGATCTCTCGAGGGAGACATCGGTAGAGATTTCATGGTTACATTGATGAAGCTCGTATTGGTTCCAGTTTGAACAGGTGGGTCGTCCAAGTCCAAGGAGCCGTGAGAGGAGCGAGATTCGCTTCCAAAATGGCTCTCAAGCCACTTTGATGTCTCCACTTTCCTCGCCTCATCCTCCTCTTCCAAGTCCAGAGGCTTTTTGGTCAGCGCATCTTTACGGCTGATAGGCACATTTTCTGGGAGACCTGGAAACCTCTTATTTCAAATACGAGAAAAGTTTAAGCTCCGTAAAGTCTAATACCAAGAGTGTCATTTTTGAATACCAGAGTGTTTATGGAGGCGCGTGGTCCGCATCGTTGTAGGAACTGGAGGCCAATCTCCTGTCCTTTCTCCCTCAGTGTTTTCAGAGACGAATCGCATCTCACGAGCGACTCTTTCTCCACCTGAAACGTAGTCAACCAGCTCTTCGTCTTTCTGTTTTAAAAACCTGTGAGACCCTTCTTTTCTCACTTCCTTTTCATCGTCCCCATAATCTACTGCCTCCTTATCATCTGGCACCTCGTCGTCATTTACCTGTAACCAAGCCATTAATCATTTCTAGGGACAGGTTTTCAAATTGCAGTATACCTATTAACTGGTCACATACCTCCTCGTGTTCTACGGTACGTTTAGTTTCAGTAATGATACGACCATCGGCTTGAATTTGACTCTTCTGTAGTTTGTTCTCTGTGTCCGTTACTTTATTACTTCTCGTCGTGTGCTGAACCACACGTGGTCCAGTTACAGGCACAACTTGCTTTGATGATTCCGCTAGAGCAGCCCTTAAGTCTCCCTTGTTGGTTTGAATAGCTTTCAAATAAACCTGGGAGTACAAAATACAAAGAAATTCATGAATTTTCAACAAAAACAATAATCGCATCTTACAATTAATTCACTCAAAAAGTATATAACTGATGATAAATAACTATGAGTAAATATGATCACGGTATAGTAGAAAAATTCATTTAATGTTTTAATCCCGCGATACCGTCGATACACACGAGCGTTCACGTCGGCGACTATTTTTGCATCTGCAGAAAGGTGAGCCGTAAAAGAAAGGTCATTCGTTAAGTCGCGCACCTGCTTTCGATTTGCATACCGATATAACGTTGTACAGTAGATGGATAGATGTATCGCGTCGTATAATTTATGAATTCGATAGCTACTAAGGTTTATGTACTAATTATTCCTCGGCTTTTTCATCGAGTCAACGTTTATTTGTATAGACTTTCTCGCTATTTGCAACGTATACTTTTTAAATTTATAATGACAAAGTAATCGAGGACAATTCGTGCTTTAAACAACTATTGTAACAATATGAGTTGTGCATACAAATTTACTCGTGTAAACGAACGGGCTCTCAAGAGTTATAATGAATATACCGTTACCAATTACCACCTACAACTGTTTGTTTGAATTTTTTAGTTCACACGGATTCAGGACTTTCTTCAAAACGTTATAGTTTGACCCAAGATGAAAAACCGGAGAAATATTTCATCGACGTGTAACGTACACGGCCACAGAATCGTTCCGTGCAGATTAAGACTTTTCGGAGAGGAACTGCAGACTTCTCTGGGAGCAATAAACACGAAATTTATTCTCATTCGAATTAGTCTGTACACTTGGCGTGATTCAAAAATCGTGAATTTCCGATGGAATCGAACACGAAGTAGAATGTATACGCCTAACGTGACCGCAAGGTGAGGAGATCGGACCGTGGAACAGGGTAATATATACTGCGAGCAGTTTAAGACGAGAATCGCCTGCAGAATCGGGGGCGATGACATCGGAGCTACGCCTCGGACCAGCTCGGCTACAGCTGGCGATCAACCGCGTCCTTGAACTCCTAAAAACCGGCAGAGATGATCAGGAAACAAGAATCTGGACCACTCGTGCGGGGAAAAATGAAGTCGATCACAGGAGAAGGATCACCCGCACAGCGATGAACCCTCTTCTAATTGTAAATCAACTTTCGTCACACCTTGAGCGCGGTTCTTGTTAAACAGAGGTATATTATATGTATACACGAACGCGTTTACCGATATGCATTTATGAATCTCCAAGTACGAGTGCCCGCAAATACGACGATACAAGAAGAGATCGATCATGAACGCTTTAACGAATACTTAAAGAGTAATTGCCTCAAATTTTACAATCGATTCATTGATCGGAGCGGATACCTAGCGTTCTGCGAATTATTTCTGATTGGAAAATCGTTTTGGTACTATGCTTCTTGATGGGCAGCTGGTGTGAGTTTTGTGCGAATGTAAAGATGCTGGAGCCGGCGAACTCGTCTCACCGTCCGTCCGATTTTCGGAAAAATTTCTATCGTACGTAATATCGCGACAAGGTTGTTATCTAAACTCACAGTTAATATCAGTCTGGGTCAGTCCGCGACCCCACGGAACAAGTAACGCGTTGTTGACTCTCGGTGCCTTCGCAGACTCGCGAGACTGATCCCGAGACTACCGCGAAGAATCAAGTGAAGGGAGAGAGAGAACAAGAGAGGGAGAAAAACGGAGAGAAAAAGATCAAGAGTTTCATGTACGTGTTTCGTTCCTGACATATACTGTACCGTATATCTTACACGTGCACATAGGTTTACATGTATATGTTTGCGTGTCACCGATTCACCGCGATGATTATAATAGTAGCAGCTATAATAACTGATTATACGAACGTCGATGGTGAAAACTTGTAAGGAGACAGATATTTTATTGCACAGAAATCTGCATCGATCGATTATAATTGTTAAATATCAACGTATATAACGGATGCTGTGTTCAAGTTTTCAAATTGCTTTAAGCTTTATACATATTGACTATTATTACACACAAGAGCTTTCACTTTGCACTGTGACAATTCGATACCGGGTATTGTATTCCTATGTTATACCTATCTGTACACAGACTAGCTACCATATTTAGATCGAGAAACAATAATGCTTTGGTTCAAATATTGGCTAAAGAATTTACCTCCTATAATACACGTACCTAGGTATGCAATTGTTTCATTTTTAATTGCTTTGGCCATCTCGCGTACGATGCGTTCATTCATTCGTTCGTTCGTCATACGTACTTGGTAAATCTAAAATGTACAGAGCAACGAATAGTCGATGGTCGCATTACCTCGTCGGAGATGTCGCCTAGTTGTTGACGGTCCTCCGTCTCGAGGCGTTCCTCGATCTCTTCCCTACTCCTCACCACCGTCTCGTTAGATTCCTTTTGCAATATGCTCGGAGTTCCGGACGATTCGTGACCCGCACGATCCTCGGTCCACTCGATCTCTTTCGGCTCATCACCGGCAGTCTTGCGCTACAATTACACGCGTCGAATGGTCATGCACTCGTTGTTTCCCCCTGGTTAGTTTACGGATTTCTGTAAAGCGTGTAAAACCCACCTCGTGGGTCGTGTGCTCCTGCTGTTCCACGTCCTCGGTGGTATTCGTAGTGACGACCGGCCCCGAGTCGACGACCACCTCGCCGTCCTCGAGGACAACCTGCCGTTTCACCCGTGTTTCGATCTGCCGCGTCGTCGTGATCTCCTTCTTTTTTCGCGTCTCCCATTCCTCTGTAATTATCGTCAATTTCTAATTCATCCAGTTTGTAGAATATAATCGCCTCGCGATGCGGCTCGTGACTGTTCGCAGTGAAACGCTGCTGCGTTTACAAGTATAATGTGCAAACATTCGAATGCAGTATGTAGGTGTAGGCGCAATATCACCGGCTTTAAAATCATATATGTCCACAAATCAATCAAACGGTTCTCGCGACCGGCTTTCAATGATACATATAGATATAACAGAACGACACGACTTGGCTTTCTCCTTAAGGAAAGGGCCGCAAGAAATCAGATGTTTACATATAGCGGCTGCGCGTGCAGTTCCGGATGAAGTGAAAATCCAAATATCGTCGATTTATTTTCATATCAAGTGTAGAAATATACGTATATATGTCACGTGAGTGGGATTTTCCTTTCCGCATTTACAAGAATAGTATAATTAAATTTATACATTTCACTGAAAATGTAGCTCACCTTCTTTGACTGTAGCAACTGCGTTTTCATGATCGATCTGCAAAAAAAAAAAAATCTTGTACGATCATGTAATTCAGAAAGAGAATAATTACGGTTATTTTTTTTTTTTTTTTTAATACTTCTTAAGAACAATATACAGAAAATCTGAGACGCGCGTGAAATTTGTAGGTATTTTTCAACTTTAATTCTGATCACATATAGCCTGCAGTCTTTCGTAGATGATCTAACTCTTAAACGTTTCACCTATAACCAGACATAATATTCAGAGTGACATCATCGTCGATGAATGTCCCAAGAGTCCGTATATCCGTGTAGAAAAGTTGGTTTTAGACATATATATCTCCACACCTGTTGTGAATGTAATATATTTTGACGCGAGTCGCATAATTTATTCTCTATAAGAATTTTCCAGATATATTAGAATTTGTTCATAAACTTTAAAAGAAGAAATGTCATTCAATCTGCGCTGCAATCTGCATGCAAGACGTGACGCATCTCGATCCTCGTACCTATCGATACGATCTTTTCGTAATTTTAAACACGCAGATATATCGTTACGACTATCACGAATGTATTGTGATTTTTTTCCGCCGTGATTGCAGAGTATAGAATTTTGGCAAGATGATCATCGATACGAGAAAACTCACGTTTGCAGTGACTGACGCCGCGGCTGCGGGCCGGGCTTCGTATCGCCGCGTTGAAATCACCTCCATAGCATTTGATACTGTAGATCTGCGAGCTGCAAAGCCCGTGCCTATAATACAAAACAATTTCATTACGATTATAAAACTAGTTTTTACCATTACAATGATGCGCGTATACCCATGTATAATATATATACATGTGTGTGTGTGTGTGTGTATACCTATATCTGTATAATCAAATATGGATAGAAGTTACGTACGCTATAACATGTTAGTCCGCCTACGCGGAAGAAATTTTTTATCTAAATACACGTATACGGAAGAAGAGGGGAAAAAATAACGCAGAACGATAAGATAAACTGGGTGTTATTATAGTACAGTTTGTGCGATGTGTCAGAAAATTCGAATCCAATGTATGTCTGGCATTGCCAAGTAACGCACGGTCTCTACGATAGCCACAGCTACGCGTATGATACATTCCTATAACATAAAATATCTGCAGAGGCACATGATTTGTAAATTAATATTTTATAGGCGTACGATCTTTACTTATTCGCGTCATTACGCGCTATTGCGGGGATCCTCACGCGGAAGTCGAAGGACGAGCTACGAGAGTGTATATGTGTAAGATATATATACATACATACGTATATATAAGCTTTGAAAACATCGGTGTATAGGTATGATGACGCGAGGATGGTGATCGCTAAAACGGGCGTGCACGACTCTACAAGTGTGTTACCAATGCAAACGCGCGTATACGAATCCCCGTGCGTGTGCCTTCATATATGTACACGTATCCACGTGTATAGGTAGGTATATATCTATTTAATCTATATGCGCGCAGACGCAATATTTGCGTAAGTCTGTCAGAGGAAAAGCTAGACCTCCTATGTATAGGCATGCAGGTGACAAATTTGTTGTTGACCTCCGCGAGGGTTCTGATGCTGCATAATTGACTATGTGGGATTCTATTTGGACAGGAATATAATGTAATGTCATTCTTGTCTTACATCAAAGAATATACTATATTATTATGTATAGGTATATATAAATGTATATTTGAATCTTGCCGATTTAGTGACATTTTTTTTTTTTTCTTCTTGGTTCTCATTTAATTTCTACACATGACGTTATGAAAAAATTTAAAATGAAATTCTGGTTAATTACCTTATTGTTTTTATTATAATGGGAGACTTGAACGCTTAATGACACGCGACTTATCGACGCAATCGTGGGTGGCTATACGAGGATACTACGTGACGCTTGTTCACCAAGGCTGTGTGACCATTTTGAATGAAAATCGGTGGGAGCGGCACGATTATTTGACGTTCGTCGGATATTTTCCGCGGGCAAATAATACGGCTGATATATAAGCGCGGTGCGAATTGTGCGCATGTGTGAAAATCAGAATGATTGATGTAAAGTTTTTACACTTGCCGAAAGGGAGAAAAGGCAAAACTTGCGAAAATCAAATACGGGAATTAACCCATTTCGATACAATGTACCTATAGGATATGATTATGCCTGTACACCTAGAAATACGCGGGCGTGCACGCTTGCAAAATTTCATTCCTTGGGTCTGCGGGCGAAAATTGACACCGCGAACACAGCTGAGCTTACACCTTATGTATGCATAATACCTGTGACATGTGTACACCGCATTATAATATGCACTGTGCAAATTCTTAGCCTGCCACTTCCCACGTTCTCGTCGCACTCGCGATCCGTTATATAATATTACTGGTTCGCGGTACCGTCTGCCGAATGCAATTTAAACTATTCGCGTGTGTCTATGAAGGAAATGAAAAACAAGTATTATATTGTATATATAAGTACGCTGAAAAATACGAGTATAATGATTGAAAAATCCATGCGTATTTATTGATGCAGTTTAAAAAAAATACATAACTCACGGGTGATTTCTGTGCGAGATTTTAACGAATTCAGTTGCCGGTCCAATCTCTTTCCCCTTTTCTTTCTCCGAATATGATAAGTATTATAATAACGTCGTCGATGCTGGCATCTGATTAGTCATCTTGAATACGATTCTCGTATAAAGTAGGTGAGCTAATAAGGTGCGAAGAAAAAAAGTTGCGAGACGACGTTTTTACGGGAGAAATTTGTCGAAACTGCACTGCACCGCGGATATTTCCATTGAACGTTGGATAATATTCAATCAGGGCGAAAATCTCACCGCGACATCGAAAACACCTTCGAATCGGCTGCGTGTCGTGCGGTATAAACTGCCACTGGGATACTTTGACCGCGAACTACGAAGCGCTGCAGAAACGACGATCTACCGCGCAGGTCGGCCTATTCGAACAATTTGAATGAAACCGCAAGCGTTAAGAATGACTTGGCGCGCACCTGCAGCGTATAAAAAACAGTGAACAGTGCATAAGGCATGAGGCATGTGCGACTCGGATGTGACACTGGGAACTACTGACTCGGAGATTTGAGATCGAGCCTCGTCGACAACGGTGCTCGCGGATGGCGGTCGCGTGGTGGTGGTCAGCGTTCGGGTACACAGGTAAACTCATGTCAGTTATACTAGCTGCTGCAGCCTGAGCCTCCGTATCAAACGGCGACAAGTCCAAATATTGCGGATACATCGGGGTCGGTAAAGGCCGTCTATATATCCACCTATGCCTATGGATACCTTATACGTGTGCGTAATACGGTACCAAGTTTCGCTCGGATTCAACAGTACGGAATTAAAAGTTGAGAGTTGAGAGTCAAGAGTCGAGGCCCGCGTATCTTATGCTCGAGCTGTGGCACCGATGACGAGGAGGCAAAATGGGTCAAGAGGTCAGGAATGTACCTTGAGATCTGAGGATATATTCTGCGTCGCGAGACTCGGCCGTGTTTTATTATACACATTTATAGAACTACGGTTGTGTATGTACGTACCTTGTACGTACAAAACTTGTACAATTGTAGTATACCTGTAGTGCCTACGTCAGCTGTACAAGACAGGCATAATATGCGTTGGCAACTCGTTAATTGTTTCGTCTCCGCCACTTGTATCGTGGGTATATACATACCTATATAATTACAATACAGTGACGTGCGTTATATTTTGATACTTCCGCAAAATTTCGAAACCATTTGTTCTACGCTGTATAAAAATTTGTCGTGATCTGGAAAAGAAAAAACATTACGACTGAGAGTAGGATACTTCGGTTGTGGACTCGCTGCCTTATTTTTCCAACACGAATCGCGTAGTGTAAGCGTAGGTAGGCCAGTCGGTGCGACCCACGCGGGTTGAGACAAGCTCACCTATATGGTCCCAGAAGTGTGCAGATCTCCAAAGACGGTCCGGTCTGGCTAAATACAACGAGATAGTAAGATATTTATGGACCCGTATAACCGCCTGCGTGTTTCTTTCTATACGAACGTACGCAGTCTACGTATGCAAAAATGTACACAAAAGGTGTGCGTGTATAAGTGGATATACGTGTATACACGCATAATGATATCGCACCGTGGAACCGCGCGTAAAATTCCTGATTGGAGATGTGGTCGTGCAGAATACGCTGCCGCGACGGACCTGTCGGATGCTGGGAGATATCTGGACCTTGCCAAATCCGACTCGATCGGAGAAAACTGTGACGACGAAAGCCTGCAGCTATACGTATACAACATAACTACAGCCTTGAAACTACTGATAATTTATTTAGTACTTATGCTGTGTCGGTTTAAGCAGCGAGAGGCGACCTACACGAATATGGCGCGTCAGCGAATGATCTGAAAGAGCTTTCTTCAAGTGGTCTAATCATTTGCTAATAACAATGTCAAAGATTATATTGATTGCAATACAGAGACATATTTATTTTCAGTTGAAAGTATACGTGTACGATTTAATAGGACGAGTTCTGTGCAATTGAATAATTATTGTGTAAAAATACACATAATTTCAATAATTTCGAAACATACTATGCGTCTAAATCCATTTATGTTCACAATCAACGTTTGCGGGATACGAAGGGTATACAGCCATATGCACTAAGGCCAGTTTCCAGTGATTCGCGAGATAAGCAAAAAAAAACTCTAAATCAAAGTTTGAATCAAATCGCGCCTCATTGACCGCGAAAAATAGAGCGTGAAATATGCGACGAGCATAGACTTATAATAGCGATAGACTGCGCGGTCTGTGCACCGAGCTGAAGTCGTAATTAGGTATAATTAGATAGAGAGAGCATAACTGAAACCGGACCTCCTTGTCGTACGATCGAAAGAGTGGGGATCAGCCGCTAGACGGGGAAAGCGATAAACCAAGCGAGGAGGTATACTTGTACGACTCAGTATGACTCTATTTGTTTCTCACGCCAAGTTACCGATTAAAGTGAGAGATCCGGTTCCAGCTGTTGCTCTCTCTTTTTAATAACGGCTTCAGCTCGGTGTGCAAACCGCGCAGTCTATCTATAAGTCTATGACAACGACCCGGTAGCAGCGCTGTCTGGTGTTCATTTTGTGAACTGGGTTAGTGACGTTCACTCGGTTGGCCACAGTGGCACAGGGTGGTACGCACGTACATACCTAGGGAAGTAACTAGACGGAGGTTAATCGAAATCCACGACATTCGGCACGTCTTCTGCACGCCATGTTCCTGCTCTTTATATCGACTAGTGACAGAATGCGTGGTGCAACGATCGAATATTGTGTACCGATGGGAAGTTGGATGTACGGTTTGAGCCATTAGTACTTTATAAGTAAGATAAATGATATATTGTGATATACGTCAGGTGGTATAATGTGACACGACGAGCGAAATGCTGGCAAGTCGCGGCCATTTTACACTACAATGCGGCAACGGTGTGTGTATATTCAATCCGCCATTCCAAACAATCAGTGTTTCCTCAGGTGCATCTGGAACGACGGTCTATAGCAATCCTACGGTTTGACATAATAATGAAGTAAATTATAGGAGGTTTTTACAAGTCCGAGTGGTGCGGTGTTGCGGACACAAACGGGTGCGGATCAATGCGCGCGAGTGCATAACACCAAGGGAAGATTAGTTGTTCCCCCCCGATCATCTTCTGTCTCCTTTCCCACCCCACCACCCATTACTCCCTCGGCCCTAACCCCCGACCCCTGCCGCTGCCTTCTCTTTCCTCTCTTTCTCGCCCTCCCTCCCTCCCTCCCGCCCTCCCACCCTACCTCTCGATGTATTTTCTTGGTGGTCGGACCGCGAGAATGCGAATGAACGTGTGATATGTGTGTGCGAGGAAGAGACGACGACGACGACGTGCGTGCGTGTGCGACGACGACGACGATTGCGAATAAACGAAGCAGAAGTAAATGATGGAGATCGAAGTTAAGCAAAGAAATCAACGAAATCGGCGCAGGGAGCGAGCGCAACGGATGCTGGCCCAAAGGGAGAGTATCGCGAACGCCAAGCAACAGCAGCAGCAACAGCAGCAGGGTTTAGCAGGATTGGGACTCGGGGGTGATCCGAGCGATCCTCGTACCACGGGAGACGACAGTCACAGCGGCGAGGACGAACCTGGACCGCCTCACGGACTGGCTCGAGGACGGGGCAGAGTGCGGGCTCGTGAAAAACATCCCCGACCACCTCGCCCGCGGAAAAAGTCATCCCTCAATCACAAGGAGCCCCCCTTCGAGGAGGACATCGTCGACGGTTTTGCCATCCTTGCATTTCGCACCTACGAGGAACTCGAGGTAAATCAAATTCCCCTGTCCACTCTACTTCTCTCTCTCATTCTCTCTGCCTCCCCGTCTGTCAGTTAGTCTCTCTCTCTCTTTCTCCCCCTTTCGACCCCCCCCCCCCCCCCCCCGAACACTCTCCAGCTTGCCCACCAGGCTTCCGTGTCTCTTTCTTCGTGCCTTGCACATCGAACATATAGGGATATTTTCGTCCGTTCGCTGATCTTGTGCATTTCGCGTAATTTAAAGCCGTTTCTCAGGGGCTCCCTTTATTTTCCTTTTTCATTCTCTCCGCGGCTCTCCCTCCCTGTCTTCCTCCCTCCCTCCCCTTACTCCGCTTCGTGAAAATCTCTCGCGAGATAAACTGGCACTAGGTACGCGCTAGGTTATACCTACATCTACCTACCGGATTCGATCCAATGAACAAAAGAATCCCTGTCTTGTCAGTTTGTAGGAGGAAAATCGTGTTTTGTTAATTTTTTTTTTTCCTAACGAAATCTTGCATATTGTAACACATCCTTTGCCACATACCGTAGAGAATATATAATACTACCGTTCTATTATTTGCAGAGGGTTTACGTTCGAGTTCAGCTATCTAAAATCGGGTAAATAAACATTGAGCGGTATTTTTGTTCTCTCTGACAATGTCTTTTGATTGTTTACTGTTGGAATTGCTACCATGTCTCTATATCATACCTACTTGTGTTCTCCGACTGACAGATTGGTGAGATTATAAATGGCGATGATATAATCAGATGGAAAAAAAAAATGATAACCACACTTGATGCAGACTGAATGTATTAAATGATATACTTACACAATGTAGACCGAAACATGCAGTTGACATGGTTTCCAACATGCCTGTCTCGTCGACGATCTAAGGCCAAATTGGCTGATAGACGATCATCAACACTTACGCAGAGTTACGAGTAGCACAGGACTTTGGGATGTTTATCATTCTCCTTCTTAATCAACCAGACAGTAAATTTGTGATAACTTGAGAACACATAAGCTAATATTCAAACGACAGGGATCATTGGTCAGATTTGTAAATTTCCTGTAAAATCCCTACGACACACATCATGTATACTTTGCGCAAATAATTTGTGTTTACCTACCTCATAGACAAATAGAGGACTTTAAATAATCCACGCAGAGCTATCTTAAAAGCTTTCCATGCTTATTTCCAAACAATTTTCTTCTTCGCTCTTCAACTTGGGGGAGGTATTTATTTTATCAAATTTTACCTTTGTATTCGAATTGCTTAGCTATACCAATCATATTAACGAAAAAAAAAATTTATCTCATGTTATTTACAAATAACTAATGAAATACTCTTTTGGTATAAAATCACTGGCTGGCCATTATTTGTTCCATTCTCCACTAATCGATGACCATTGAAACTGCTTCATATCTTTGTCACATCTTGAATTGTTGTCGATAAATCAACATTATTTCTGAATCAACATATGTAGTATGTACTTCTTGCAGAGAGTTCGTTCTCTTTTCGAGAAGCTTTTGCATTATCACCAATAACAAAATAACCAATACCTGTAGAATTAAACATACCTCCCGTACACGTTCATTCTTTTACCTTTAATTCACAAGGCTGTGAAGCAAGCAGTTAGAATTAGCCGCCAAACGTTCCAATATTCATTCGCATAAATTAGTGAAGTGACAAAATCAAAATTTTGTCAAATATCTCGAATCTCCTATACTTTTTTAGAATTATAAAGATAAAAACCGAACTGCATTTTTTCTATTTTCAAAAAGTTTAACACGTTTGGATGCTAGCTTCAACCTTATTTTAATTCACGATTAGATCTGACTGTGTATTTCACAAGGAAATTATTATGTCACGACTGCAATAACCAATCCGCGCGATTAAATTTTTTTTTTTTCCTTTGTTTTTGTTTTTTACTTTTTCTCCCCCATAACATAGAGTCATTTTGAGAGAGGCGCGGTTGTCGGTCTCATTTCAACTGATTGAATTAAGAATTGCATAACGTTGTAAAGCAGTGATTGGTAGAAGCCGCGGATCTGAAGTCAAGTTTTCCCCCCCATTGTGTAACGACCTTTACATCTCTGTTGTGTGTACCAACATTCATACGTGACACTTGGAGAAATGTGGCAACAGCGCAACAGTCCAGCGCCGAGCCGCGAGCCGAGCACAAGGCGCAAGTTGTAAAAGCGAGACACTCCGCACTTGGCTGTGGCTCTGGCCGTTCGTTCGTGTCTCTATCCGTCTGTTTGTCTGGCTGCCTGTCTGTCTCTCTGTTTGTCTCTGCTTGCCCGTGTTCTCTTTATTTCGTTCGGCAGCTCTCCGTTAACGGCGTAAATACAACGATTAGCGTGATGCAAAATAAATAAAAAAAAAGAAAAAAAAAGTTAATAAAATAACGAGATTCCGCCGGAGCCTCGTTTTCTATCTGAAAATAATCCCTCGAACGAACGGGTGAATCTTAATTAGAGTATAGAGCCGAGCCGTGAGACGGGCAAGACACGCGCGCGCGGACCGCCTAACCGTCGTCGTATAATGAAAGCCTTCTTCGATGATAGTGAGTCAGTTCTTATTGTTGTACCCGGTGAAATCGGGGTGAATGAGCATTCTACTTCGTCTACCGTCCGGTAGCCGTTCGGCATCTGTTGACGTACAAACCGCCAAGAACCGATTGAAAATATTTTACTCTGAAAAACAAAAAACGCTGGGAAATAAAAAACAAAACAAAAAAACAGTAAAGTGAATTCTAAGAGAAAGAAAAAGAGAACGTGTCAAAACGCGGTACGTAGAAAATAATTGCCTCCTCTTTCTACGCTCTTACTCTTTTTAACGCACACACCCCTTGTTGCAACTAATTATCTTCTCTACTATCTCTCTTCTATTCTTTGTGTGTATGTGTGTCTATAATTCATGGATTTAAAAAATCAAGACCAAGCGACTCGCGTCGTCGGTCAAGAAGCCTATGATATAAATAACGAAACGAATATTTTGATTACTTCGAGATTCTTCCTTCTCGTTTATTTATTCAATCGAAAGAAATAAGGATAAATATCACAGTCGTTGAATAAAGAAGAATGAAATTAGCCACAGGCGATATATTGTCATTGCGCGGTTAGACGCCGTCGCCTCCTCGTAGAGAAATTCGACGAAATGTGTTTGCACGTACATATTTAAGCCACGTATGTCCTCGTTACGCGCGAGACAGTACCCGCTACGTTACGTTATAAGTAGGTATTCCTTCTTCGGCTGACGAGAGCACATACAAGCCGCTAGCAGCAACGGCAGCAAAGCAGCAGCAGCTCTCGACCAAAGCCGCGAAGGCCTCGACGGACGGCCACCGATCCACGGGGCGCACTGCCGCCGTTCGTTCGGTCAATGTCTTCTTTCTTTCTCCCTTCCTCACGACGTTCTCTCTCTCTCGCTCTCCCGTAGCACTCGACCGTCTATCCGTGCCTCCCCTTTCAATCTCTCGCCCTCGCTCTCCCCACCGCCCCCCCGCCGCGTCGTCGCAACTCTTCTCGCCGCAACTCTTCTCGCCGCTTTCTTCCTCTCTACTCTCCTCCCTCCCACCTTCCTTCATCACGAACCAGCCATTCCCGTCCATCCGTTTCGTTGCGTTCTTTTTCAGCCCCGTTCACCGCAGAGCATCGTTATCGCACCTTGTACATACATACCGAATATCTCGCTGCTGTCACCTGCGAGAGACTTTTACCTTACGTGTAAAACGTACTCGCTACCGAAAATCATACCGCAAACTTGGCAAACTGTCGTCAGATGTTTTTACCCCACGGATATGAACTTTCAGGTTTTTTTCCCTTCCTTCCTTCCTTCCTTCCTTCCTTAGTTCTTCCTAATTCTACATTGTTTCAGGTTTTTTTTTACACTTTGTTGGTGATGGAAAAATATTGCATATTTACGAAAAAAATATTTTTGCAAACCTCACCTACAACCGACGACTTTTTAATGTGTTTGTTCCAGTCGGCAGATGAATTGTTATTTTATCAATTTCTCGTATGACAATTTCTCTTCTTTATATATGGTTAATCAGAAAACGTCGGTCAACCGTATGGATTTAAAGATGTAATCTAGGCATTTAATAATGATCCGTGATAAGATCTGATAATTTCTTTTTTATAAGCGTACGAGATACTATTATCAATCATACCAATGTAATCGGGGCTATTAATGAAACGTGATAACCATTGACTGCTATCGTACAAATTATTCAATAGTAAAATGTTGCTGGCAGAAATGGTTGTAATAAAAGTGTACACCACATTGGTAGGCTATCAGGCTCATGTGTCACAGAAATATAAAGATCATCAATTGATTTTGATTTTTTTTTCTCTTTTCAGAGTGCAATTAAGCTTGCTGGGAAAAATAATGTAAAGAAACTGCACACGCTGTTATCGATAGCTGATGAAAAACCCAAGGTAGACACCGGCCAGCACAACCGACACAGTGGTGAACACCACATCAAAAATCATTTTAAACACAACCATTATACCCATAATTCCATTCTGACACCATCTACACTTACCCAGGTAATTAATTTATTAGTCAATTAACAATTTTCCTTATTTCCAGTGTCCAATTAACTTAGCACCTGTAGCTCAGTGTTTATATTTCGATTTTTAACACTTGGGTTCTAATTCATATTTTTTGTTCTTCAGGGCCTCGATGCAGGTACAAGCGACGATAGCGGTAGAGCCTCTGAGCAGTTGCATGGACCTAGCATACCGAGGGATTGCCAAGACCCTGACAGTTCAAGGGACCATCTTAGCGACGTAAGTTTAATAACAATACCCGCAATAAAAATGAGAACCTATTTTCGGAATTCCGGTTTCGGAAGAATTAATTGTTATTTGTAAATAATGTTCAACCTCAAATTTTTGAATTCCAGGCTAGCAGTCATTGCAGTTCGGGTAAAGGCTATATCGTGAGTATGCTTTTATTTGAACATAACACAATTTCGTTTACTTATCTTGCTGGATTGATATGCTATAACAGTTTCGTCTATTTAATTTGTTACAGTGTGATAGTGAAGGAGAAGACGATAAGGTGAGTTATCATGGACAATACACTATCGAATTTTCCCAGTTTTAAACTAATCTGCAATCAAATTCAGATACTAAATACGTGTATATGGATTGAGAACCATCAACAGTTCAATCTGTTCTTTCCGAAGATTTTATGACAATGACCCTGGTAACACCTGTTATAAGATTACATTATTTATACTTGTTTCAGGGATCAGATGCTGAGTCAATACTCTTTGAATCTTCTACCCCATCTCCTCTTGCACGTAAATGTGAGTAATAGAACACACTTTTTTCAGCTGCGTGCACAATGTACATGTTTAATTTTTGAGTTATTGCATATGCAATATCGCCATCACATAAAGGAGAAAGATCAGTAAGCGTATTGTTAATTTTCAGTTGAGTTGCCATCTTCTTCACCTCATGTACTGCCTCCGACAAATGGGGCAGGAGGAACACCTCCAGATACGGGTGGACAAATTTCAAATCCAGCAACAGACGCACCAGCCCCAATACCACCCCCAGTGCCTGCCACTGCACCAGCACCTACGGTGCCCAGTCCTCCTAGCCCTACGCTACCTCCTCACATATCCCAGCCGCCCGTGAGTACATTCGTTATACCACACCGTTATATTTTCGTTTCGAGATGGAAAATTGAATTGATGCTATTACCATTGACATTTTACCCATCTCTTCTATTAAATTTAACCCGAAAAGATAGCAATTGTCTTCATCCGGTCATTTTTTCAGATGACCAGTCCGCTAGCAGCGAATCCACGTGCAATAGCTCCGCAGCAGCGGCCTGCATCTCCAGCCCTTCCGCCTCCATCTTTGCCTCAACAACCACATACCGCTATACCAGTGTTACATCCACCGAACGTACCAATTGTGTCCTCCAGTCACACTACCAGTCCTGCAGTGGCTAGTCTAGGAGTCACTCCAGCGGCCCCATCAAACGGGGCAGCAACCACGAGCTATCCACCTCCGTTACCTATGGCAGCTTATCCCCAAACACAGCCATCGTATCCTCCGCTATACACACCGTATACCGCTCTGAATCACAGTCCGTATCTTCCCCCTAGTGTGCCGTCGCCCTCTCATTCAGCTTCTTCGAGAGCAGATGTGGTGAGTTTTGTTTTAATTTTTTTTTTTTTCTTCATATGATCCACAGTAATTTTTTAATTCATGTCTTCCTACCTGAGCAATTTACAAGGTCTTGTGTTCTTTTTATTATAGAGAGGAAGCAGGGCCTCGCCTTGCACAAATATAAACAAACAAGTTTCTGGAAACAACATGATGAACCACAGTAATACTCCGCTCAGTGCCGCGACAACGACATGTGTATCTACTATAACTAATACAGTCACGACAGCCAATACAATTGCACACAGAGATATTATGGCATGCAGCTTAGCTGGACGAAATAATAATTCACCTCGCGGCCACAGTCCTAATCGTGAACGAGACAGTTATAGGTATGTGATTCGGTAAACATTTACAAATCTGTATCATAATTTGTTGATTATTTATTAAGATGATAATTATTTTAATAAGCAAGGCATAGTACTGGGGAGTAATAATATATCCTACATGTGAGAACATTATCTTAAATCGGAAGCATTCTTAGGTTTAACTGGTCTCGTGTTTCTATAACTAAAAGTTGGTTTTATGTTCAAGATTTGAATCTTTGTTGTAATGAACACGTGTCAAAGTGATTTACTCGATGTGTATAATAATTGTAACATTCACTCGAGGCCGATTGTCGACTGTTCATATTATTTTTCAGTGTTGTAGAATTATTGAAAAGATTGTGATAATATAGATTACTACTCGTTACAGCAGCAACGTGAGTAGCCTAAGTCGAGGCAGTATAACACCTGTCAGTGTGCCAAACACATCCTCCCCAGCCAGTTCTAGTCTACCTGCTTATTCCAAGGCTCAAGGATGGATCAGGTATAGACCTACTAACGAATAATTCATAAATATTTCCGAATGAATTTCAATTGACATTATTTCTTTTCTTGGAAACACGCAACTACATGCATATTTATAAATTACAGCAGCGGTACAACATCCCAGTTATCGCCAGCCACGGCAACTTCGGTGCCCAGACCTACACCTCCTCCTGTATCGTTAGGAATGCATTCTTTTCCACCACCTATGTTCGCTGCTCCGCTACCGCCGCCAGTTTCTACCTCGAGTCCACATACATCGATGCCATCGCTTCCACCATCCACGTCAAATCCAAATCCATTTTCTGCAGAATCGCTTTTTCAATCTAGTAAGTTCCGCATCAATATCTTACAGTACTTGACAATGTTGAAAAGTATTAGTATTCGCGAAATTGTATCAGCCACTAATTGAGAAAAAGGGGTGAGTCATGTTGCAGGTCAGACGGACATGTTACGGAGAGAATTGGACAGCAGGTTTCTTGCCTCTCAAGAACGCGGCGTAGGTGTTGGAAATCTTGGTCCTCCGCCGTACCTTCGTACTGAAATGCATCATCATCAACACCAGCACACTCATGTACACCAACATACCACACCGATGCTTCCACCTCCAACAGCGACGTCACTTTTTCCTCCCCCAATTGTTAGTGTGACTTTTTAAATGTAGATTTATATATTAATTTGACTTCAAACTCTGGTTGAATGACATCATGATCTCGTAAATTTATTTTCAAATTACAGTTTAAGGACATTCCAAAAATCGGAGGTGTTGACTCTCCCTTTTTTCGTGGCAACCTCAACATGTCCAGTTACTCTGGTTTTAATGCTGGACTCATGCATCCTGGAATGGGTCCACCTTCAACGCCGTTTGTTCCTCCGAATCATATGACTTCGTTTGCACCAAAGGTAAGACAATTCGTCGGTTATTCGTATGCATCATCCAACATAAGTTTTTTGTCAGCCAAAATGATCAGTAAACAAAAATTAGGTTTACAGATCATTGATTTGAACTTACTTATAAGATTTCGCCATGCAAAAATTTGTCGAAGTTCAATATATTTACATTAATTTAAGAATTTAAAATTTCAGAAGACGGGAAAATGGAATGCAATGCACGTACGCATTGCTTGGGAAATTTACCACCATCAGCAGAAGCAGCAAGCTGATGCAAAGGCTGGTGGTGTCGTCAGCGGGAAGACGGAGCTCCTGAGGCCACCCGGGCATTTATATCCAGGTGGACCAGGAACTGGTCTAGGAATGGGTAGTCCAATGGCACCCCCGTTCTCAGCAAATCTACCACCGACACATGCACCACATCCACCGCCCCATCCAGTTACATTTCTTTCAAATCCTGGCTCTCACATGGGTAAATTTATTCAGAAAAATATACTAAACCATTTCAACTTTATCGCTGTCATCCACGTCGACGTGATATGGTTCTAATAGAAGTAATACCCACATTCATCGTAGGAGCGGGGATGTCGCCTTTCGGAAGGTATCCGACAACGTTCGGTGCACCTAATCCAAACTTCCCTGGACTGTCAGGATTTCCACCTCCCCCGCGAGAGATGTCGTCGCTGGGAGGTTTGGGATCCGTTCACGACCCGTGGCGAGGGTAAGCATTGAATATTACGATTTCTCAGCCTTAACTATACGAGCAACAATTCATTCGATAACTGATGAATATTGTGCACGTAAACCTTTAACAGGTTACAACGCACGAATCCTGGATATCCTCCAACGACAGTGTCGTGGAATTTGAAGCCAGAACCTCCTGTGATAGACAGACGAGCTGAGATAGAAGAAAGAGAACGTGAAAGGGAACGTGAACGGGAGCGGGAACGCGAACGTGAAAGAGTACGACGAGAGCGGGAGAGGGAGGAGCAACGCGAGCGAGAGAGGCGAGAGCGTGAGAAGGAGGAAAAGCGAAAACAGGAAGCGGCTGAGCGTGAGAGGGAGCGTGAAAGGAGAGACAAAGAGCGGAGAGAAATGGAAAGAAGAGAAATGGAGCGAGAACGATTGCTTCATCACAGTCGCATGCCGGTAAACAGCGGCAGAGATCGTTCACCTCTGCGAAATGGCTCGACTCCGATCGACGCGAGCGAAGTGAGGGTGAAGGAAGAACCACGCAGCAAAGACGACGACGTCGTTATGCTTTCCAGGCCACCTCCCCAAGGACCCGGCCATCTTTCCGACGCGAGGTATCATCCGCATCCTCATTCACATTCGCATCCGCACTCGTACCTTGCCAGGCATTCTCACAGCATGCCTCATTCTTTGTCCCGAACTATGATGCCGACGCTAACTTCTCATCCGATGCAACATTTTCCACCACCTCCGAGTGCAACGCAGGGTGCACCGTGGCCCGGTGATCCGTTTAGAGATCCGTACCGGTATGATCCTTTGCAGCAGCTTCGTTACAATCCACTGATGGCCGCTGCTGCGCTTAGAGCTGAAGAAGAAGAGAGGGCGAAACTTTATGCAGGTTACGCTCCCCCAGTGAATCCTATGCGAAGCAAAGGTCCGAGTCCAGGTCCACTGAGTAATCTTCACATGCATCACAGAGCTGGCCCTGGACCAGGAGTATCTGTCCGACCTTTAGAGCCGTCACTTATGCATAATGATATTCATAAAAAAGAAGATGCTTCACAGTCTCGATGATATCATACATTTACAGCTTTGAGTAAGAAGGGAGAGAAAGGAAGGAGAAAAAAAGAACAGTGCAAACTAGAGGAACGTGAACTGCATTGATGTCAGAGCATTATTGATATTTTATATATTAAAAAAAGCGTTATTTAAAATTGTACATAAATTATTATATGATATTTATAGATATAAATAGAACGATTAATTGATGAAACCTTGTCTAAAAAATCGGAGGCGTGAAGGCAAGGTATTCGTGAAATTGTGTCATACACACCTAAACTATGGTGTCCGCAGTTTCGGGGATCTGACTGTCTATAGTGATAACTGATAACTTTATTATTACAACATTATGCGTACAGTTAAATACAATGTGTAATATTATATAGTAGGATGCGAGATGATGCTACGTAAATCGAAGCTAGGAATTTAAACAGATATAGCATTACTCAAAAATTATTTAATTATTTATTGTTGCGACGTAAAACGAATTTGAATCTCTGTTACTCCATGGATATAATGTCGAAAATTCGTCTCTTCATTTAATAGGTGTATTATGACGCTACGTGTATAAATTTAAATCTATCTTTATTTTTTATTTTTTCCTTTCAATATAACTTCAACTTTTAACCAATAGATTTTAATTTCTAAATGATATAAATAATAAGTAGTATCATTCATACCTTCTGTAACGATAATATCGGCTCTGAGTTTTTGTTTTAACAATAGAGATGATAAATGAAGTCTTGATGGTTTGATAAGCATTGTCAGTACTTTCCTGTGATATAATAATGGTATATGGATCACCGCTGGTGTTGCAAATGTGAGTTGCGCATGGACATATTTCGGACATAATCCATGGCTGCAATAACAAAATAGTAAATACTATGTCTTCAAAATTAGGTTATTCATATTTGAAATAAAAGACCTCCAAAGAAGGCAAAAAGGGGCGGGGGGGGAGGGGGGAACAAAAAATGGAGTGAAATCCTCATGTCTTATAAATAGGAAGTAACAACGGAATTGAGACACTTTATTCTATAAATTATACAGAACCACGGTTTAGCTGTTTCATTTGCATTATTTTACATCAAATGTACAATTCAATGAAACTGTGTATGGTAGATTCTAATTAATTTTGGACTTGGCAATGGACATGGTAATGTACACCTCACTAGTTTTATCTTTTTGTTTCACATTGTAGTCTGTCTATCACAATATATTATATATGGACTCGTCTTTTTGAAGCTTTGTGAAAACTGTATAAATTTGACGATAACTTAGCAAAAATGTATTTCTCAAATCAAAGCACGTATGTGAAGGAGCAGATTCAGGATAATAGGGGGGGTACATTACAAAATGTTGATAATCCATATGTATGTACTATATAAAACGTAAAAATTCGTTCCAGTCACCGTTATAATACGTTAAAACTACTGCGATAGAACATTGTTGTTATGTTGCAGTACCAGAGATTCAATAGGAAATCCGTTAAAACGATTCTCCGTGCCATGGGCTTCGTTAATTCTGTTCGGGACCCTTTCCATTATGGTTTTTGTTTTCAAATGAATTGTAAGGCTCCCACGATTTATTGACATTGTAAAGCCATTATAAAATTGTATATTATATAATTGATAATTACATACTATTTAAAGATTGTAGATATTTTTCATCAGTGCAAATTGCAAGGCGATGCAATGATTCTGTTTTGTAGATATCGCGAGCATAGAACATTTTGTGTGAATAGATTTTTTCTAAAATTGATTCTTTGTAAAAGGGTCTAATAATCATAGTTTCTATCAAAGTAACCATGACTTCAATATTTCCCAGTCCTACATTTTATCCTGCATCGTGTGTAACAATGACTGTAATCTTTAGATGGTAGCATCAATCAATGTTGTGCCTTAAAATTTTCTGCTATTCCCAAATACGTTCCAGATACTTTGAATTGGAGCAGAACTAAACTTTATCAAAATTAAATTCTATTGCTGTGTTCATTACCACTTTGTGATACTTCACTTTTGTGGATGTTGCGTTATCGCATAGATTCCTGCAAATTATGTTTTATCACATGTTCTTAACCTTCGTTTACATAAACTATGTAAAGCTGATTTCGATGAAAGTTTTGTTATTCATTATATTCGGTATATAAGGGAGGAATTTACAGTTTTTTCAACTAATATTCGACCTTTATTTGAAATATGTCACCAGTCAACAGTGATCAGGAGCCGACCAATGAAACTGGTGACTGAGGTCCGTCGGAGAAATTACAATATTCAATTTCATTACTTATCCATAATTATTTGATTACACCAGATTTTATAATAATTCCAATGTAAAAAAAATTATGCAAGATCAAGTTACACGGTCATTTGACTTTATCGAGAGCTACTTGAACTGGATCTTGTATAACGACGATGACGATGACGGGGATTTGATGGAGGACTTCGGGAGCGTGTTCTCGGTCTTCGGCGAGGAGGCGGGGGGCTTCTGCGACGATTCAATGGTGGAGAACGTCTTCGGTAACGTGGTGGCGAGTTACGACCTCCACCACCCCATCTTATAGGGGGTCGCCGGCCCATGGGAGGAGACATCCTGCGCATGGGAAGTGGCCTTGGCTTTGGCAGCAATACTGGTGCAGCAGTAATTTCTTGTCCATCTATTTGGCCTGGAATTGAGAAGTGGTGTGTTTGAAAATTATTTCAACTAATGATCAAGTTAATAGATTATTATTAATACAACTTATGCCCAAACATGTTTACCTCCATCCATGTGTTTCATAGCGTTTTCCGCTTCGTCTGCAGTTTCGAATTCGACATACGCAAAACCCTTGCCACTTGGAGGATGTAATCTGTCTAGGGGAAAATCTACCATTTTTATGATTCCATAAGTAGAGAATATTTCGACAATGTGCTCCTTGGTAACATTGCGTGTCAGCCTTCCAATATGAATTTTTGTCGGCCTTGGTGTTGGAGAACGTTCTCTACGTTTTCGCCGTGGTGAATGCGACCTGAAACAGGTGTTATAAGTTTTTTACTTTGCCTACGAAGCAAACAATATATTCTAACAGACAAATTGTAAAAGCGATAGTTTTACCTAGAACGGGCTTTGGGCTTTGGCTTTTCGGCCACTGCATTACCAGATTTCTTCTTATCTTTGTCTCTTTCCTTTTCTCGTTCTTTCTCTTTATTGTCATGCTTTCTTGAGACATCTGCGCTCTTACTCCGGCTTCTTTTGCGACCCCTGTCTCGGGAGCTTGCTGATGAACTCCCAGAGCTACTAGATGACGAACTAGACGAAGAGCTCGATCTAGAACTGCTGCCACTAGATGAACTTGAAGATGCCGAGCTGCTATCTGATGAACTGCAAAATCAATTAAGTGTAGATCGGTTCAATGTCCGTATAATGAAATTATGTCTGTAGTTGTTTGGAACATACCTCGAACCACTACTTGACGAGGAAGCAGCACGCTTCTTCTTTTCTCGCCCTTTTTCTTTCTTGTTTTCCTTGTCGGTGGCTTCTGAATCGCTCTTACCAGCGCTATCCTTGCGGCTGCGTGCCCTGGGGAAATATTTACATAATAAAAAATCAAATATTTCAATAGAATGTAATTTGTATGGTAGACTGTTCGCGAGTCACACAATAGGGGTTAGAATAAATTCGGACTTCATCATGCCGTCACCGAAGGTTTCATGAATTATCATATTTTGTTGGTATCCGAATTTACATGGGAATCCAAGATAAAAACCACCCTGCCGGTGTTTGTTGCCCACAAAAGGTTGAAATACGTTCCGAAAGCGACACTCTTAGTCACCCTTACCATACGAATAGCAACAGCGTTTAAAAAAAAAAAAAAAGCACGACACAGTTTGCTGACCATGAGCACAAAAACAATTACGGTAAATTTTGAGTCATAAAAGTAGTTTTAAATTTGCAAAATTATTACGTACATGGTTACCGGTAGTTGAACAGGCGATATGTTTTACTATCTATATTTCCTATCATAAAATGGACGTGACGATACGCTGTCCACTTTCCAGTTGTGAGCGAAAAACTCGTGGTTAAGGTATCGCGAACGCGATATCGTGTAGATATCGTAAATTTATGGTCCAGATAACATTAACACCAAAAAGGATAACCACTTTATTTATTATTTAACCCTTCAGTTTTTTTCATGCGCAAGAGTACTCGTATTTATTTCACTATGTAAAAAGCGTCATTTGCCGGCAGAAGAACGAACACACAGCTAAGCTATATGCGGTCACAGTGATGTAGAGTGTATAGAGAGTGAAACACGGTGTGCAGGTCCATTCTGTGTTCCAAAAGTGAGCGTGTACGACTCCCGCTAGTTTCATGCAGGTGTGCACTTCTAGGTTACCTAAATATTCGAAGGCCAGGAATCGTTAATGTTTCCAAATCGCAGTTTCTTGTCTGCGTCGAGTGTGGTTGAGCTCGTTGAGTGAGTTTGTCGCGATTATGGGTGTTATGTATGTCAGTTTTCATCGCGTTATTTATTGTTTTTAAACAATGTGATAAGGTCGCCGAGACTCAGCGGGCGTCCAAGTTCTTCAGCGAGGCTCCGATCCTCGCGTTTTGTCTAGCGAGATTATTAAAATAGCTGACATATGCACTAGACTGTGTAAAGTGTCGTTGATTCTCTGTGTACAGTTGCATCACACGAGGATCATCGCTGCAGTGAAATAACGTCCGGGTGGAGCATCGGCGGAGCGCACAGTTCCCATCGGTCTTTACCCTACTGTTTATTTCGCTGCAGTGCTTGTGCCAAAATAGGAAGATAAAACATTGTTACTGTAGCGAAAGGGCGATGAAGTAAAGCCAGGAGGATGATGATGGGTGATCAGTTTCGTAGTAAAGTGGAACAATACTCACCAAAATCATCACCGAGGGGAGCCCGTTCCCCTGTAGTTTCACGTCAGGACTCGACTGGAACTCTCAAAACGACGATTTCCCTCGGCAAGAACCCCTCAATCGTCCACAGTGGGCCTTTCTACTTAATGAAGGAGCCCCCTGGTGAGATTATCACTTGTCAATTTAAAACCTCGAATAATGCATAACTAAATACACGTTGCCAGTTCTTAGTTCTTTCAAGCTTAATTCAAATGTCATATAAATATTTTCTAGGGCAAAGTGAACTCACGGGGGCTACAAATTTGATGGCCTATTATGGCCTCGAGCATTCCTATAGTAAATTCAGTGGTAAAAAGCTCAAGGAACAACTCTCATCATTTTTGCCAAATTTACCTGGTATCATCGACGCGCCTGGTCACCAAGACAATAGGTACGAACTTGAAACATTATTATTTTGTATTGTAACGCGTTTAAACTATTATTCTCATTAACATATTTCTTTTCTCTTTCAGTTCTCTAAGGTCTGTGATAGACAAGCCTCCAATCTGTGGAAAAGACCTTCTTCCACTCACCAGCGTGCAACTCGCTGGATTTAGACTACATCCCGGACCTGTGAGTTATTTCATTTCGTTATATTTACATGTTTCCGTTAAAGAAACTCATTTTATTGTTGCCCCAAAACTGTCTGATATCCGTTTCTTAATGTTACAGCTCCCAGAGCAGTATCGTTACGTAAATCAGGCACCGCAGCGAAAGCACAAGAATAAGCACAAAAAGCATAAACATAAGCCTGGCGAAACTCTGAGCGGTCAAGAGGCTACTACCACTGATATAGGGGGACCTGATCCCCATGAAAAGAAGCATAAGAAACAAAGGAAGCATGACGAGGAGAAAGAGAGAAAGAAACGGAAGAAAGAGAAAAAACGAAAAAAACAAAAACACAGCCCTGAACATCCCGGAGGTCTCACACCCTCGCAGCATTCCAATACGTGATCTCCATTCTTTCCATTTTTATTCATCTAATCGATTATACATACCCGTGTGGTTCGTACACAAAGTGAAACGAGACGACGAGTTTAATTCATTTATTCAGAAATCATAGAACTGCCCATGTGCCTTGCTCAATTCAACGCAACGTAAGAAATTTAAGCTTTTTCTTAACTAAAGAATATCCCATGTTATTTTTAAACTGCAGCCAATACATGTTAATGTATTGTCGTGCATGCATCAGTTACTGTATAGGCGAAATAAAACCTCATGGCAATTACAGTAATTTTAGATAGGATGTTTATTGGTGAACTCGGCCTGTCTATCACTCTGTTTACTCACACCATTTTAGTCCTGTAATCGGCCAAAGTGTATCCAGGAATTCACGCAGTTCTGTGAAACCTAATTTCATCGTCTCAGTTTCGATAAAAGGCTGTGTGTCCAGTAGTATAGTCTAATGTCTATATAGATTGTTTTGACTATTGAATACTAAACAAAAGAAAAACTCGGTTATGAAAAAAGATTGTTTGTATTCATGACAATTTGTCAATGCCACCAGTTGTTGGAATACCGATACTAGGAATTGAAAATCTATGTGGAACCGTTTCGAATATGTTGATTGGCCACAAGAGGTACTTTGCTAATCATCGATATTTGAGCGAAGTTTCTTGTGCAAACAATTGTTACTTACTACTCTTATAATTTGATATTAAACAAGAGAAAAGTCAATCAGATGAATGATGTGTTCACAAAACAACTAGCTAATTATAAAAGAATGAATTGATTAAGAATATTTATGCCAAGTAGTAAAATAAACGCAAAATTTATTATTCACCAAATTTCAAACGGAAACCAATATTTCATTTAATGTATGGTATAACTAATTTGTAGATTGATCGAAACATGAATTATCCTATGATATTTGTACATATTACCTACAATATAACAAATCCTGTAACATTTAAACCGAATATTTGAATAATTTAACATCTAACAATAAGAAGCAATACCAAAAAATTTAAAGAAGCCTACTGAAAATGAGACTTTTGAAATTTATTTTATCAATATCGCAGGCAAGTATATCAAAATATGTCTGCACTCACTTGCAGTTAGTCAACGCTTGGAAAACCAACGGAATCCCAAGTGTGTGATCAAACTGGAGCAAAATCAATGAAAATCATTAAAAGCTCACCGTTTTAATCCGAAAACTTGAAAGAGAAATACCAAATGCGCAAGATTATCGTGCCGTTGATTATTTCATTTTTTGTACATTCGATCTATTTTTAATTTATTTAACACATTATTGCAACAATTGTATTTTATCATATGTGTTTTATCGTTCCGCGCGTATTTGGTATTGATACCTAATTATCTTTCAAATAAAGTAAGGATAGTTTTCGTACGAAAAGCGTTTTACCCCGAGAACCCTCTCCGCCTGATGCAAGGCTACATAGTCCAGAACTGGAGAGTTAGCGGAAGAGTGAGAGCGAAAGGTATATGTGTCCTTTCGCTCTAGACTCGATTGGCCGATACGTTACCACTCGACCAATCAAATGCAGAGTGAGAGAGACGGAGTAACCCTAATATATATAAATCTTGCTCTTTCATCACTTTGGCTCCATTTTTCGCCAGTTCAATGGATGGGTAGAGCATGGAGACTAGAGTAGTAAGTATGGAGCGTGTACGTTTACGATACAATAAGTGTAACTGTGTGACTAACACATTCAATTTCATCAATCAACGCAGTATGAATCAGCGCCACGTCGATTATTTTATGTACCCTCATTTGCATCCAGAGTTTGACCATGTTTTGAACGCACCGCCATTAGAGAATGCGGTTCTTCCATAAGTACGCTCCATAGCTCTAAGTTGAGAATTACGAGTGACTGTGGTGGTAGACGTCGGCCATCGCCGTGGGTATAACTCGCGTAACTCGTAGGTATAACTTCACGATATCGCCGGTAGTCCCCAAGTTGCCGAGCCGTTCCCGCCATTACGTGTTCTCACACCCAGACGTTGCGTGTACTTTTGCGTGTGCGGTGTGCCTTGAGCAATTATAGCGTCGCTATTCGCATTTGTGAAGGACGCCACTGGGCACGATGACCGATAATCGTAAGTATTATATATTAGTTGTATAGCCGAACTTGTTTGTAGATAATATTATAGACCGTCCCTTACCGGATCGTCGTAATAATTGTGCATACGAGTTAGTAATGGATCAGCGTCTTGTCGGGCGTTTTTACTAACAGTCGTCCATGCTATTTTTCGTCGTCTTGACTTTGCCACGCCACTAATTTTATCGTATTAAACCTGATGATACCTAATTGTAGACGGTAATACTAAGTTTCTTTGCTTTCGCTCGATATCATGATTTTTCTTTCCTACCCAAGGCACGTAGTTAAGTCATAACATTAGATTTTCTTTTCGAAAATGTGATTTTGCTGCCTGATCAATAATCAACTACGAATCACGCGTTTCGTGCTTACGAGTTGCTGATTGTAACATGGAGTCTTATCATTCGTGATGTTGACATGATTTATCATAAATTTCATACTTTCCAAAAACACACCTTAGTGTGGCTTCAACTAAGTTGAAATGGGATCGTGTATCTCAGTTCATTAAGCTTCTCTTAATTTACGAAATTTTATTACTATCACTGTTTGTACAATACGTAAATATGAACTCCATGTTCAAGAATTTAACTGTCCTTCCATGCTACCATGGCCACCATTCGGATAAAACTCTGTTATTTCTCATAAGTCACGTAATGGATATTCAATGAATCGCATTAAATCTTACTTTTGTCAAACAAACAGTTGGATTGTATTTCATAAGTTCACTGCTTCGTCATTACGATTCTATGTGGGAATAAGAAGGGACTTGAAAATTTGTAGTTGAATTTCGATTTGTTATTATCTTTGGCAGAATACAGCGCCTACCAGCAGCAGGGTTATGGCCAGTATACCCAACCTCCACCTTCTGGAGGGCAAGATACATCATATCCTCCACCTTCAGGCGGCAGTACCAACTACAGCCAGTATAGTCAACCACCGCCGAGTAGCAACACTTATGGAAATTATAGCAACTATAACCAAACTAGCGGAACTGATTATACTCAAGCCCCAAGCCAAGGAGGCTACAGTCAAAACAGCTATGGGGGTGGAAATTCCGGATCTGGTGGTGGCAGTAATTATAGCTCTGGCTATAACCAGGGAGGAGGAGGTGGAGGAGGAGGAGGTACTGGAGTAAGCGGAGGAGGTAGCAGTGGTTACAATAGAGGTGGAAGTGGAGGCGGTTACGGAGGAGGTGAGAAACTGAATTTGACTTATAGAACCCAAAACCTCATTGATGATTTCGGTCCAAATAGACTTTGTTGGATACGAGTTGTGTTTATTATTAAATTCAGTCTCGTGTATGCAGCTTGGAATCTGAATATATTATTGCGAAAAATGATGTACAGGTCAAGGAGGAGGCAGTGGAGGTGGAAGTGGAGGTGGAGGTGGCGGAGGTAGATTTGGTGGAGATCGCGGTGGATATGGGGACCGCTCAAGCAGTGGTGGAGGGGGAGGATACAAGTAAGTTTCTGAATTAAAATTGTTTCGTTATCAAGGGAAGAAATATTTGAAAAGAGCTGATTGTAAGCCACCCTGAAAGTAATTTTACGCATATATCTACATATATATACGATATATACACACATTCATCAAAGGAAAATGAAAACAGAAGAAATTAAGAATATATGGAAAAAATAAAAAAAATTGTCGAAACTGTATGGTAAAGGTAATACAATTGAAAGGTTCTATTACACGACTATTAATAGTACTGTTAGCAGTATTACTATGTACAGTAACGTTGATTGTAACGAACAATGAATGCTTTATATCCATTGGTCTTATGCCCAATTGGGCGTTAATGTGTTTGAAGTGTGTCTACAGGTTTAACACACAGGTTTAACTGGTATAAAGGTAACTGCAGGTTGTATATGACAAATGACGAAATGAGGTCGATTATGTATGTTTCGTAAAAGTATCCCGGCATTCATGTTCACTATATAAATGCCACTGTGTTTCTGCATCATCGTGAAACGGTTGTAAAGGTTTTTTTTAAGAAATGTGAAAATATGCAGCAGGCGCGTGTCATTGACGTAAATGACACAATGCAGCTATTTAGAACTACCAAACTTGACCTGACACTTTTTTAAAGGGCATCTGTAAGAGATTACATCCACTATATGTATTATCAGGGTCTCTGGTAAACTCAATTTTTCAATTTTAACAACGAGTTACTGTGGCGTTTGTAAATGTGCGTGTGATATTTTCTTCTTTTATAAAAACGTGACTGAACAAATCTAACGCTTTTTCTCCTAGTCCCGTGTACAAGACATTAGCTTGCATTACACAAGTGTGTAATGAAGTATAATCCAACGAAAAACAATAACTAAACATTTGGTATGAAAAACTTTGAAATCTTGTTCGAAATTGTATTAGCCTGGGATGCCAGAGAGCCTTATCATATGTAGTCGATATTCGTGCAAAAGATATATATTATTTTAAGCATACAACACGCGAATTTTTATGTACCGTAAATTTCAATATACTTCAATCCATTTTGAATGGCTCGATAAGAGCTATTTCACTTTTTGTTTGGTGAATCTTTGCAGATGTATCTATTTTCAGCATAAATAATAATTTACTTTTGTGCATAATTGCATTCCCAATGTAATCTAGTAGTAGGTAACGAAAACAAAGATATTCGTCAATTTCAACACTACAAGAATTATCGTACCTGCCGATTTACAAAATAAATAGTGTCACGCGAGAAAGCAAGTTCAATCTTGTCCGTGTATTTGGGGCATGGTTAAAAAATGTGCTGATTAATTGTATACGATGCTTAGGGACAGATTGAGGTTTACTTCAAACTGACTATTTTTAACTACAAAGCAATGTTTATTTTATGTAATCTCTTACTATGCTTAACTATATCAACGTATTGTGACGTTCGATTTTTGAGTTCAAAAATAGTTGGTGTACCTTGAATTTATTCATCTTACATTGCTATTTATCACACGAAAGTATATGTTTACATATTTCCTAAAAAGTGACAAGAAAAAAACTGCCAAACCCAAACTGACCGACATGACTTGTTTGTGTATTGTGATAGTTGAAGAAATAATCTAGACTTCAAGGACATTTAGACAGTAGGTGCATCAAGAAGAAAGAGCAGTGGCGACCAGCATTTGAATCGCCATGCAACAATCGATCGATCAGTCTCTGTCCATGAGTCGACTCATTGGTATATCTGCTTCTGTGTTTTAGCAGTGGCGGTGGCCGTGGTGGTTATAACAAAGGTAAATGCACCAGGCTGCCTGTACTAGCCTGGTGCTATTCACGCATTCACTCTAATTACTTAAAACTTAAATACTTGGTTACTTTGTAAAATATGAAAGGGCTGCCATGCAACAGTTTCAGACTCCGGATACAATGATATGCGTACGTTTAATTATGGAGGGTATTTAGAGATATTAAGTAGCTGTGGATACGTTGAGAAACAAGGAAGTTCAAAACTATCAGTACTAATTTGTACTGTCTCTTTTTTTGTTTTCTATGTCATCGGAATCACCATTCAACTTATACCGATAATAATTATAATCTGCTGACATCTGTCATGACAACCTATCCATATTGCAATGCGTTAAAGATAATATGCGATGCAATTTCTCTCATCATTTGAGGTGTTCATAAATTATTATTGTGATACGTTTATGGTTCGGTTGATTCAATGCGCTAAAATTTGAATCAATTATCAATTATCCATGTGCGTGTGGCTAGGGATGAATGAAAAATGAACCAGAACAGCCTCCAATTTGAGTTGCGAAGTGCTTTGTTATAAGCAGTTCTTTAAATCATAAGTATAACTGTGCTAAGTACTAATCAGCATACGTATTCACTTTATCTTACTCCTTATTGAGTGAAACTTTAATTTTTTTTTTGTTTTTTGTTCCAATTCTTCCAAATAATGGTTTATTATAATTAATTTTAATCCAGAATATTTTCCTCATGGTAAATCAGACAATAATACAATGCAAAAGTCTGAACAACGAGCGTTTACTTGATAATTGTATGTCAACTGGTGAAGTCATTAGCCATAACAAACTAGCGATTGATAATATGACTATGATGCCTCGCTAAAATGAATTGATTGATTTATTCACCGAATTCAGGGATGTTAAAAGGGTTGAAATAATGTTGCAGCCCTTTTGTATGAAGATCTGCAACCTTGTGTTAATATTTGTACTTTATTGAGTATTGTCATTCATGCTAGATTATTGCGTGATTGTAAATGAAATTTTGACGTCGTATTTAGAGGCGTGAATTAAAAAAAATTTTGATATCAGCTTGTAAAGTGTGGTGAATTACGTTTGTCTTTAATATCTATGGTATAGGTATTTGAAGCAAAGCTTCTCAGGTCTTCATTTACAATGTGTAAGAAGCAGTTTGCGGTTAATAATGTATTGGTATTGAATTCATATATTACCAATGCAGTGTTCTTTGGAGTAATTTTAAATAATATACGTCATTTTAAAATACCTCGATGTATCAGGTGATAAACAAAATATGCTTGTGCATTTTATGAGATGCAAGATCTTCACCTGAATATAATTTACAAATATACTTAAGGAGGTGGACATGATTTTTTCTATTTATCAATTGTAGGGTCAGTTCTTTGGATAAGATATTTAAAAACTGGCGCTAAATTACCAATTCGTAATGGGTTGTCGACCACTAATTAGATTAGCTAATAACTCAAATATGTATAAATTATATGGTATGCTCAAATTATTAGATGGGAACAAGTATCAACTGTTGAAACAACATGGATGTGTTAGGTAATAAGTAAGAGTAATGTGAGAATAGAAATGGAAAATATTGGGGTTTGACATTGTGTACAAATTGAAAAATAGCATTTTCAAATTTACAAGTGTATTTTCCCCCGTGACAACTGTTTGCTCTCGTAAGATCAATAGTACTACACAACAGTGCTACATGACAGATACTACTCATTATAAATAAATCAAAGCTGGTTTAGTTTTCTTCCTATTTTTTCATCGGGCAAACTGTTTTCAATGTCATATTAAGGCAATAGACAGTGAAACAGCATTTTATTCGTACAAGTTTCATCCTAGGCTTGCAGTTTGAATTAGCTTACTAGAACTAGGGATTGGAATAGGGGTAGTTGATGCGTTGACAATTCAGTTAGGGTTTTTGGGTTTGAAGATCAGTGACTAATATTGGATGTGTTGCAGGGGGCTATGGTGATCGCGGCAGTGGCGGCGAAGGGATGGTTGTTCAAGAAGATACAATATTTGTTTCTGGGATGGATCCTACCGTGACGGAAGACGAAATATGCGAACACTTTGGTGCGATCGGAATTATCAAGGTACGTTTAGAATTCGCACCTAATTTGATAATGTAGGTAATCTATTTTATCATTCGCTTGAAACATTAGATATATAATACCATTATTGATTAATCTTTGAATTTGTAATTGACCTTTTTGTAGAACGATAAACGAACTGGGAAGCCAAAGATATGGATGTATAAAGACAAAAATACAGGTAAACCAAAGGGTGAAGCAACGGTGACATACGATGATCAGAACGCGGCTCGCTCAGCAATAGATTGGTTTGATGGCAAAGAGTTCAAGGGTTTTACCATAAAGGTGCAAATCGCACAGCACAAAAGTAATTGGCAAGGTGGTCGTGGAGGAGGTGGCGGAGGTATGGGCGGCGGTGGAGGTCGAGGAGGAGGTCGAGGCCGTGGAGGTGGTTTTGGTAGCCGCGGAGGAGGAGGTGATAGGGACGACCATTCGCGTGGAGGTGGTGATGATCGACGTGATGGTGGCGGCCGGGGAGGAGATTGGAGGTATGCCAATTGTGAAAAAAAGAAAAATCAAAAAACGAATACAGGGAATTCCTGGGAATTACTTGCAGTTCTCGGAAATTTCGTAAAATATAGTTCTTGATGCGATTTCTGTATTGTTCGACTATCACTAATAATTGAAACTAGCCGTTGATTTTTTTATTGCTCGCTTGAATACTAAATTTCTTAAATTTTTGTCTTACTTGCCGCACTCGCTCTATTTTCAATATGTATTTGTAGAGATAATAATGATAGGATTAATAACAATGCGAATACGTTTGCTCAAGATCTAAACTTCGTATTTACCAGTGCTTATGGCCTTCTGTTTTTTCAATAGTGATGAACTATTCAATATCAACATCTTTAAGAATACATGTAGTCAAAGTGTTGTGAAACGCGATGTACCGAGGCAAGAAGTCTTGAAGAAAAAAACTAAATTGAGTGGTCACCCTGAACGATGAGCTATTTTTTTTATTCGTTGCAAAAACTGCAAACTTTCAGCTACAGCTTTGAAGCTGTTCGTTGATTTCATTCCCTACGTCGACTGTAACTTTCACAGGTGTCCCAATCCTGATTGCGGAAATACAAACTTCGCTTGGCGTGATCAGTGCAACTTGTGCAAAAGCTCAAAGCCTGAGGGCGCTGGTGGAGGCGGTCGCGGGGGTGGTGACCGTGGAGGTCGTGGCGGCGGTGGCTTTCGAGGAGGAGATAGAGGAGGCCGCGGCGGAGACAGGGGTGGTCGAGGTGGAGGTTTCCGAGGAGACAGAGGTGGTGGACGTGGAGGTCGAGGTGGACCAATGCGAGGTTCCGGCGGGTTAGTACGAACTAAATCTTCTAACTGCGATGCGATCTATTTTGACCGTAAAATTTCACGCTCTATTCAATATTGTCTAGTTAAATAATGAACGTTAATATTCGATTAAAGCCAAATTTTTTTTGTGTTATTTCAGTCGTGGGGACAGAGATAGAGACCGTCAACGTCCGTATTAGATGTATGCATGTACAAAAAAAGAGTGTCTCAAACAAATGTGCATACATTCGACGCACTCGTGTGTGTATTTGACACAAGATAAAGATCGTGTATTTGACCTGTGCAACATGCATTTTATTTACTAACACTTTTGTACTCATGTTAAAAATGGTACCCGACGTGCAGTGAATTTTAATAAACCATAAGACTAGTTTGTAAATCTCAGACAAACTGTTTCATTCCGTGTTATATTGAATCTTTTATGTGTAAAGACCATCAGAGATCGATGAAGCTTTATTTAGGTAGTGTATTGAAGAACTGTGGGATTTATTAGCGGACAAGGCGCACATTCGTGACGAATGTCTCGGTTGCGATAGATGAGCAACTAACGGAACATAACTCGAAAGAAACCAACGACTTGAGCTAAAATTTATTCATCTCAGAATGGGTTTTCGGCTCTATCCTTTGAACCGCTTTCCGCAACGACTCCAAATTATGCAGATTAATTTCGTGACAATAACACGCCCATATATGGTCTGAAGAAATTTATTTTATCCTTTTTCAAATTCACCTTACGCCAATCTGAGCAAAGGGCTGTAAATGCGATTTAAACACGTAAACAAGGCAATCTGGCGTTACATTTCCGTTCGTGAGATGAAAAATTGTATCTCCGGTTGCGTATCTGCAGGCGCCAAAGTGGCTTGTTTCCACGTTCAAGCTCGGTATAATGAATTTTAGAACTACGGTATAAAGTATTGTTTAGCGTAGTTCTTCATGGACCTCGCGGAGGCTTTACCAAAAATACATCGTGATTTCTTCACTTCTTCGTACGGATTTTTTTGGCTCGAATGATGTTATGAGTTCGAGCCGTTGGCTAGGTTGGCTCGCACTCGTTGACATCATCTTCGCCTAAAAATACTGGGTTTACAGGCATGCTACATAAAGAACTATTATTTATGGTAGATTTATATTACAGCCACTACACAATCTCCACGATACTGTTACGTTGCAGAAAATGAGGTGCGAAGGAAAAATCATCGCCAGTGTTAATTTCACAACTGTTTCACATTTCCACAGACGCCTTTTGAGATGAAAGGAAAAATTCTGTGCCCAGATGAACAGTTCTTTGTAACCTGAAGCAACACAGAGCTCAGGCTACGAATAGCAGCTGTACTTCGCTCATCAAAACCTGAGTATGTACTGAGCATGCTTCGAGTTGGAGTGATAAATTTACGGCGAGATCAGGAAACCATGGCTTTGTTTTTTTAACGTCGAAACAGGCAGACGCGATCACGTTTATCGCTGACATTTTGACGGGAGTATAAAAATGTGAGCGAACCCAAGGGGTGCTGATTCGGGATTGATAGAATCGCCCATCGCAGATCAAGATCAGTCGCGTCTCGAATGTCGGAGTTGAAGAAAACCCGCGATGCATCAACTTACCAAAAACTTCCGCCACCCAAGTCACTTCTGGGCGAAGAGGACGCCGAGGTTACATGGGAGATAATTTTAAAACGGTACCCCAACGCCGCTCCCCTTCTATGCGAAATGGAAAACGTTATAGAACGAGCTGAGGGTCTTCTGAACCAGCTAAGGTCGCCCTACACTCAGGCCCTGGGTAAATTTCCTTACAAAAACAAAAAAAAAAAGAGAAACAAATAGAGTCGGAGTAAGGATCAGTCATTAAGAAACGTGATCCAAAGCTAGCGGCTATATGTTCAATCAGACGATAATTGTCGCCCCGTTTGCACAGAGAGATCGAGTTCCTTTCAAATCGCCGATTCTCAGGACGATCTGACGGCTGAATGCGACGTCGAGAAGTCTACCGAGGTCTCGATACTCTCGGAGCAATGTTATTACTCAGATTCCGCTGCAGCCGAGGATTCCGCAGTGAGTTGTAACTGATAAAACGATACCGCCTAACTCTTCTCCCCGATGCAGAGTCCTGCACGTGATATCCACAGATTCCCGAAATCATGTCCGAGGCGCAAACCGGCGATTCGATCTCGCACCAGGGGCTGGAAAATTGTGCACAAACGGAGGAGGAACAACCCTCGATTCCGGGGGCCAGCTCGTCTTACATCTACGAGTCCAATTCGATGAACCCCGACCAGGACTGGGAGCCGAAGATCAGTTTGAAATCGTTCATATCGTCCGGGGCGAGCTTTACGCGGAGTCAAAAGTCTCGTCAAGGTATTCCAGAGTCCGTCTCACACCACGCAATTCCAGTGTCTTCAAAGGTTCCACGAGTCGATCGGTCGTTAAATGGTTCGGCTGCAGAAGTGGAAAAAACATCGAGCCTTGAGGCTTGGGGAAAAGTTGTCGGAGAGACCACGACGATTAAAATAATGGGTAAAAGCTCCGGTCCGTCTGGTTTCAAGGAATGTTCACCACCAGTGGTTTCCGCTGCTAACGCAAAGGGTTAGTTTGTGATCCAGTTTTGAACGATTCGACCGATCAATCGGTATCGAAGAAGCCAAGTGAACGAGAATGGACATACGTACTCGGGCTTGAATTTATTGGGGAAAAATTAATTCACGGTCGTTGAGACATGATTTACGGGTTCTTTGATTCGCCGTTTTAGAGGATACGGTAAGCGAGCACGCGCGGAGACTAAGCTCGCTCAAAAGTGGACCAATGCAGCAGATAACTAAGCTCAATCTCCTGGGAAAGAGGGATGAGCTGATGCAGAGATTCGCTGGAACAATCGCCACCGCTTCCAAGGTCGTCGATACGACGCGAATGGTGGAGGAGACACAGAGGCTGCGAGAAGCGGTTTCTCACATCGAAGGTAAAGGTTGAGGTGGTAACGTGGCGGCCCATTTTAAGGGTCCAAAAGACGCGAACACCCTTGTAAAAAGACCCTTTCACACAGCCAACACAAAAGACCATAAGGAACAACGCGATCTCTCAGCCGATCGAACCGCTAGCGTCGATGATATAAAGGAGAAGGGAGAGATCGTAGGTGAATCCCTGCAAAAGGAACACGAGAAAGTCGAAGGTGAAGTCCAGGTATGCACAGTGAAACCATCCGCCAAGATTATGCAGTAACTGCACCACTTTTCTCCGATCGTCTCGATCTTCAGGGCAACGGAGACGACGGCGTCGCGACGCCTCGTTCGCCGATCGATATCCTCGACGAGTACTCGAAGGTTTGCGGCCTTTCAGTCGAGTACAAAAACCTGAGTCCAAGCTACAGCTACAGCAAAAACGTCAAGGTGAAGTGCTGCTTCGCGGGATTTACATGTGAGTGAAAATCGAAACCTGTTTACCGCGTAACACGTACTCAGGTGTTCGCAATTTTGCGGGCCATTCAAGTATTAGCTAACTCTGCTATTCAGAGAAACATATCGAAAATTCGACGCAGCGTGCTCAAAGCCAACACGCCGCGAGCTTGAGATTAATAAAAAAATTTCTTCAAAAACAGGTGTTGATAATGCACGATTTGCTCAATAATAGTATCTTGGCAAATATAATGTTTATCGCATGCGTTTAAGAAGAAAGACGATTTATAATGTATTTAATACTCAACGAATAGTGAATTCACGTATTGCTGAACACATTAATGCGTATTAATAGGTAATAATAATTAATATTTAATAAAGTAGGAATAAATTGATCAGGATGTGACTATAAATGACATTTCTGACATTCCCAGATAACGAATCTATTTTTCAATAAACTTTCGAAAAAGTGGTAGCTTACTTTAAAAAACAGTCGTAGGCAAAACAAGCAAACGTTACCGTTCGTTATCACTAGGGATGGGATGCTACACTTTGCAAAAAGTTCGTTAGCTAATACTTGAATGATCCCTTTCCAGTCGATGCTTGCAGCGACTCACGAAAATCGGCGAAAACTTCGGCGGCTGCCAAAACTCTGCTCGCTCTTGCGAGTCGACAGATCGACGAGGAAAACATCGGAGAGCTCACGCCGTTCTCAAGGAAACAGTGAGTATCTCACGGTATTGGTACCGCCAGCTTCTTCGCCATCCGTAACAGCTTATGGTGTCCAGGATCGAGGAGATATTGGGCCTGAACACGAGGTGCGGTCACGAGACGCCGATCATGAAGCTCTACAAGATCTGCATGCAGCTCGACGCCCCGGAGCCGGTTTACCACTCGTTGCAGGAGTCTTCGAACGTCGTTGGAAGTCGATATACCATCAAGTGCGACGCGCTGGGTTACTCAAAGTCGGGTTGGTCGTTTTATTGATTTATACAAATCCGGGGCGCGTTATTCCCCCTTACGTCATCTCCGGGAACTCGCGTAATCACACGTTCTGACTTCAATATCGCACCTAGCAGGTGTCGGCATCAGGGTTTCCAGCGCGAAAAAGTTAGCCGCTGACCATGTGCTCCGGAGCTACTTGAACGACCAGAAAAGCACTCACGCAAATTCATGACTCGACATTCCCCGTCCCTCGATGGTGGATTTCGCGTATTTGGATACTTTTAAACCTTACGCTGTGTGAAAATTATCAAGTCGATTATGTAGCCTAATTTCGAAGCCTGGATCCGAAGCAACTGATCGAAAAATTTGTTACAAATATTGGAAAAACTGGGAACATCATTTATTTACAAAATACGTACAGCGTGTATACATTGTACAAGTACCAATCGGTCGACGGACGTTCTAAGGCATCTTGGCTACGATCCAAGGCAGTTTGCCGGTCTTCTTGAAGGTCCAGTAGTCGTAGAGCAGCTTGCCAAGTACGAAGAAAATCAGCGATGCCAGGACGACGTTCAGGATGTCCAGAGGCTGAATCCAGTGCTGGTCCGGTGAGGTGCAAATCGCGGTCCGGCTGAGGTGGCTTATCTGTCGAATACGGATCGATTCTTATGAAACGGAAATTTGATGGCCATGCGGACTTCAATATATAATTGTGACGCATTGATCCTTGGAGGTGGTGTGACGATCGAGTATGAAGATTGCAACAATAATATGCAGAATAAGCAGCTAACGCTATTAACAGTGGGATAAGAAACACATGTGAACAAACATCCGTTACAGATTGGATATGAGGGCTTATTATTCCAGCAGCGTTAATCTCTTCGATGCAAATATTCCATCGCGACAATCACAAAAGCAACAACATATTTTCGTTATTTTTCTTCCGCATCCGCGATATGCGTGTAAATATTGCAATGCATATGGCACGAATAATTCCAAGCGTAAAACCATTGACGTACTTATCCATACGTATGCGTATACACATTAGGGTGGCTAATTTTTTTACTTTTTTTTTTTTTTTTTTTTTTAAGATGCTACTCGAAAAATTTGTGACAAACATTGAATAAAAAAAAATTGTCGTAAAACCTGGAAGAGGTAGGAAAATATTTAGAGGTCGCTACCAATTATTGTAATGTTGTTTATTTATTTTTATGTCTACACCTTATAGACTTATATGTATATATTATACTTCCCCTTAACACAACATATTTTTCAAAAAATAAATATATTTCAATAATTAGTAGCAACCTCCAAATATTTTCCTACCTCCTTCAGGTTTTACGACAGTTTTTTCTTTTCATCATTTGTCACAAATTTTTCGAGTAGAACGTTTAAATAGAAAATGTTTTTTTTTAAATGAGCCACCCTAATATACACGTTTACGCAAAGTTCAATCCGTGCGTTGAGTATGACAAACGGCACGCTACGATAGGATCAATACGTGAAAATTTCTCATCGATTCATCGCCCCCGCCCCGATCGTCTCACCTGCTTGCCAGAATTTTCGTCGTCCTGAATCTCGGCGCAAGTCACGTCTTCCACGTCCTTGAAAAGGCCAGTATGACTCCTAAGCAGTACCTGACGAATTCCGAACCGATAATTACTTTGTAAAATTCTCCGTTCGACCGACAATTTACATGAGAAAATAATGATCGGCTCACTTGAAATCCGGGGGTGAAATGACAGTCGCATCGCCACGGATTTTTCCCCAGCAATATAGCTACGGGGTGGTCGTTTTGCTGAAGGGCATTCTCGATCACGTACGGCGGTACCTGAAATTTACAAATTTTTACATCCTTGCGATCGGAAGACGTGCAGACACCGAAACTGCAATCTGTCTCTGATACAAACGTAGCTAAGTCGATTCCCTCGCAGACTAAATGCCCGGAAGTGATCGAGCCAGTCGGAACCCTCGAGAATCGCTATAGATTCCACCTCGTTGTCGTCCAGGTATAGATCAATGACTTTACGGTAGACGGGGTTCTTCGTCAGCGGAGTCAAGTCGCGAATCTGCACTCGAAAGAGCAGAGAATCAGCGATTTGGAAATTTTTAGGAATCAATTATTCAGACACATCACCGAAGCCTTCCATCGATTCTAAGCTGCAAACTTATGCAGTTGGAAACAAGTTACTTCATATTTAACGGCTGTTGGAATTGAACTCTTGCCAATTTTTATACCGCTCATAATTCTTTTGCAGAAATAGGATTCCGCGAGGCCGATTCGATCAAATTTTTATTGGCTTTAATTTAGACGGGATAAGTTGGTGAGTGAATAAATGTTCGGCAGAATTATCGATTTCGGTTATTTTCGGTAAGATATTATACGATCGCTTGAGAAATTATCGCGTGCTTGCGTCACGGCGAATGAATATCGGGAAAACGTTTGAAATCTATCTAAAATGCGCTCTTCGACAGATCGTAAAAAATCCCGAAATACAAACCAGGCCGAAGGATGATAATTCGCTGGTCTATAACGTGCGTGAAAACTGGTGCTAGTAATAAATACTCGACGATATGATGTGGAGGAAGTTGGAGTTTCTTCTCTAAACACGCGAGGTAAACACCACTATTGAATTATTGCAGTCAATACGTAACCGACCTGCTCCTCCTCTTCGCTTTGGAAACAACAAGTCGAAAAAAAAAAAAAAAAAAACGGTAGCTAGGAGGAAGAAAGAGGAAAAAACAGAAGCAGTAGTAAAATCTCAAGTGTTTTTAAACCCGCTTATATCTACGTAAAAAATCAAAACCCAAACGTCGACGAAAGTTCGTCATGACTTTGCACCACGTCTTTATTAATCAATAAATAGAAATTTCGCTTCAATAATTTATACGGGCGAATAAATTCGTCGCCTTGTGCATCGATAAGCGTAACATTGATGCATGAAAACAAAAATGTTGACAACAACTGCGTACATTAGCTTGTATATTTTTTTCATTCGTGTGTAAGTAAATTTACACGTCGTGAGACGATTCTGCGACAGCGATAATTGAACGCCTGTTAGGATCTCCGAGCTAATTTTCCCGGCGTAGATTCGTACACATCAACATCCAACTAGAAACTAGCCAACCTTGTTTTTTGCCAGGTGAAGGGTGGTCGTATTTTGCGGCAGGAATTCCGGCAGCTCCGTAAGGCCTTTCGAACTGCAGTTCACGGTGACGAAGGCCAGTAATTGCTTGCGATTCGACGACCCCGTCATCGTCGATACGACGTAGGTCAGATCGCAGCTGCAGACCGTCTTCTGGCACTGATCAGCGACTTCCTGGATATCGGGGATGAGTATTTATCGCACATTGCAGTCGTTGGATTCTCGTTCGACTCGGTATCGTCAGAATTTCGTTCGTTCGACTCACCGCGGTTATTTCCATCATCTGTACCAGGGGATGATCGGTTTTCGACGCCAGCGTGCACGTCAATTTGTCCCTGTCGACGACCCGGCTGGCGACGGATTCGTTGTTCGAATTTAGTATCCAGATCATCTCGGAAGCGCAGTTGAATGGGTTTCCTGTAATTCGTCGAATTCGGTTTGCCGAAAAACATTTCATCGCAACTTGCAGGGAGCGTGACTGAGCAATATGGCGGCGAAAACTGAGCTCTCGGCGAATTGTTTTTGGTCAATTACGCGAATACGGATGTACGGAAAATTCAGCGCAAGCTGTAATTTCTTAGTTTTTTCGCGATGAATCGATGTACCGCAGAAAATACGACGAAAGAAATCTTTTAAAACTAAATATGGCCCGCGTAGAGTAGCGCGTTATTTTACCGACAGATGTCGCGGTTTCATATTTTCGTTCCAATTTTGTGCTTTACATGCGAGTTTTAAAGGCTCACCAGACAAGTAAACGTACTGCAGAGACGGGCCTTCGATCGCGGTCGGATCCACGAATCTCAGGGCGTTGTTTCTTAGGTCGAGGATTCGAAGGGACTGCAAGTTTGAGAACGCGGCTCTGGGCAGCTCTTCAAGACTTGTACCGCCGAACGTGACTACCTGAGAAACATTGTTCAGTGCCGATATTATCGGGATAAAATGAGGCGAGATCGACGGATGACGAGACCGGAAGTCCTTCGGATATACCTACGAGATTTCGATACTCAAAGCTGGACTAAATTCATCCTGCACTCACTTCCAGGTCCGTCGCGGTGCCGGGAAAGCCGGACACCAGGTGGGTCACGTTGCTGTCGATGATCGAGAGGTTCCGGAGGGCCGGAAACTTGCTCAGTAGATCCTCAGGGTCGAGACTCTCTTCCGGCCATCCGCACAGCGTCAGAAAATGAACGCTGCTCGATCTGTAGCCACCACGTTATGGGGAAAAATGGATTTTTAGAAGCCTTTGAGGTACTTTGGAGTTGCGGGGAAAGTTCACCTTCGTTTTTCCTTACCCGCTCTTCCATTCGCCGTGAAGATCGCCGTAACAAATCAAGTGGAACGTTGAAGGCGTCGACTCGCAATGATCCGTCAGCCAATCGGCGTTATCGGAATAATTAGTGGAACACGGATGTTGGCCGAAGGATAAGCCCATTGTCAAGAAAATCATTGCGATAAACGCCCTGGAAAACGAAGGGGATTTTTCATTTTTCATTCCTGACCAATATACTTTTATTCCTCCGTTTGAACGCGCGTTTGTTTATGATATATTTTCATGGATCACGCGATGCGATTCTGGATAAATTTTTCAGTCTGGATACGCGATTATTGTTAGCGTCGGTTACTGTTCAATATTTACTCACTTCAACGTTACGACCGACAGACAAATATTGAGCTTTCAAGTTACAAGCAATCGATAACTTCCGTAATACGGTGAATACATGCACCTGTATACTTGCTCATATTTTCTATTCCACGCGCCGTGAAAACGAGCAGAAAAGTTCACGAACATAGAGCTTTTCTTTCTCTATTTAAAAGATACAGATCTCAATACTGTTTTAACATTGTCTATTTAAAAGCGATAGAATTTCGACGAACATGTGCGAACAATGATTGATTCGATTAAAATTTTAAATTTACGGAATCAAGTTCAAACACTTTGTGCAGGTGATAAGATATGCTGGCAATCTGTTGAGCAGTGAAAATTGTGTGCAAAATGACCGAGTAGCATATCATATAGCTACGTATAAAAAAACAGTATAGCCACAAGCACTTGAAAAAATGATGATTTTGTAACGACCAGTGACGAGTCGAATCCGCACCTCGAATTTTTGCGCATGTTGATTACCTTGTAATTACATATCTGTATATATCATTCGTTTATTCGTGTATACACAAATACCGGTATGTAAATTGATGCTATTTCTGGAAGATTAATACAAAACAAAAATACCAATAAACCGCGCGAATTCGCGCATTTTTCAAGTATATTCTCTTCGCCTTGAGGGATTGTAGTCGCGTAAAGTCTTTTCCATGAATAGAAAAGTATAAGCTATACAGTACAGGAATGTACATTGAAATTCGACAATTGGAGTGTTAAAAAAATAAACATATTTTTCACTCTAGTTACAGATAAGAAAAATTTATTCTTAGCAATCTGGCGTTTAACGCCGGTGGCTTAGCCAGATTATTCGCGTATCAACTATTGCACGCGCCTATACATTATACATAGTAATATCCAGTGTATAGGTATAAAGTGATTGTTTGCATAATATAACGAAGAGTAAACCCAAAGTGTAGTGCATGGCGCGTATGTGGACGAATATTTATGCAAATAGCAACCATTATCTAATCTTTATCATATAACATGATGTATATGTGTGTATATATAGGTATATACATATATGCATATGTGCGCGGAGATGTAAGGTATATGCTTTTGCAATCTGAGCTGCGGAATTGCCTAATGCCCGAATACAGGTGTAAATATCATCGTTGTACAAACACGCTCAGATAACGGTATGCCCGTGATCATCAACACTGCTAAATAAAATACTGTATCAGCGGGAGTAGGTAACTAATCTACATGTGCATGCAGTTCCATCGTTGGACGGAATTTCGTATTTAGGGAATCAGGATTATCGGGATACTTCTCTGCGTCGAAAATCACCCTCGATATTTTCCGGAAAATAATGCGTATCGAGTTTATCCCGTGCACTTCACTGCCGAATGTTTGCACAGCGAATGTTCGAAAACCGAGATTTTCAGCGAGAAACTTGATAAGGATAAGACGCAGAGTACAGTATTCGGGCTCGATACAATTGCGGGGGTCCGATTTTGTTGAAAGAGTAGACAAAAAAAAAAAAAAAACAACAAATAAAAAAAAACAATAAATAAAAACAAGAAAGTTGAGGAATAAAAATCAGTGATAAGAATCGAGCTAAGATTTTGAACGGCGATACGCAAGTCGGCTTTTCGAGCAGCTGACAGCATGTTAAGCTGTACGTATCGATCGTGCTTTAATCTTGTCAGTCGGATTTGTCATTGTAACAATTGGATGTTCTAATCTCAGCGTGTTGTGTGAAAACTATAAGCAGGAATAGATAGATATAAATACAAGGTACAGAAGGTCTTCGAGATGCTAATATGCCGAAGTCTTCGTGAATTCAATTACAGCGTGTTAGACAAATTGGCTAAAACTTGCTAATTGAATTACTGGGAAGAAGAGGTTTTTTTTTATCTTCTTTTTGTCCGATGTATGAAATAAAGAAGACGTACGTTACGCGGAAGATGAGATAAGAGGGAATGGAAACAGAAAAATATATTTCGATACCACTCGGCGAGTTAAGCGGAAATATATTATACTCGTCGGTGTTGTAAAGAATATCGAGGATATGTCTATACAGTGAGAAGAAAAATAAACAATTGTACGTTAGTTATAAGCTTATATTCGTAGAAGTTGTTGTATAAATTTATCGCGTAAATAGAATATAAAATGAAGCATTTTATACGGGGGTTGAACAATTTATTTTGTAATCGGTGATGAATCTAGCCGTTGGAATGGCGCGATAAACGACAAAAGTGTCAAACAACCAGCGAGGAAACTTCGAACGTGCAAATTAGATGCTAATTATCCGCGTGGATGGAAACAAGCCTATACTGACGCAGGTTACACGAGAATGGGTATTATAATTATACGGCACTATTTGAGGAACAAAACGTACACCGCCATTAGATGATTTCTTTTTATGATCGATGAAAACGTTCTAAATAATTAACAAAATTCCGCTTCATACGCATCTCATCCTCGAGATTTGTTATTCATTTTTTAAGCTACGCGGTGTAACTTACGATAGGTGGAAAAAAATTTGAGAAAAACAGCTCAATTTTTTTACATAGTTTCACTTATATAGATTCCACGTGAAGTTGACCGTTATACGTCCTCTGAATTTGTCTCGATCTTTTATTCTGCAAATTTTATGAGTCGTTTTCCGTCTGCAATCCGCAATCATTCCATCCGGCAAAGAATGTAGAGAATTTTGATGATCTATCGCGGTTACGAGATCCCGAATTTGCGTGGATCAAAGGACATTCGGGATCCACGGAAAGACAAAACAGCTGCGGCGGTTTATTTGAATAAACGAGTATTGAAACGTGGTCGTAAAACTTAGTTGTTTGCCGATCGGCTTTACGTTGAAGGTAGTCGCGAATATAGCGTCTACTTCGCGTGCAAACAAAGTTTAAAATTGAGGCCTTAAACGAGGCAGCAATAATTAAATTGCCTCATATCTAAGCACACTATAATTCCTTACTCACAGCTGACACTCCGGGTCTCTCATTATTCCGCGATTTTTCCTATTAGTCGTCACGAAAAACTGTGCACCGAAAAATTGTATCCCTGGCTCACAATCGGTTTTTTATTTCTCCTCTTCGTTTTTAATCGTCTCTTATGGACAGACAGCTTCCACCCTTTCAAATCACGCCTCGCAACGAGATCGCCGAGAAATTGGTCGGGAAGGTGCGTCGACGACTGGCATGCTAACCGGGTCTACCCTGGAACCCGGACAAACCAATTCTCGAGCAGACAGACTAAGCTGGGCTTTTGCAGCTTCCGCGCGCAGCCGCTTTCACCTGGCGACGGCGCACATGTTCTGAAAACGGTAAACAAACATATCGTTCGACACATCCGTCAAGCAATAAGCGTATATTTCGATCGCATGGCAGGGATGCTTTGACGTGGCGCTGCCAGTCGAAACAGAGAGAGAGAGACAGAGAGAGAGTTTGGAAATTTGATGTTTTTTTTTTTTTTGAAAACTTACGGTGCTCATTTACGTCGGAAAATTTCGGTACCAATGCATTCTGTGCAATTTTCATTTGGCAAGCGAATTACTTTGATGTCTCGAGTTGCATTCGAATAAAGTGCACTTTGACCGAATTCGGAATCGCGAAGTGAGGTGCTTGTCCAGATGTGTGATCAACAAGAGCTTAGAATATTATACGCGAGAATTTATTTTCCTTTAGTTTTACTAATTGGTTAAGATTTTTTTTAGAACTAGAAATAACTTACCTGTTATTTCTTCGGGTTGAAGAAAAAGGCGACGAACTCGTTTTGTTGTAAAATATAAACTGATGTACCGTATTATTTTTTTCCCTTTACAATTTTTAATCGGTTTTTTGCACTCAGTAACGATGAGTTTAACACGACCTATTACAGGTTTTAACTACTTATCGAAACGTTGATAGGCGACTTGATTCTAAATTAAAAGTAGGTGTTCGAAATTTTGATAGCCTGAAAGTAGGCAATCGTAAAGACGAATGCGTAGCTGTACTTTCAGTTGCTCGTAGGTAGGTATCCGTTACCGCAATAGTTGAGCGTAGTTTATTTACGCTGGTTCAATAATACCGAGCATTTGTTACAACTTGTTATTTTTGTGTCAAAAGTGTGCTCAGCTGAACAATCTATACCCTATAAATAGAACACTATAATGCTAAAATTTCATTTACGTTAGAACATGGCGTTGGTACTGAATTCACATAATTAAAGAACTAATATTCCGTACGCTGTAGATGGGCAACGATTCGACATAATTTTCAACTTCAAAGAACGTCTCAATTCGTAACAAAAGCTCCACCCACCTGTGCACAAAGTAATATAAACCAAGATCTACGTTATAAAAGATTTAATTCCATCGAATAATCGTCATCGTCGTCTCGTTGTGTTTGAATGGCGCGCTAAGCGCTGTCGGTGGCCATTTTCCGAACCACTGGTAATCTTCGCAGTTCAGTTCAGAGCGATGCGGCAAGTTGAAACCGTCAGAACGATCGGAACTGCGTCGCGTCCGATTCTCCGAGCTTCGAGTGGCGTGATACGGTAAGTTTTTGCATGCACAACATATATTTGTTTTGACGACTCGTTTCGGGACGCGTACGCAAATGACTTTCGATCGCCGGACGCAGCGTGTCGTCATAAATACGATAAATACGGCGAATGTGCCGGGCGTCAAGGGCCACGCAGCACGGGGTGCGAAAAAAACATTCTGTGTCGCGATTTTCGGAGTTACGAAAACGTCCAGAGTTCTAGAAAGGTTCCTGGCTCGCAGGGCGTCTCTGGGAGGCATAAATACGAGTCGTGAGTCACTCCAGACATTTTCTATTCGATTTTTTTACACTCGGGTCGAGCCAACGAATGCCGGAAACAAGTGACGATCGCGCGTTCAAACGAGTCGCCTGAAGTTGCTTGTCTCGGACTCGAAATCAACAAAGTTTACGTCACGGTTTTGGCGTCATTCGGTGTTATTACACTGAGATTCATCAACCGTTAAGTAATTTATAGTTCGTTAAGAACCTCGGGGATAAATATTCAACCCGTGGCCGGATAATTTTAGTCGCGTTCTTTTATTTTTTTCGTCGTTCTGCGTTTGAACCAACAGTTCGGGGTGAGTTCTAGTGAGTATTTGTGTGTGTTTATTAGGTTGTACATCATACGTGTCGTGAACAGTGATAACTTGAAATCGGATAATAAACGTCGGGTAACCGCGTCGCGTTATTTGTGTGTCGAATTCTCGTGCTGCAGTCGAAGATTGATCAACAACTCTTGGAATCCTTGTCCAACGAAACTACCAGGCCCCGATGCATTACGACGCCATCATTGCCACCGATTGCTCGTAAGTCAATTTTAATGAGTTTCTTTGTAAATCACGTGAAAAATATGAGTCTTCATGTTCGTCGCGATGACTCCAGGCAAAGCATGTCGAATATACAAATCGGTTTTTCCCACGGTTGAAGGTTCAGGGTAGGGCAAAAAAAGAGTAAATTACTGATTAAGTCGTTACTTCATCACTCGCTACTTTTTACTTTATTCTATCATTTTTTTTGCGCTGCCCATGAATCTTCGATGGTTATAGCGAAAAAATTTTATACATCTATTGTATATCGGTGTCCTTCATTGAATTCCAAACTTTCATTTCCAGGGAATGATTTCCCCCTTTTATTCTCATTAGTATCAGTGTTTTTTGGACGATGTTTCGTTGTTTCTGACAAAGCCGCTGCTTCCTTGTTTCCATTTTGAATTTATCTCGTAAATAACTGACCCTGGAGAATGTTTACCAACTGAATGTGAAATTAGCTAGTTCTAAGTCTCTGATTTTCCCCGTTAATATCTTCGTTCACATTATTATCCCGTTCATTTAAATACATTTTCAGTGCATATAATACCATAGTCTAAAAATTGGTGGGAGAATTTTTTTTCTTACGACTTTTTTTAATCGTGTAAAAATCAAAAAACCGGTTTTTTCCAAAATTTCACCAAAGTCTATCCTTTAAACAGTTAGACAAGGCGTTTATCAATTTCTCTACACCGATCGCGCGTGAGGTCAGTCTTTTTGACTTTAAACGGGTATTATTGGGGAGGAGTCCATTTAATTTGTTTGTAATCAGTCAAAAATTGCCTTTCGAGTTTTGTCACCGTATCTGCCAAGCGTGGACTTAATGCTATGTGGCATTGACTACAAACCAAGCATAGTTTCTACTTCCGCTCACCGGATGTGACGTATGCGTTACTCTGGACAAAAGCTTCGTCACTTGCTAGGCGCGAAAATTAAATTCAAGTACCCGCAGCTTGCTGCTGGAGGAAGCCAAGAATTAGATCCGAAAATTCGGTGATGCGAGATGTTTTAAGGGTGAGAGTGATAAGAACGAGGGAATTAAAATGAGGAAGAAGTAGGTGTGAATAAATATGGAACTCACGAGTTTAAAATGAATAAATTTTAATGAAACGCCAAGATTTTTACATTGATTTATATACAAAAGGGGCTCCGCTCATAACAATGATAATGATAAATTAGAATAGTAGTTATACGCAATAATGTATAGGTATAGATAGCTGGGGACTTGATGCGTGAATCATTTTTAGTAGCAAAAACAATCCAACCACAAGTGAAAAATTTTTAAATTCCGAATCTGAAAAAACCGTTATATGTTATTACTATTTTTATTATTTTTCTTAAATAAATCGATATAATCGAAAGAAGGAAATGTGGAGAGGATTTATTATTCGTTTCGTCAACTGAACGTATATCATATGTATATAATGAACAGCTAATCGAACAACGGCAGTAGTAATCATGTAGAAGAATAAGAAGGCCTATTTGGTAATAATAGCTTCGATATTGATTTGCTAGATCTTAAAAAGCTAAATATTTATGTTATAAAAATATTTCTATAATGTTTACATGTCAACAGTATATTTTAGACATTAAGTGTTACATAATATTCAATATTTACGATAGTTTCGCACGGGTAATTGATTGGAGACACGGATCAAAGAACGTTATTTTTCCAAAACAAAAGAGTTGTTTTTTTTTCCACCATTTTCTCGATATTTTCAAAGGAAATATTATGCTCATTATTATTATTATTATTATTTTTTTTTTTTTTTTTTGGCAATTTTTAAATTTCATTATGTCTCATCTTTTCCGGCGATTACAAAAGAGAACAACTTACCAAAAGATTGATTTAATTTCATTCGCGAATTACGATAAGAGTAAATGAAAATCTTATACATTATACAGTTTAATAATTACGAACTAGGAAACCGAGTAACGTATAATAATAAATTACAAACGCGAGCTCTTGGTATCAGCTACAACCGATTTATGACGACGAATATCGTAGCGATAATTAATTGAAAATCAAGTCTTTGCACGTGACTGATTTTTTTTAAATAATTTCTTACAAAACCGCGCACCAAGAGACAATATATCATAAATACCACATAACGATACGAAAAAAGGATAAATAAAACTACGCAAACCCGGGCTTACGTTAACATATTACATATCAGAATTACGAGTCAAATATATTTTTAATGTATTTAAGCAATGTATCGATACAGAAAAACGCGGCGCCGCGAACACAAGTTTGAATCATAACACGAAAATCAAAACTATTATATTAAACTAATCGTTTACTTATCAAAGAACATTACACAACCGATTGCGTTTACGACTTGCAAGAAATCGCGAACAAAACATAAATGAAACATCTAGCAATTTGAAAGAATTTACATTATATTCAAACGTACGGCCATATTTTTACCCCTTTTTTAATCGTTCTTTGTCTGACTGGCATGAGACGAAAGATTACTCCCCAGCTCTGTATGGTCTCTTGAAATAATTTCGCTTGATTTTTCTTTTATAAAACTTTTTTTTGTTCGTTTGCAGTGGTTCATGTTTTCTCAAAAAAAAAAAAAAAAAATTAATTCTTATACCGTATTAATTATTATTATTTGTATGCATGTATATGTATATATATATATAAGTTTAATGTTTGTTTCCGTTCAACTGTATATTATTTCAACCGCTAAATTAACCGAAAAATATATTGTTGCAATGCACAAGAAGTTAGCGCGATTTTCCAGAGTCACTCTAGCCTCTTTTACCGAAACATCTTTTTCTTTTTTTTTTTTTTATCGCGAATTTAATTTTCTTTTCTACCTTTCAAATTTTGCTTCTGTACGAAACACGTTATTACAGTGTTATGATTGTTGCTGTTTTTATATATTTTTTCCCATTATACTATATTTATCAACTCGCCTATCTTTGTCATCGACGTTTTAACGATATATCTAAAGTCTACAGAGCGCTACAGCTAGAGCATTATCAATATTAATCATCAAATGTTATAATTAAACATTAGGTACATCATCATAAATAGGTAAATTTATATCAGAGAGATCTTATACAGTATGTACAAAGAAAGGGAAAGAATTTTATAATCGGTCCAAAGCAATCTCGAGTTACGCAAAGAGAAACAATAAAAAGAAAGTACGAAAAAAAAAACCAATAAACAAAAAATAACATGGTCCAAATATGTTATTGCTGAAAAATGTATTTCACAACTCATGGTAGACTTCTGGCAGAAAATGTATCAAACTTTTTCCATCGATTTAGCATGCTAAAATTAATTTTAATTTAAATTTTTTACTGAATTCACTTTTTGCTTTTTCATCCTATTACCACCCCCAATCTTCTTCCGGCAAGTCTCACGATTCGAAATGTTTAAAAATAATCTCAACATCGTTCAAAATTTTCGTCACGTTTAATCCGTATTTTGTACTCTTTCGAATTTATACAATAAGCAAAGACAAGATAACAATAAATACTATCTAACTCGTGTTGTGCAGTTCTGAAAATAGAGTGGTAAGATTGTGACTTGAATACATGATGATAGTAATAATGATAATAATCTATAACCGTATCAGGAATCGCGAATTATGACGAAAACTGCGAACGAACGTGAGAAACACAAATGTGTACAACAATTGATCAATTATTTTCGAGAGAATGTTGACACCGCTAAAAAATACAGTGTATAATACAGGATAAATCATGCACTGAAGAGATAAAAGAAAATCTATACATATTTTTTCCATTTCTCGTTTTCTCTGTACCAAGAAGAATATTGATATCAATCATTTTACGTTAAATCGTTGATAATTACCTGCAGTACGGAGAGCAGGAGGTGTGATAAGATTCCGTTTACGCGTTATCAGGGTACGAAAATATCAAAAGAAAAAAGCGACTCGATTGGCACACGCAGATGTAAATTATTTAGAAACCGACATTAATTTCGCTCAACGTATAACGCGCGATTCAACAGACAGACAAACATTCATCATTGACGCAGGACTTTT